>NC_135624.1:66402583-66704250 GCF_053574225.1 Canis aureus
ATAAAATATGTGAGCACATTGAAGTATGGATTTAGGAATTACTACTAGAATTGAAGAGTATTATTTAATGCCTATGAATTAAAAAGCATGGCCTATTAAATCTTCTCTTGCCATTTGACAAGGAAGATCCTATGGCTACTTTTAAAACTTCAAAATTAAAAGAAATACTTATTTGTAACATAACAACTTCTGGTTTCATTTTGTTTTATTTGAAATAGTTATAGTTGGTTTTTACATCTATTTTTTTTTTAATATTTTTATTTATTTATTTAGGATAGTCACAGAGAGAGAGAGAGAGAGGCAGAGACACAGGCAGAGGGAGAAGCAGGCTCCATGCACTGGGAGCCTGACGTGGGATTCGATCCTGGGTCTCCAGGATCGCGCCCTGGGCCAAAGGCAGGCGCCAAACCGCTGCGCCACCCAGGGATTCCTTACATCTATTTTTTAATGAAGCTTACTTATAAGGTTAATGCTGGAAAACTGTGGGAAGAGGATAATGGCTAGAAAAAGACAAGGTTAATATCCTCTTTCTCTGTAGTTCTCTGAAAAGTAGGCTGTTATTAAGAAACAGTAACAGGAGTTCTTTTCAGGATCTGATGTGCCAAGGTGAAGCCAGACCTTTTCTAATAGTGGATTTTAATTTTAAATAGGAAGGCATCTGGAAATGTTGAAGACATTTGACTCCTTGCAAGTGTACAGGTCCTAACAAGCCTCCTGTGTTACAGACAAATCCTAAAATTATAGACTGCCATGGAAGAAGGTAGAAAACTAACAGTCCATGAGCAGGGGAGGCATGTTACCACACCAAAAGCGTGAACAAAGTGGATTTTTCTACCTGTTTGGGCTGGGCAAATATTATGATTCATTATAAGTTTCCTGTTCTGGTCTAAATATTCTAAAAGTTTAAGTCAGGAAAATAGGGTGCATTCCTTTCATTCTGTAACTGATCTCATTTTCTCTGGGCTCATTTTTATCTGCCTCATCGTCACTCAGAAGAGTCGTTTTATCCCTGAGAAGTGCCAATGGACTTTGCAGAATCGGCTTTGTCAGCTAATCCCAGCCTCCTTCTAGTGAGCACCTCCATGTAATCGTAAGGAAGCGAGGTCAAAAGAAACTGTGAAATAAGGACATTTCCTACATCTGGCATTTCTCCTGACTGTTGGGCAAGCACTTCTTAGCGCCTCAGGGCCCACGGCATTTAGAGCTACCCCCCTCGGATGATGATCCTCAACCTCTCCCACGCACAGTGGCCCAATATTGTGTAAGGATGTAGGCTTGGTCCTGACTCACAGAGTAGAGGTTGATTTGTATCCTGTGAGTCATCTGTACCACTTCCTGTTGGCACGTTGGAGATTTCATTGAAACACAATCTCTGAAAGGTGAAGAAGGCAGAGAGATGTAGAAGTGTGCTTCAAATTCCTCAAACGCATTTGGAAATTTGACAGGAATAATGGCCTCTAGAGGAATTTTGACTTTTATTGCATTATTGAAACAGAGTTTCAACAGCCAATTTTGAGTTTATAGATCATTCCCCCCATACCACCTTGCACACAATTCCTCTATACTTTAGTTATTCATGTGGAGCTTGCCGCCAGGCCTGTTTTCTGACACATGGACACTATCCAAAATCCTTAATATCATAGTGAATAATGTTTTTAGCAGGGACCTGTGGTTGAGGATCAAAATCTCAGATATAATATTTGCAATTAAATCATAGGCCATTATTGTTCAAATAACACTGAAGTCATGAAAAAAACCTGTAAGATTAAGGAAATATATGTGTATGCCTTTACCATATATTCCTTCCTGTATGATTTTAAAATAGTGAGTAGGGATTCTTAAGGGTGATGAGGTGGTGGGTATCAGAATTTTCCATGGGTTGACTCTGAATATTTTGATAGCTCCATCTACTGTTTTACTTGAGTTTGCAAGGGCCTGGGGCAGAGATGAAGTTGATGGAAGTTTGAGAATCACTCTTAAAGCAATAGAGCTGTGCAGAGGGATGCAAGATTTAAAACTGATTTTGCTATTCTATTGGTCATGTACATTCACAATGGAACTGCAGCTTTTCATTTCAGGAAAATATTTAAAATTATTTACAGTTTCATCCGTAAAAGACCCGGATGTTGAATTCATGCAGCCAGTCTCATAGAAACCATCCCCAAGCCATGGACGATGTCCAAGGGAGCGTCACAGGTTAGGAGAGCCCAGTTTTTGTGGAGGCACACCCTGCACTGAACATTCTTTAATTCACAAAGAAATATTTCATCTGTGGCTTGACCAGGTAGAACCAGTGGGAAAGCTAACAAACACTAAAAACCTTAAAAAAAAAAAAAAAAAAAAAAAGATGAAGAAGCAACAGCCCAAAACAATTAGCTGAATCCTGTCATAATTGCAGGTTGCCATTGTCAGCAAATCCAAACAGGAAAGGCTAGTATCTGATTTCCACAAGAGATAGAGAAATGAGCTTCACAGGTGTGTTTGCACCGTGGCCTGGGCTGGCAGGAGAATTTCTAATGTTTTCGCCAAATCCTTCTTCAGTTGGAGAAGCGTGAAGGCATAGGAATGTCAGGATGTTAAAACATACATCTAGAGCCCCAGCTGGTGTTGAGCGGATGGTGTAAGTCAAAGGGTTTAAGTCTTGGATCGAGAAAGTGCAAGGCCGAATTATATTGAGAAGTAGAACAAAATTGGCTTGGATGAGAATCTAGCCTACTCTCCATAAAAAGCTTCATAGACAAAGTCATCTTTCTCTATCTCTGTTCATATGACAATGAAATACAAACTTTAACCTTTTTTCTTTTTGTCATTTAAGAAAGATGATTATTTTTTTCCCTTTAAGACCGATGGAAGCAGTATATGTTATAGGAGAAATATGGGGTGGGGAGGAGATCTAAACTTTTCCAAGTCATACTGTCAAATCAATGAAAGATTATGAGACTTGCTGTCCAAAGATAGATTCCTGACCCTTATTTTCTGGGGTCAATACATACTTGGTCTTGGACAAGACAATTTAATTGCACTGAGGTTGGGGTTAACAACTAGTTCACAGGACTGTTCTAAGGGTCAAGTTTGAAACATTATGAAATTATGAGCTATGATGCTGATGTATAATTTAGTTTTTAGCACCTCAGTAATATGCAATATGCTTAACATATACACGTCCCTTCTGATTGAGAAAAAATAAAACAAAATCCTTTATTTTGTGGATTCAGTCACACTAAAATACCCAATTACAAAGAGATTTGTAATCTTGTTACCGACCAGTAGAGGGAACTACCCGCATACACTGCTAAAATTAGAGGCCCAATCAGATCGTGAGTCTTATGGAACATTTGTGGGAGTCTCTGGTATGTTAAGCATTTTGAAAAAATATCATTTCCATTTAATTCAACACCCAAACTCTGTAAGGTAGAGGAAACTGAGATCCAGAGAAGGTAATTAATTTTTCCAAAATCACATAATGCAAGCTTTCTCCCAGGATTGCCTTTCCATCATACTCTGCTGTCTTCCTATGGGATTAAATTACCCTGCTTCAATTATATTTACCCTGGTTTGTTTGTATAATGGCCATTATACTCCAGTATTATCACCCATGTCCAAGTTCTATAATGTGGCCCATTAACAACATTGCTACTCACTCCTGCGAAAGTTAGTTTAACTCTTTCTAAGTCTCAGTTTTCTCTCACGTCTGGTGCGTTAACAGTCACTGACTGGATTAAATGAGATAATATAGATAAAAAGGATAAGAACCACACCTGTATATAGTCGATGTTCACAAAATTTTTTTTTCTTCTTTTTTTAAAGCTTTTATTTACTTATTCATGAGAGACACAGAGAGGCAGAGACACAGGCAGAGGGAGAAGCAGGCTCCCTGGGGAGCCCGATGTGGGACTCGATCCCAGGACCCCAGGGTCATGACCTGAGCCAAAGGCAGACACTCAACCACTGAGCCACCCAGGCGCCCAGAAATTAATATTCTATTTTGACATCAATATCAATAGTTATTAATGGTTTAATACATTTTCCCCTTCAGATAGAATTCTAATTTTATGAAAATTTTCAAGGAGATAAGAAAAAGATGACAACCAACTGAAGAATTCGGGTATTATAGCAGAGATAATGACGAAAGTACCATTAGATAAGCATGTTCACGAAATGTTAACTGCTGCCAACTACCGCAACTAATGCTCCCACCACTGTTAGTATTTATATAACAGTTACTCATACTGACCAGAAAGAGGGGTGAAGTGCAAGTGCCCAGCCCCGAAACAGAAGCAGTCAGGAAACATCCATGCAATTAGAAGGATTCTTCTTACGCTTTCAGGCAATTCAGAAATTCCTTGAGTCATTCTGGAGCCTGTTTTCCAATATTTATCTTTCAAGTGGTGAACACATGATAAAACACCTCATTCAAGCTTTTACTGGGTTGACAGAAACTGGGTCCTGGGGCTTAGGGGCTCATGTAGCATGGACCTTCATTCCCATCTTAGATCTGTTCTGACTTAGATTACATTTTGTCCATTAAAATCTACTTTTGTGTGTAATACAATGCAAAGAGTAACCTTGGCATTTAGATTAATAAGGAACACATTTAAGGTTGAGTCTTGTTTAGTTGTCACTGTAAATGGAACCTGAGTTTTACTGAAGCCTTTTTTTTTTTTTTTTTGGATTTTATTTATTTATTCATGAGAGACACAGAGAGAAAGAGACAGAGACATAGGCAGAGGAGAAGCAGGCTCCCTGTGGGGAGCCTGATGTGGGACTTGATTTGGGACTCCAGGATCACGCCCTGAGCCAAGGACAGAGGCTCAATCACTGAGCCACCCAGGCATCCCTACTGAGCCCTTCCCTTGGAGCATTGCTCTGAATACATCATGGGGCAAAATAGTGAAAATTCTACAAGTTCAATTGCTAAGCTTAGCAATAGCAAACTTCAAAATCAGATCTTTGCCATTTAGAGCAGGTCAAATCTGTAACTAGGAATATTATGCCAAGGTTTTCACCCTTGGACAGGGAGGTGGGGGAGGACATTTATTTTCAATTATGTGACTGTTTCCTTTTTTTATTTTTTAAAAGATTTAATTAATTATTATATATATATATATATATTTATATATATATATGTTTTTATTGAAGTTTGATTTGCCAAGATATAGTATAATACCCAGTGCTCATCCAGTCAAGTGCCCTTCACCCAGTCATCCTATCCCCCTGCCAGGCTCCCCTTCCACTACTCCTTGTTCATTCCCCAAAGTTAGGAGTCTCTCATGTTTTGTCTCCCTTTCTAATTTTTCCCACTCATTTTCCCTCCTTTCCCCTATAATCCCTTTCACTATTTCTTATATTCCCCGTATGAGACAATTATGTGCCTGTTTTCACAAATTAGTTTATTTTATTGTTTTGATGGATTGAATTCTTGAAATAATTGAAACAACCCTATAGTACTGTGGTTACATGGAAATCTGATCAAATTTTTTTTTCCTTGAGGCACTGTTTATATATTTGGTTTTCCCCCATAAATAGGTTTCCATCTTCTCCACGCGGTTCTCAGCACCACTGTGATTCCTTCCTGCATGCCGGGAGAATCCGAAGATAATTGCACGGCATTAGGTAAGCCGCTTTGCCAGCCTTGCACCAGAGGATCACAGGTTCTTTTTTGTTTTTTTATGTTTTTATTGGAGTTCAATTTGCCGACATATAGCATAACACCCAGTGCTCATCCCGTCAAGTGTCCCCCTCAGTGCCCGTCGCGCAGTCACCCCCACCCCCCACCCACCTCCCTTTCCACTGTCCCTTGTTCGTTTCCCAGAGTTAGGAGTCTCTCGTGTTCTGTCTCCATCTCTGATTTTTCCCACTCATTTTCTCTCCTTTCCCTTTCACTAATTTTTATATTCCCCAAATGAATGAGACCATATAATGTTTGTCC
The DNA here is from genome assembly GCF_053574225.1 of Canis aureus. Taxonomy (NCBI): domain Eukaryota; kingdom Metazoa; phylum Chordata; class Mammalia; order Carnivora; family Canidae; genus Canis; species Canis aureus. The sequence goes on from NC_135624.1 coordinate 66,408,513, forward strand.
TTCTCCGACTTACTTCACTCAGCATAATACCCTCCAGTTCCATCCACGTTGAAGCAAATGGTGGGTATTTGTCGTTTCTAATGGCTGAGGAATATTCCAGTGTATACATAGACCACATCTTCTTCATCCCTTCACCTGTCGAAGGACACCGAGGCTCCTTCCAGGGCGTGGCTATTGTGGACATTGCTGCTAGAAACATCAGGTGCAGGTGTCCCAGCATTTCTTGGCCTCACACGTTCTTAATGGAAATGTACCCAAAGACGAATATGTGACAGTGTAGAGAAAAGAGGGGGATAGCCGCTGTGTTAGAATCATTTTTTTACACCCTTATGAACTAGTGATCTGGAAAAATAATATAAAAGAACAACTGGTGGGAGAGGGACTGGGCATCTAGTTATATAGAAAGACTGGATATTAAAGAGATAGGAAACAATGAAAATCAGATTCTTATTTCTCTTGGTTTTGCTGGGAAACCATTGTTAGAGATTGGATCCCAGGCAAAACAGGAAATTGAAACTTTGTACAAAGTAGATAGTCAATATACTTTGTTGCTATTTTTTGGTGAAAGGAACAAATGATGTCCTTTCTGGTTACAATATTTGTTCAGAAAGCCTTTATGGAGCACTTAATACATATCAAAAACCGCGCTTAGGCATAGGAATACAAAGAGAAGTTATGTGCAGCCTGTTTCTCTGGGGACCCCGGAAGGACTCCGGATGTGCTTCAAGAGAGATCAGTGTCAGTATTGAGTCAAGAGTTATCCCAAGGAGCCAGGGTATTTCCCACAACGATTTCACCATCTCTTCCTCTTTTGTTATGCCTCCACTATGTACTTGGTTTCTAAAAAATTTTTATTTAAATTCCAGTTAGTTAACATACGATGTAATATTAGTTTCAGGTGTACAAAATAGTGACTCAACACCTCCATACAACACCAAGTGCTCATCACAAGTGCCTTCCTATCCCCATCCTCTATCTCACCCATCCTCACACCCACCTCCCCTCTGGTGACCATCGGCTTGTTCTCTGTAGTTGTGAGTCTGTCTTGGTTTGTCTCTTTCTCTCTCTCTCTCTCTCTCTCTATTTTTTTTCCCTTTGCTCATTGGTTTTGTTTCTTAAATTCTGTATATGAGCAAAATCATATGGTATTTGTCCTCTTCTGGCTTATTTCATTTAGCATAATACTCTCTAGCCCCATCCATGTCATTGCAAATGGCAAGATTTCACTTTTTTATGTCTGAATAATATTCCATCATATATAGATACCACTTTTTAATCCATTCATTGGTTGGTGGATACTTGGTCTGTTTCCAGAGTTTGCCTATTGTAGATAATGCTGCTATAAACATCGGGGTGTGGGACGCCTGGGGGGCTTAGTGGTTGAGTGGCTGTCTTTGGCTTGGGCATGACCCTGGGGTCTGGGATCGAGTCCCGCATCGGGCTCCCTGCGTGGAGCCTGCTTCTCCCTCTGCCTGTGTCTCTGCCTCTGTCTCTGTGTGTCTCATGAATAAATAAAATCTTAAAAAAAAATCAGGGTATGTGTACCCCTCTGAATGGTATTTTTGTTCTCTTGTCCTCCTTCATCATTGGGCTCTCTAGAAGGTTTTTGTTTGTTTTTTGGAGCAGGAGTATTACAATCAAGATGCTACTGTTCGATTATTTCATAAGCATCCTTCACATTTTAGTAATTAAATCATCCTAAAGTGAATTTTACATATAGGCTGCAACACTATTTCTAATGAGGCTTCTATTTTCATTGTTGTATTGTCTAACCCAGGCACCTGTCAATATTTGTCTAGTTCAGTTCTCATGGTTACAGATGTTGGGGAGGCTTTAATTGGTTTCTTTGACGGTAGCCTCAAAAATTTGGGACCGCCCACCAAAACATGCATTCCTGGCTTAAAACCCATTATAGAATTATGCTCTCTGGGGATGCCTGGGTGTCTCAGAGGTTGAGAGTCTGCCTTTGGCTCGGGGCATGATCCTTGTGTGGGGATCCAGTCCTTCATCGGGCTCCCTGCAGGGAGCCTGCTTCTCCCTCTGTCTGTGCTTCTTCATCTCTCTGTGTGTCTCTCATGAATAAGTAAATAAAATCTAAAAAAAAAAAATGCTCTCTGGAATTAATTAATGGATTCAGTTTGCAATTGATTTTGCAATAATGAAACTGCAGAATTATTTTGAGATTTGAAAAAACATCAGGCAAATTTGGGGTAACTGAGTAACTAAGGATAATAATTTTTGAGTGTCTTAAACTTGTCTTTTCTATCCTTCAAGGTTCTCTTTTGTGACCTAGGTCCCTAGGTCTTATTTTGTTTGTTTAGTCTGTTGGATATTTTCCTTAGGGGTCAAATGTTTGTTTAGTGGTGTAGAGAATGTCATAACTAGAGGGACTTCCTAGTCCTAAAAATTCTCCTCAACTGATTGGCACCTGACCTGCTTTGCTGGGGTAGCTCAGCATTTATTATGTGAAAAGGTTTAAGATTAATGCCTTCAAGAAAGCTGCAGAATATATCCAACTTTCCATTCCCTTCACAGTTCAGATAGAAGACAACCCACGTGTGGCTCAAGTGTCAATAATAAAGTGTGGCTCTGACATGAATGGCTACTGTTTGCATGGACAATGCATCTACCTGGTGGACATGAGTCAAACGTACTGCAGGTAATTTGGCAAAAACCAACAAAAACCAGTGTTTTTTAAAAATTTATATTCTCTAATATTTTTTGAAGTTGACCTATGGGCAGTTTATACATACTATTAGCATGCAGTTATATGCACTATTATTAAGTGAGTTTTTTAAAGTTAGGGAACAAACGGTAGCTCTCAAATCATACAGATACTTCAGGGGTGCAGACGGGGAAGGGCTCTGATTGTTCCTTCATATTGTCAAAATGGCAGCTCCACTAGATCTCTACATCAACCCCTGTTTTATGAATTCATTGCAATGCTTTAGACAAAAGGCAGCTCAAACCTACAAAACTTACAAAGCACCATTGTAGACTGCTGGCCACCGTGCAGCTGAGCTAGCCTGTCCCTTTACCACCGCGGTTTAGCTGAGAGCTACGTGGAGCTCTTTACCAAAGCTGGCCCTGCACTTAGGTCAGTCTTTGAAATCCTCTTTACAACTTTTGGCAAACCTGGTTGATTTCTTGCATTACAGTGTGAGATTAGTTCTTAGAAAAACCAATTCATAATAGTAATTTCTTTTTTGAATAACTGATCTTTTTCTCATATTGTCCTTTAGGTGTGAAGTGGGTTACACTGGTGTCCGATGCGAGCACTTCTATTTAACTGTCCAACAGCCCTTGAGCAAAGAATATGTGGCTTTGACTGTGATTCTCATTATCTTGTTTCTTATCATAGTCGCCGGTTCCCTATACTACTTCTGCAGATGGTAAGCCAGTGTTTTTTATACTTTGCATCTATAAATTATTTTCATGCAATACAGACTTACAAACTGGGTAAAACTATGGACAAAGTATTATTTTAAGGGATAAGATGGACTCTGCACTGACTATATTTACAAAGAAGTTTCAGCAGCAGAATGTGTGGATTAGACTCTACTGTTAGCTCTGCTATTTCTTATCTTTATAACCTTATACCAGTCCAGCTTGGAGTATCAGTTCCTTCCTCTGTTGTATACAGATAGAGATCCTCCCCTGCATTAGTGACAGGATCGATATTGAGTGTTATAATACATGTTAAAGAAACCATAAAGCATGATGTCTATGCTATACTCAACCAATTGTATTTAATTTATGAGGTCAAATTTTGTATTTCATAAAAGATGTGCTTTGTAAATTAATAACCCTAGAGTTTAGGATCTTAAAATTTAAGGCAGACTAGTAGAAGTTTCCAGACAGTTGTTAAGAACATACTTTAAAAAAATCATCAGATCAGTCCCCCAGAACATTCACACTCCAACCTGATGTACAATGCTACACTGATATAGGCTGATAACTGAGAAAGAAAGACAACGAGCGTTGATATTGCTGACAGTATATCAGACTGGCAGTGTTTAAGGGTTAGGACTAGGGTATGGAAAAATGTAAATTTGTTAATAACAGCTGCTTTGAAATGTCTCCATGAAACCCGTCTCATTTTGTAACTGATACAGATTTTTCAGTACAGTTTTTTGTTTTATTTTTTAGAAAGAGAGCATAAGTGTGCCTGTGGGGTGGGGCACAGGGAAGGAGAGAGAGAAAAACCTGAGGTGGGACTTGATCTCGCAACCTTACAACCCTGAGATCATGACCTGAGCCAAAATCAAGACTTGAATGCTTGATCAACTAAGCCACCCAGGTGCCTGTTCAGTGTAGATTTGAGTGGATTTCATTTTATTTGTTTGCTGAAAGTAATACACTTCTACTTTTGAAGGTCTGAGAGTGTGCTACTTTTGTAAGATTAAATTTATTTTGCCTGTGTTTGATTCTAAGCATTCATCAAATTATAGTGCCTCCCTGATGAATTATGATGACAAAACTGAATACTATTAAAACTGAAATACCCCTAAAAAGTCTTTGGCTATAATCCTTTCCTTTATAAGGATGGGGGAAATGAGACTCAAGGAGGTAAATCAACATGCCCCAGCTCAGAGAGTTGGCAAGTGGCAGAACTGTGTCTAAACAAAAGCTTTCAAATTGTGTTCCTCCACTAAGCATAAGCATGCACTTTCCTCAGGGCTGCGTGCTTCATCTCCAGAATGGGTAAAAAATGAACACAAAATATTAGGAGGATTGCTTGAACAAATGAATGAATGAAGATTCAGAATGGTGACAAATTTATGAATCCTAGCTGGAAAAAGTTGGCCAGCTCATGTGACCCATTCGTACTTCACTGTCATCATATGTAAAATGAGGATGATACCGGTAAATATGAGAATAGAAGGAATAATGCATATATAGCCCTTGGGGCACTGTCAGCCACCTAAACTCAGCAGCTATTCTAATTGCTATTGGTGATAACATTATATCAGTGTGATGGGTAGAATGTAATGATGTGTGATATGCAAATACTGGGGCTTCGGGTTTTTTTCTTTGAGAGAGAGAGAGAGAGAGAGGGGGGCAGGGAAGGGCAGAGTGTTAGACTCCATGTCCAGCGTTCAAGCCTGATGCAGGGCTCAGTCTCACGACCCTGAGATCATGACCAGAGACGAAATCAAGAGTCAGAAGCTTAACTGACTGAGCCACCCAGGCGCCCCACAAATGGTGTGTTTTTAGTAGGAAATAAAGAAGAATAGAAGAAAGAAAGAAAGAAAGAAAGAAAGAAAGAAAGAAAGAAAGAAAGAAAGAAAGAAAGAAAGAGAGAGAGAGAGAGAGAGGGAGGGAGGGAGAGATTGAGAAAGAGAAGGGAAGGGAAGGAAATGGAAAGAGAAGAGAGAGAGAGAGAACAAAAGACCCAGGCTTAAATTTGGTCACATGCTCTCCTGGGATTGTATAATTTTCATGACATGTTAGTGTCTGAGAAATCCTTTATCTATCTTTCACTATTCCCTGCACTCCTGCAAATTGTTTGACCACAGAACACTACCCCTTTCTCCCTCCTTTTTTTTTCTCTTGTCCAACCTAAACTTGTTGACCTTCGTCACTTTGGAAACACTATGCTGATGTACCTTTTGAGTCCATTTATTGGTTTATTTTGTTAGCATCCTTTGTTCTTACTACTATTAACTAGAGAGCTAACAGTTTCATTTCTGAATATTTCTAGGTACAGAAATCGAAAAAGTAAAGAACCAAAGCAGGAATACAAAAGGGTGACGTCAGGGGATCCAGCATTGCCACAAGTCTGAATGGTGTCATCAAGCTACAGACAGGGATGCGCAGCATGCCTGGTTATGTTAATATTCCTATTTTATTAATAATATTTATGTTGGATCATGTGTTAAGTCAACAATGGTGCATTTTTAATATAGACAAGTTTTTTTTATTTTTTGTTTTATTTTTGACAGAATATTTGCTAATGTATAATGTATATAAAACAAATAATATAGAAAAAAGTTGATATTTTTGTAAGAAATAATTTCCTGGACTAAACGCTTTCACTCCAAAGCTCAGTTGCCAGGTATGCAATGCCTAAGAGTGAGTGACATCCAGTTTGTCGCTCAGGAAGTGTCACAAATGACGGATTTTTGTTAAGCTTAAATATATGGTTAAATCAACTCAACAAGTAGATTTTCCTACCCCTCAAGCGATAATTGGATTCACCGTATCGTACTTCGATGTATGACTTGGCACCATTATGTTCTGTATTAAAACACTAATGCGGTGGGAATTGGGAGAAGCTACATGCGGGGAACACATTAATCCAGGGAGGGCTGTGTCCCTCCACCCCCATCCTCCGCTGTGACTCCAGGTTTACTGTCTACTGTCCTGTACGCCGAGAGGGCAGTTCCTTATTCCAACTCATGGCTCCTGTGGGTACTGGTCACCGATCTGCAGATTCTCCTTGCATTAAATGAGTTGACAACTTCATTCTATACCACCTTTTATGTAAATAGTAGGTATTATATAGCTTCGTGATGTTTCTTTTCTTCTTTTCTTTTCTTTTCTTTTCTTTTCAGATGTTTCTTTTCTTTTCAGATCTTTTCTTTTCTTTTCTTTTCTTTTCTTTTCTTTTCTTTTCTTTTTTAGGAGACAATAAAAAAGATATCCACACTTGGAGCCAAAATTTGGGCTTCTTTTTATGAGTATTTATTTTCATAGGGACTTTGATTAAGAATCCTAAGATTATATAGTAGTCCAAAATTTGATGGACTGGTCACCATTTTAAAGCATAAGACAGTAATTCTATATATTGTCCAAAGATGGAAATACAGTTATTTCATCTTCTTTGCAAGAGAGTTTTATTTTTATTTTTTTATTTTTTATTTTTTAAGATTTTTTATTTATTTATTCATGAGAGACACAGAGAGAGAGAGAGGGAGGCAGAGACACAGGAAGAGGGAGAAGCAGGCTCCCTGTATGGAGCCTGATGTGGGACTTGATCCTGGGTCTCCAGGATCACACCCTGGGCTGAAGGCGGTGCTAAACTGCTAAGCCACCAGGGTTGCCCTGTAAGAGAGTTTTAGTGTAAAACAATGCAGTAAGTAGCTCCTTCTACAATTTAAAAATATATTTGTAAAATGATATCTTGAAGGAGGAAGTGGAATAATATTTTCCCAAATGAACAAATTCATTTGAAAAGTAAAATTTAGAGACTTAACCATGCCTTCTTTTGGAGACTGAGATGAATCTAGGGCCCGGTTTTCTGTCTTTTGTTTATTTTGGGGGGAAGAGACAAACGTTTCTCTTGTGTTTGAGCCCATGGTCTCAGTGAGTTCCTAAGGGTACTTGGGGCAACCACAGAAGGAGCTGCAGCTCTCAGCATCTCCTGGTCTCAGGGGAGACTGCCTCATTGAATACTAGACCTTTGAGTAGAGTCTCTCAGGATCACACACCTTGCTGGGGAGGGACTATTCTTTTTTCATCTTTTTTTTCTGGCAGGTGCTAGGGCAACAACGAGAAAGTCAACAATGACTGACTTCTGAAGTGCCAGGTGCCAGGACTTGCCTTCATATGTATCCCTTCATTTGTCCTCTGGTGTTTCATGTGACTATTTTCCAAAATGCTGGATCTGGTCCCTTACTATAGGGGAAAAACACACGTGTGTGTGTGTGTGTGTGTGTGTGTGTGTAATATATACATACATAAAAATATACAAATGTATAAAATATACAAATTCATATGCAAATACACACCTGTACATAAGCTCAATCATAGAATTAGTCATTTGTTGCTCTTTCAAAAATATGTAAAACTTAAAAACAAGAAACAGAGAAACAAAATAAAAATTCAGGAAGATCTAAAAGCACATTTCTGTCTCACATTTAATATAGCTAAAGTCAAATGTGCTGTGTAAGAATACATTTTAAGTCCCTCACATTGTTATTGACACCTACTAGATGTAAATGAAGTCTGCCTATTTTAAGTGATCTTGACTGTGTCAAAGAAAATCAGTTTACTGAGAAATCAACAGCAATTCACTTATTATATTTACAAAAAGGGAGTTATATTGGTTTATCTTAAACATCCTATTTCATATTATATAACTGATTGTATGTAGTTTGCAATGTTTTTAATCTTAAGGGTGCTTAAAAAACTAGCCCCTGTAAAGCAAAATCTTTATAGATGTATATTAAAATTTTTTTAAAAATATGACCTAGATTGCGTTCTATGGATGAAAATAAGTCAGAAATAATTGTTTTAATGAGGATAATGCTGAGCAAACATAGCAGATGGTTGCCATCAGCTCAGATTTCCTACAAACAATGGAAAGATTTGGATTAATATTTAGTCTATCTTCCTTATTTTACAGATTCTCACTATATATATTTGTAGCAGAGCCTATATATCCAACATACTGAGAACACTGCTTTCAGGCATCAAATCAATATTTATGCTGGAAACAGATGCACTAGTTTCTACTTTCTGTTGAATTCAGTAATCTTGTTTTGAAAAGCTCATCTGTGATCCACATTGTCATTTTTACTCCAATAACCACTCTGTAGACTTTGAAGGGAAAAAGATGTGTTTACTCACTGCCCAATATTTTCTGGGTTTTTTTTCCTTCTCTTATTCATATGGGAGAAGGGGAGTAACAACTTGCAAAGCACTGTACATTTTTAATGTTTTAGCAAAAAATAATTTTATCTAAAACATGTCTGTTATTCAAACTGGATAATGCTAAATGTAAGATAGTGCATTTTTATCTTTGCTGTTTTTGCACTTTGTAATTGCACTTTTTAAGTTTGAAGAGCCTTTTTGGTATACAGTTTATATTGAAGATGCTATGGAACATAAACTTGTAATGCATGCAGTTTAACTTATTTGAGAATGGATTTTATCAGAGTACTGAATTGTATCAATTTGTTTGTGTTCAGTATCAGCTTTGATAATTGTGTACCTTAAGATATTGAAGGAGAATATAGATACTTCGCAAGATGTTGTTAATGTTTATTTATTTTTGTTGGCAACTAGAAAAAAACATGACTGAGAAAGAAAAATACATTAAATATCATGCATAAAAGAGTTTCACTGATAAATGTAGTCTCTCTCTTTTTTTCTTTTTATTCCCTAATAAATTAACTTAAAAGCAGTGACAGAACTACAACATATTTAGATATAAAGCCTTACGGAGGCATGCCTGGGTAGCTCAGTGGTTGAGTGTCTGGTTTTGGCTCAGGGCATGATCCTGGAGTCCCGGGATTGAATCCTGATTCAGGCTCCCTGCATGGAACCTACTTCTCCTTCTGCCTGTGTCTCTGCTTTCTCCCTCTCTCTGTGTCTCTCATGAATAAATAAATAAAAAAAATCTTAAAAAAAAGACTTAGGGAGATAGGTTTTCTACTTCTTTCTGTTCCAGTTTTGATAGTTTGTGGCTTTCCAGGAATGCTTCCATTTCTTCTAGATTGCCTAATTTATTGGCATAGAGCTGCTCATAATATGTTTTTAAAATCGTTTGTATTTCCTTGGTGTTGGTAGTGATCTCTCCTTTCTCATTCATGATTTTATTAATTTGAGTCTTCTCTCTCTTCTTTTTAATAAGGCTGGCTAATGGTTTATCTATCTTATTAATTCTTTCAAAGAACCAACTCCTGGTTCTGTTGATCTGTTCCAGGCTCTTCTGGTCTTGATTTCGTTGAGTTCTGCTCGAATCTTTATTAACTCTCTTCTTCTGCTGGGTGTAGGATCTATTTGCTGTCTTTTCTCTAGCTCCTTTATGTGTAAGGTTAGCTTTTGTATTTGAGTTGTTTCCAGTTTTTCAATGGATGCTTGTATTGTGATGTATTTCCCCCTTAGGACTGCTTTTGCTGCATCCCAAAGATTTTGAACGGTTGTATCTTCATTCTCATTAGTTTCCATGAATCTTTTTAATTCTTCCTTAATTTCCTGGTTGACCCTTTCATCTTTTAGCAGGATGGTCCTTAACCTCCACGTGTTTGAGGTCCTTCCAAACTTCTTGTTGTGATTTAGTTCTAATTTCAAGGCATTATGGTCTGAGAATATGCAGGGGACGATCCCAATCTTTTGGTATCGGTTCAGACCCGATTTGTGACCCAGTATGTGGTCTATTCTGGAGAAAGTTCCATGTGCACTTGAGAAGAATGTGTATTCAGTTGAGTTTCATTGTAAAGTTCTGTAGATATCTGTGAAATCCATCTGGTCCAGTGTATCATTTAAAGCTCTCATTTCTTTGGAGATGTTGTGCTTAGAAGACCTATCGAGTGTAGAAAGTGCTAGATTGAAGTCACCAAGTATAAGTGTATTATTATCTAAGTATTTCTTCACTTTGGTTATTAATTGGTTTATATATTTGGCAGCTCCCACATTCGGGGCATATATATTGAGGATTGTTAAGTCCTCTTGTTGGATAGATCCTTTAAGTATGAGATAGTGTCCCTCTTCTTCTCTCACTACAGTCTTTGGGGTAAATTTTAGTTTATCTGATATAAGGATGGCTACCCCTGCTTTCTTTTGAGGACCATTCGAATGGTAAATGGTTCTCCAACCTTTTATTTTCAGGCTGTAGGTGTCCTTCTGTCTAAAATGAGTCTCTTGTAGACAGCAAATAGATGGGTCCTGCTTTTTTATCCAGTCTGAAACCCTGCGCCTTTTGATGGGGTCATGAAGCCCATTCACGTTCAGAGTTACTATTGACAGATATGAGTTTAGTGTCATCATGATATCTATTCAGTCCTTGTTTTTGTGGACTGTTCCACTGAACTTCTTCTTAAAGGGGAATTTTAAGAGTCCCCCTTAAAATTTCTTGCAGAGCTGGCTTGGAGGCCACATATTCTTTCAGTTCCTGCCTGTCTTGGAAGCTCTTTATCTCTCCTTCCATTCTGAATGAGAGCCTTGCTGGATAAAGTATTCTTGGTTGCATGTTCTTCTCATTTAGGACCCTGAATATATCCTGCCAGCCCTTTCTGGCCTGCCAGGTCTCTGTGGAGAGGTCTGCTGTTACCCTAATGCTCCTCCCCATAAAGGTCAGGGATTTCTTGTCTCTTGCTGCTTTAAGCATCTTCTCTTTAACTTTGGAATTTGCAAGCTTAACTATTAGATGTCGAGGTGTTGAACGGTTTTTATTGATTTTAGGGGGGGATCTCTCTATTTCCTGGATCTGAATGCCTGTTTCCCTTCCCAGATTAGGAAAGTTTTCAGCTAGGATTTGTTCAAATATATATTCTGACCCTCTGGCCCTTTTGGCGCCCTCGGGAACCCCAATTAAACACAGGTTTTTCTTCCTCAGGCTGTCGTTTATTTCCCTTAATCTGTCTTCATGGTCTTTTAATTGTCTGTCTCTTTTTTCCTCAGTTTCCCTCTTTGCCATCCACTTGTCTTCTATGTCACTCACTCGTTCTTCCACCTCGTTAACCCTGGTCGTTAGGACTTCTAGTTTGGATTGCATCTCATTCAATTGATTTTTAATTTCTGCCTGATTGGATCTAAATTCTGCAGTCATGAAGTCTCTTGAGTCCTTTATGCTTTTTTCTAGAGCCACCAGTAGCTGTATAATAGTGCTTCTGAACTGGCTTTCTGACATTGAATTGTAATCCAGATTTTGTAACTCTGTGGGAGAGAGGACTGTTTCTGCTTCTTTCTTTTGAGGTGAGGTTTTCCTTCTAGTCATTTTGCTCAGTGCAGAGTGGCCAAAAACAAGTTGTATTGGGAAAAGGAGATAAAGAGAGGAGAGAAAGAAGGAAAGAAAAGAGAAAAAGAAAAAAGGAAGAAAAAAAGAGAAGAAAAAGAGAAAGACAAAAGGGAAAAAAAAGGGTGGGGGAAGCAAACAGAAATCAAAAAGAAAAAAAGAAAAAAGAAAAAACCACGGGGGCGTATCTTCTGTTTCTGTATATTCTAAGTCCCTTGACTTCCCCTAGAACTTGTCCGTCTAGTTGGTCTTCTGGGGGAGGGGCCTGTTGTGCTGATTTTCAGGTGTGAGCACTTGGGGGAGCTGCTCTGCCCCTGCCTGGTGCAGGGCTCCGTGGGGGTTGTTCACCCCGTGAGGCCGCAGGAGGAACAACCGCAGTGGCGGCGGCAGCTCTGCAGCCCTGGAGTCAGCTCCCGCAGTAGCTCCAGAGGTCTCGGTCTGCAGGGCCTGGAGGCTCCGGGCGGGGCCGCTGATCTGCTCAGCTCGGGGCAGGAGCGTCCTCGCTGTCCTGGGCCCTCCCGGCCTCTGCCTGTCCCGGGGGAGGCCGGATCCTGGGCTGTGTCCCGGCGCCCTGTGCTCCGGGGTCTGCGCTGTTGGATTCGCGCTCCCGCCCCGCAGCCCCCTCCGCGGAGCCGCAGCCCCCTCCCCGCTCCCCCCACCCCCCCCCGAGCTGCTCCGGGTCCCGCCGTGCGCGCTGCAGCCCTTGGGGAGCTCGGGGCGCTCTCCCGGGGCGCAGGTGTCTGTCAGTGTCCCCGGGAGCCCGAGGGCATCCCCGCCCTCCTGGGTCCTGCTCCACCTCCCCGCGAGCCCCTTTCCCCCGGGAAGGTCGGTGCAGCTCCTGCCTCTCCGGGACGGGGCTCTCCTGTCCTGGGGACACTCGCCCCGGCCTCAGCCCGGCTCCTCGCGGGCCCCTCCCCCTTGGAGGCCTTTTGTGTCTTTATTTCTTTTTCCCCGTCTTCCTACCTTGATAGAAGCGCGAACTCTTCTCACTGTAGCGTTCCAGCTGGTCTCTCTTTAAATCTCAGGCCGAATTCGTAGATTTTCAGGGTGAGTTGAAGGTTATCTAGGGAATTTGGTGAGGACAGGTGACTTGGGGACCCTACCCTCCTGCCATTGTGCCCCTCCTCTAGTCACTCATCTTTTGATAGACATCTGAACTCTTTCCACATTTTGGCTATTGTAGTCCTACACTTCTTTATACAACTCCCTATGTGACATTTCACTTGGATATCCACTAGGCATCCAAAAGTAACATGTTCAGTCACTGATCTTCCCCTAAAATGTTGTTCCTTCTAAACTGTTCCCATTTCAGTTTAATTCAATTCTATCCGTCCTGTACCCTAGATTGAAAACACGGTATAATCCTCTGGAGTGCTGAATGAATCACTTTCAAGAGATTTCAGAGAAGATTAACCTAAACTTTTTATAGTAATGTCAAAATTATTCATTCTGTAGAGATCATACAGAGGGAAGAAATTTCCAGGAAACCAGAGTTAAAATATCACAACTTTCTAAAGGAGAAAATTATAGGCTTTTAATTTGACTTTGAGTCATTCTAAAACATATTTCTTCCTAAACGATCACAAAACATTATAAAACATAGTGCTATTCATTGGGTTCTAACATGGATTTATTAAGAAGGATACAGAAAACATGGGTTTCTCTTCAATAACCTATCTGGTCGCCAGCTAATGGTAACTACTCACCATATGAAGCCAAACACAGATAGTCCATTCAGTTTATCTGAATTTCAGAGAAAAATTTGGGGAAAGTCTTCTAAACATTTCATATGAGCCTGAAGTGCAATGTATCTATTAAGAAAATAAGCACAGCTTAGACTCATTTAATGCAGGCACTGTGAGTAGACCATTACATGCTAAGCAGATGGAGGTCATGTGATCACATTATAGAAAACATTGGAGATAGAAGACAAACGCATAAAAAATAGTCAGTGGAGTGGTGCCCCTTCCAATCCATCTATTAGGAGGGAGCAATGCTTTTCTATTTTCCCTTCTAGGGATGGCAAGATTGAAACCAAGGAAGTACATGTCATGTTCCTTGCCCACAAGCTTGCTATCAGTAGCAAATCACATTCTGGAAAAAAAATCAGTGCTTTATGAATTACTCAACCAATATTTATTGAAAAGCATTTTTGCACCTAATAATACACAAGGGATTTTGGAGTATTCAAAAGACATATAAAATATACTGTAGTTTAAAAAAAGAATTTGAAGTCATGAGTATATTTAAAGAACAATGCAAGGCTTTAGCAGTTAGGGTTCTTTGATTTTAATGAAACAGAAAATGATTTTGTCTTAACCAAAAGACAAAAATTTGTAGGAAGGATATGGGGGGTGTTGATAGAATTATAGTAAGAGCCAAATAACCAAGAAAATTCTGGGATTTTCATAGCAGTGAGCTGGTTCTAGAAAGTGTGAAGTTCAGTCACTTTTACTTCTTGGGTGCCTGCGGTCTAGAAAGATACATCTGATAGCCTAGCCAGGATCACAGATTCACCCTTTTTTTTTTTTTAAAGATTAATTAATTAATTAATTAATTCATTCATTCATTCATTCATGAGAGACAGAAAGAGAGAGAGGCAGAGACACAGGCAGAGGGAGAAGCAGGCTCCATGCAGGGAGCCCGACATAGGACTTGATCCCGGGTCTCCAGGATCACAGCCCAGGCTGAAGGCAGTGCTAAACCGCTGAGCCACCCGGGCTGCCCCACAGACTCACCTCTTGACCAAGAGGGCAATTCATTTTATTTGAGAAGCCACTGAGTTCTTAATCTAAGGGGGGAAAGTTTCCCTCAAAGGGAAACCAGTGTGCTATTACTAGAGAAAGATTGAATGAGTTCTGAACAAACAGAGAAGTCCACCACATAAACCAAACAGTATCATATCAAACAATTTAGATAAAAATGGGATCAATTGGGAAGCTTTTATTGAGAGGGCAGGACTCTAACTCGACTTGGAAAATTGACAGAACTTTGAAAGCAAAGGAAGTATTGTAGAACATGTCAAATGGAAGAATAATCAGCAAAAACACTAGGAAAACCATAGCATATCATAGGTGTGTCACGAAGACTATCCTGACGGTGGCATAGGATCTCTGTTTTGGAATAGCAAAGAATATAATTTGAAGGATCTTCAAAGCCATACTGAGAAGATAAACTTTACATTAATGTCTAATAGGGAATCATTTAAGCACTTGGTCCGGGAATGACACCATTAAATTGCTGTGGTAAGCCGAATAATACCCTTTATCCCCCAAGAATGTCCATGTCCTAATCCCTAGAACCTGTGAATATATCATCTACGTGGCAAAAAGAACAGTGCAATGTGATTAAGGTTATAGACCTTAAGATGTGGAGACAATACTGGATTAGCCCAGTGGGCCTAAAGCCTTACAAATAGAGAATTCTTCCCATCTGTGGTTAAAGAGCTGTGATCTGAGAAGGACTTGACCCACAGTTCCTGGCTTTGAAAGCCAAAAAAGGGGCCACAAACCCAGAAATGCAGGTAGCCTATAGAAATTTGAGAAGGCAAGAATATGTATGCTCCCTCAGAGCCTCTAGAAAATAATGTAGCACTGCCAACACCTTGATTTTAGCTGGCTGAGGCTTAAGTTGGATGGGCTTCTGATCTACAGGACCATAATACAATAGATTCTATTGTTTTAAGCTGCTAAATTTGTGGTGATTTGTCACAGCAGTAATGGAAATCTAATACAATGTTGGGAAGATTGAAATGAGATTATTTGAGAAGACTGATCAAGAGAAAGGCTGGAAATAGACCAACTGATTGAGTAAAGTGACCTACCTAGTTGTACACTGAAGAAAGTTTAGAGTAAGACTATGTCTGGGAGAAGAGAGAGCAGGAAGCAAATTTTAGGCACATAACAGAAAGAGTATGAACAGTGCTTAGTGATGCATATGACAAATGAGAGAAACCAAAGTCCAAATTCAGTTTGGGAAAAAGGAAATTAATCTACCTTAAATATGTTTAATTTAAGGTGGCAGCAGGTATAGATATATAAATAGCATATTTGAGGTATTTGAGAGCGTCAAGTAAAAAACTATATGTACTGCTTAACAATTTACAAAACACTTTCACTTTTATTAACTCTTTGTTTCAATGCACTATCTGAGATGGAAAGTAGAGATTAATAATTATCAATAATTAATAATTGTTACCTACAGGAGAATACAGTCTCTGGAAAGGTGGTGGTTTGCTCTGAGTCACAGAGCATTCTTACCAAGAAGTTGGTAAAAGAAAAGGAGCCAGTGAGGGCATAAGAAATGGTTAAATATTTTCATTCATTTATTTATTTAACAATTACTTACTGAAGGCTTAGTATATATTTTACTCTTCTATATCCTTAGAAAGTGATGAACAGACAGATAATGCCTAGAATTTGTATTTTGAATGGGAAAAGAAAGAAAATAAGAAATACTCCTAACAAGGGCAGCCCGGGTGGCTCAGCAGTTTGGCACCACCTTTGGCCCAGGGCGTGATCCTGGAGACCCGGGATTGAGTCCTGCATCGGGCTCCCGGTGCATGGGGCCTGCTTCTCCCTCTGCCTGTGTCTCTGCCTCTCTCTCTCTCTCTCTCTCTGTCTCTCATGAATGGATGAATAAAATCTTAAAAAAATACTCCTAACAATAATAGTAATAAACACTTATATAGGGCTTATAACCTATATAAGCCAACTCCTTTAATCTAATGCAATCTGATATCCATGTTCATTTTCCACTGAAAACACACTTTCAACACTCATGACATTCAGAAGTCAAAACCAGTGGCATTTTCTCTTCTCCTTGGGTTTTTTCTAAGTTTCTTTTGTGCTAGACAGTGTTGACTATTGCTGGAAATCTTGACTTCTTCTTTCTCCTGACTCTCATGTCATTGTATTCTCTCAGTTGTTCTCTTGGTTATAACCATCAACAAGTCTTGTTGATATGAAGTACAGTCTAAATACAGCCCAAATTCAACCACTTCTCATCACTGCCACTACTACCATCTTTGCCCTAGCCATGTTATAATTTAAGGAGATGATTTAAATTTCCTCTACCATATCTTCCAGGTTCGTCTTGCCTCTCTTTAGCCTATTTTCCATGGAGCAGGTTGACTGGTCTTTTAGAAATACAGATTATATCACCACCCTGTCCCTTACCCTCCAATGGCTTTTTGCATTGTTAACAGAATGCAAAGCCTACCCCCTATAAATTTTCTACTCTTGCCTATGTCTCTGACTTCTCTTGCCATGGAGCATGCTCCAGCCACACTGATCTCACTGTCTTTCAAACATGAGAGTCCTTATACTTCCTGTCCAGGTCAAAAATACCTTGGCTTCACACGTTGGTTCGCCTCATCTCTCCACATCTCTGCTCATATATGACCACAGAGATGCATCTCTGACCACCCTAGTTACAGCAGCTCTGAGACCAGGGTATATTGTG
Organism: Canis aureus; assembly: GCF_053574225.1. Taxonomy (NCBI): domain Eukaryota; kingdom Metazoa; phylum Chordata; class Mammalia; order Carnivora; family Canidae; genus Canis; species Canis aureus. The sequence continues at coordinate 66,425,659 of NC_135624.1, forward strand.
TATTTTTACTACCTTATGTTGAAACTACCCATTAGACCTTGCGCAAGGTACTCTGTGCCTCAGTTTCATGTGAGAAGTGAGTCTTACAAAACTAGTCTTACAAAACTAGTTACAGACCTCATAGAGTTGTTATCAGGATTTAATATTACTACATTTTAGAAGCTTCACAGCAAATAGTAAGCCCTATATAAGTGTTTATTACTATTATTGTTAGGAGTATTTTTTTTTTTTAAGATTTTATTCATCCATTCATGAGAGACAGAGAGAGAGAGAGAGAGTGAGGCAGAGACACAGGCAGAGGGAGAAGCAGCCTCCATGCAAGGAGCCTGATGCAGGACTCGATCCCAGGTCATGCCCTGGGCTGAAGGCAATGCTAAACTGCTGAGCCACCCAGGCTGCCTGATCATGTGTTTTTTTTAATTTACTAGACCCTATGCTTTTCATTGTGGCCTTCTCTGTGTTCATTAAAATCAATAGCAAAAGAAAATTAGGATCATAGAGGAGGTTAAAATTACTGGTTAAAATGGACATTGGGAATGTCTGATGGATGTCGTTTCTTCCAGTCATCTCTGGCACTCATACCACAGATGACTGTGAGTTGGCTCTCATCCCAAATTCCAGGAAAGGTACCAATGCATGTGAGTCACGTGCTTACAGGAGGAGAAGTGGAGATTATGGTGGGGAATCTGGTTGGGGAATATAAATAAGCCTTTTATCTCTGGGGAGAGATCCCCTGTGGGGAGCCCGATGTGGGACTCAATCCCAGGACCCTGGGGTCACGCCCTGACCCCAAGGCAGACACTCAACCACTGAGCCCCCCAGGCGCCCCTATACAGATGTTTCAACCAGGGATTCAGTCACACATTCAGTCCAGATGATGTCAACAACATCTTGTTCCCTCCTTGTAAATGGTGAGCTGAACGTTCATGCCAAGGACAGCGGAGGGAGTGAGGAGCCTCCAATTGTCTGGGTTCAGCTGATGGGTTAACCGGTGGTCACTTCCTCTCGATGACCTATCCTTTAATATTCCACTAAAGAGTTTAGGGGTCATATTCTAAATTTCACTCACCAAATTCAGCAGCAAAAGCTTGCGGAATTGGAAAGAAGTTATAGCATGTAATTGGAGGAGTGGGGGAGTAAAAAACAGGGATTTTGTTGAAATTTATGGTTACTTCTTTTTAAAGATTTACTATTTCTTTGTTTTTTTATGATTCCTTGTTATTATAATTATTGTTTTTAATAACAAAATAACATTTGTTTTAGGAAATTTTCATAGTACTGTAAAATACAAATAAAAATAAGTTTAAAAGTTACCTTTTCTACTACATCTTCAAATTACCACAGTAACATTAATTTATAATTTTGTACTCTTTTATGTGTATGGGATTGTGGGTATATTTGTATGTACATCTATATGCAGAAATTGAGTCTTTCTGTGTGTACCATTTTGCCACTTAATGGCACTTTTACATATCATTGATATTCAATAGCATTTTAAGGACTGCATAATCATAAAGCTACATTGTTAGATGTGTAAGTTTCCTCCAATTTTCCAAAATCGTATACAAATTTTGATGAATATCCCTCTGACAAAACCATTGTGCCTCTCCATCGTTATTTCCTTAAAATAAATAGCCAGAAGTGACATTATTAGAATAAAGTTAAGGACTTACAACATTTTCCTTTAATATAATCCTCAGCAATTATTTTTTGATTTCAGATGATAAAAGAAATTTCTTAATGCCAGTAGACGACTTTGGCAAGTGGTTCAGTCATGAGTTAACTCATGAGCTTTTCATCCCCTTTCTGCCATCAATCCTTCTCTCCAAACCATATGAGAAAAGTTCTGGGTATCGTGCCCCTCTGCTTCTAATTATTTCAGTATTTATTTCCTAAGAATAAGGATATTCTCTTACATAACCACAGTCAAGTTATCAAAATTAGGCTATTTAATATTGATATACTATTATCTGATATTTCTTCTATATTCAAATTTCATCAATTGTCCTAATAATGTCTTCTATGGTTCTTTCTCTCTCTTTTTAGTTTTTTGGTCTCTAATTTAATCCAGACTCACAAATTGCATTTCATTGTCAAGTCTTTTTAATTTCCTTTAATCTGGAACAGTTCCTCAGCTTCTTGATTTTGACATTTGTAAAGGTTACAGTATAACGATTTTCTAAAATCTCCTTCATCTTAGATTTCTCTGGTGTTGGTTCATGATTAGATTCAAGTTGTATATCTTTGAAAAGAATATGCTGGAAGCAGTAGTGTGTTTCTTGTAGTACATTATATTAGGAACTACATTATATTAATTTATTTCAATGTTTGTGATGCTAACTTTGATCATTTGGTTAAGGTACTATCTATCCATTAGATTTCTCCACTGTAGTTGCTATTTTTCCCTATATAATTAATAACTAGTTTGTGGGGAGATATTTTCAGACTATGTTAATATACTGTTTCTCATCAAAATCTCACCCACTAGTTTTGGCATTCATTGACCATTATTTCATCATTGAATCATTGGATTCAAATCCATCATTTCTTCTATATTTATTATGTGGCATTCCATAGTAAGGAAAAACTTTGACTAAAGCTTTATTTATTTATTTTTATTCAGTACAAACTTATGAGTCCTTGTTCTATCACCATTTTTATAAGTTAAACAGAAGTGGCCTCTTGTGCCAATTCAGTAAAGGATAAGGGAGCATGCTCATGGTCTAGACTAACTGAGAACCAAAGTTTTGGTATCTTGGGTATCTTACTTAACCTGTGAGCTTGGCCATGTTACCAAATCTCTTTGTGCCTCCATTTCTTTATCTTCATGGTAACCTCACCTCATAAGGTTATTATAGGGATTAATGGAATTAATACATATAAAATGCTAAGCATAATACCTGGCAGATACTGGAAGCCCCATAAGTGCCATCTGTTAATACTGTTTCAAAAAAGAGTACTTGCTTATCACTAGTGGTCATTGGGAGTAACTTCAAATTTAGGTAATTTCTTCAAACCACTTCTAATTACTCCTAAATTACATCTAGGGTGAATCGTTTTTTTCTCACCCATATAATTAAACTAGCTGTGCTACTGTACTTTGGGTTTCTGGTAAATTTTCAGCATTGCTTTTTAAATCTTTCGTCAGAAGTATTCCTGGGCAGGAGAAAGCAGAGAAATGTGCAGCTTTCCCAGATCTATCCCCAGCCAGTGGAAGGCCGCATCACAGGAACCTGGTAGATGAAGCATTTCCTTTTAGTGAGACACTGGGTCTCCTTGGAATCCCCGAGGTTACAGAACTGGATATTGATGTCTTTCTGTGATGCACTGTCATCAAGTGTGAGTAGAAAAACCTCTGTGCCACCTCAGAGGGCTTGTTGCTCCACTTTTAGAGGCTGGAGTTCAGGAATAGGAAAGAGGAAGTGCAATGGCTTATGCAATGTTCTAAGAACCACCACAAAAACAAGACCTGGAGAGATTAAAAATCAGGAATGTGAGCAAAGAGTTATTGATAAAGTTATCCATTGAAACTCAATATTTATTACAACCAAATGGCAATTCCTGTTTCCTCTCCACCTCTCCTACAGAGTGAAAGAACAACACCCTCTAAAATTTATAATCTCACAGTTGCCTACAAACTCACTTTGGAAAGGCTGACTGTGCGGTCAGAGTCTAGACAGGGAGCAAGCGGGCTGATGAACAGGGAGCAGGACAGGGTCTTGGGCTGGTGAAGTGGGCAGATGAGGTAGGATCTTGCGGCCGTATTAAAGATTTCATACTGTCCTGAGAGCAGCAACGCACCGCCAGCAGTGTCCTCCCTCACCTGGCACATTTTATAGGAGCCGCTGCTCAGCAGCTGCAACAACTTTGATTATTAACCTCTTTATTCTCATCTCCAGCTCCTAGACTTGCTCCAGATGAGGAGGTTTAGGTTGTCAGCTCAACTAGCTAGCAAAACCCTAACGTGTACCTGGCTCCAGAAAAGAAAAATTCATTTAAGAAGAAGAAAGAAAGTTGCATATCAATGGGCCACAAAGATTTTCGAAGTTGCAGATAGTAGAACATATAGCACATGCTTTTTCTTTTTTTTAAAGATTTTATTTATTTACTCATGAAAGACACAGAGAGAGAGGCAGAGAGAGGAGGAGGCTCTCTCCCCCTCCTCGGCAGGGGGAGAAGCAGGCTCCCTGCAGGGAGTCCAATGTGGGACTTAATCCCAGGACCCCTGGATCACAACCTGACCCAAAGGCAGATGCTCAACCACTGAGCCTCCTAGGTGCTCCGATGCATGCTTTTTTAAATTCCCTTTACCCAAGTATGTTTGACTTTATATTTTAGGTTTGTATTTGAGTCTAGTCTTTCACAGATTTTCTTTTTTCTTATGCCTGTAATTTTTTTTTCAATGCCTATAATTCACTTAGCTGACAAGTAGTTCAATTAGTTTGGGATCATCTGAGTAGCTGAGTACACACAAATAGTCTAAAATGCAGATGTTGATTGTTTTCAAATTACATATTTACATCTATAAAATTAATATAAAAATTTAAAAACAAATTTATAGTCATTTCAAATAATTTTTAAAACTGGTATAATTCTCTCTCGTAACTTCTAGGACTGGGATGAGAATTACATGGATAACATGTCCAAGGGATATTTAGTACATGCATGTAATCTTCCCTTCTACCTAAATAAGAACTGTACTCAGTAGAAGCCAAAGCTGACCAGGAGCTGACCCATTATATCCATCTTTCATTTTCCTCAGTCTGATTTGGAAAGTGGCATTGCCAGGGCAACAATACAGTTGGTATTTGAGGCTCTAATCAGTGGATATTCAAGAAGTTGAGCAAAAGCCCCAATGAATACAATGGTATCTTGGATTCCATTTCTCATCAAATTTGTCTTCTCCAAAGAAGACTTTAGTAGTTATAAATCTGCCATAACTTGTCAGATTTTGTCCAGTGGAACTGAACTAAAAAAATAAATAAATAAAATAAAAATTCTAGCAAAATAAACTTCCCAAGGCTATCATTCACATGACTCATTTGAACGGAAATGTGAAATTATTTGAAGGCATAAGAAAAGTTTTATATTAAGTGATCTAAATTAAATGAGTTAAATGCCAAGGGATGAATCAATTCTTTTCTCCAAAAGCAACTAGAAGTTCTGCTGACATCATTTGGAAACATCTTCACATAATTATTCCACCTTTTCCTTCACCTTGCTTTTAGTCCTCAGTTCTACATTTAAACCACACAAACTCTCTCAATATTGTAAAGCCAGCATACTACTATTTAAATTTTAAAATTAAAGTTGGTAGTTTTGCCTTTGACAGAAAGAAGCTCTCTGAGTTTTTCAATAAACATTTAATTTTGCAATACTTCCTTTTTATAAACAGGTGATATAATGCATCAGGAAGATCCACTTATGTAATAGTTCTGAGAAACTGATAATCCAAGATATCTCCAAACTGTGTCATGGATTGATTACACAGTAGGAGTATTTACAAACAAATGATAGTTGGAATATACAAGGTTTTGTTTTATCTGTGTAAGATGTGCAAGGGGTAAATTAATTTCCTTCCCAGATGGTGGTTTGTATAGCTAGTGACATCTGTGTTGTAATGATCACACACGCTTGCACGCTATTCATGCCCAGACTTTTTCCATCAAAGAGGGATGATTAAGAGTGACCTTGCCAGCTCATAGGGCCAAGAATTCCAGGATAGTCTTCTTGCCTGCCCAAGCCCAACCTTTCAAAGGTTTAGGGATAGAAATCCTTTCTGATCATCCTCATAACTACTTACAACTGGGAAAATTTTAAACAGAGTAGTCTCAAACTGGATATTACTTAGTTCTTACCAGTGACAATAGTCAATGACAAAACCTATATTCTCTTCACAATTAGATATATATTTTTTTGTTAATTCCCTAACTCTGTGCATATCAACACTGGGTGCACATCACTATCAAATTTAAGATCTGAAACCATAAAAAATCCTAGAGGAAAACACAGGCAGTAATTTCTTTGACATTGGGTGTAGCAACTTCTTTCTAGGTACATCTCCTTAAGGAAGGGAAACAAAAGTAAAAATAAACTATTGGGACTTCATCAAAATCAAAGTTTTCAGCACAGTGAAGGAAACAGTCAACAAAACTAAAAGGGAACCTACCAAATGGGAGATATTTGCAAATGATATATTGGACATGATTTATCCAAAATATATAAAGAACTTATCAAACTCAAAACCCCCAAAACAAATAATCCAATTAAAATATGGGCAGAAGTCATGAATAGCCATTTTCCTGAAGAAGACATAGAGATGGCCAACAGATACACAAAAGATAGTCAACATCACTGATCACCAGGTAAATACAAATCAAGCCTACAATGAGATATCACCTCACACCTGTCACAATGACTAACATCAGCAACACAAGAAACAACAGGTGTTGGCAAGGATGTGGAGAAAGGGGAATATTCTTGCACTGTTGGTGGGAATGCAAACTGGTGAAGCCACTCTGGAAAACTGTGTGGAGGTTCCTCAAAAAGGTAAAAATAGAGCTACCTTATGATCCAGCAATTACACTACTAGATTTTTACCCAAAGAATACAAAAAATACTAATTCAAAGGAATGCATGTACCCTGATGTTTATAGCAGCATTATCTACAATAGCCAAATTATGGAAACAGCTCAAGTGTCCATCGACTGATGAATGGATAAAGAAGTGGTCTGCACGCACACACATACACACAGTGGAATATTACACAGCCGCAAAAAGAATGAAATCTTGTCACTTGCAGGGGCACGGATGGAACTAGAGTATTGCCAGCAAAATAAGTGAGTCAGAGAAAGACTAGTACTATATGATTTCACTCATATGTGGAATTTAACAAACAAAACCATTGAAAAAGGGGAGAGAAAGAGGCAAATCAAGAAACAGACTTAATTCTGGACAACAAACTGATGGTCACCAGAGGGAAGCTGGGTGGGGGATGGGTGAAAAAGTGATGGGGATTAAGGAGGGTGCTTGTTGCAATGAGCATCAGGTAATGTATAGAAGTGTTGAATCACTATAGTGTTTTTTTGTTTTTTTTAGATTTTATTTATTTATTCATGAGAGATACAGAGAGAGAGAGGCAGAGACACAGGCAGAAGGAGAAGCAGGCTCCATGCAGGGAGCCCGACTTGGGACTCAATCCCGGATCTCCAGGATAAGGCCCTGGGGTGAAGGTGGCGCTAAACCACTGAGCCCCCCGGGTTGCCCTGAATCACTATATAGTACCCCTGAAACTAATATAACACTGTATGTTAGCTATACTGGAATTTAAAAACTTTAAAAAAGAGATTAGAAAATATGTCTATGCCTAGGTCCTACTTCAAACAAATTTCTCAGGGTGAGATTTAATTAGAAGCTCTTTGGGATGCTTATGTGCAGTCAGGATGAGAAACCAAGGTCTCAACAATGGGATCACTGGTGCTTGGATCCCAACCCCAGTGATTTAGTCTTAATTGGTCTGGGGAGCAGCCTGAGCACTGGGAGTTTTAAGAACTCCAAAGGTGATTGCTATGTGCAGACAGGTCAAGATGGTGAGTTTGTAAGTTGCCTGCATCTTCTCTTTAGAACGCTGTAGAAATCTAAGAGGAAGAAACCTCTTGAAGCAGTGGCTCCAACACTGGATCTCTTCAGAGACAATAAAGCCATTTATAACGGTAATAACGCTTCACATTTATTTAGCATGTAGTACATCTCGGAGTGTTTTCCAGGGCTTTAGATTATATTAAATTCATCAAAATCAAAGTCATAAGCAGGGGAAGGGGCAGAAGGAGAGGGAGAAAGAGTCTCAAGCAGACTTCAAGCTGAGTACAGAAACCAAACCTGAGATCATGACCCAAGTCAAAACCAAGAGTTGGGCGCTCAACTGACTGAACCACCCAGGTGTCCCTAAGCACACAGGATTTTTTAACAGAATCACAACCATTGTCCCATTTGGCCTGCCAGTACTCTTAAAAGACATTTGATTATAAAATCCAATGAGCTTGAATTCGAAAACCCAAAGCCGACTTTCTCATAGGGGCAGGCAAATTTATTTTGGGCCGAGCCTCACTCAGCACCCTGCAGTCGAGGCGCCAGTGAATCAAGATGTAATTCTGAGTAAAGTAAGGGCATTTATGGTTTCTCCTCATTTCTCCTCCTCTTTGGATATGTTTTGAAAATAATTAAAATATAGAAAATCAATACCTCTCAATATTGTCTATCATTTTCTGCGAATTATCATTTATTTTAATCCTTATTTAGTTCCTCTAATAAACTAGAAATTTCTTAAGGTCAACTTCTGTACTTATCTTTTTATTCTACGCAAGTGCTCAGTAAATATTTTTACTTGGTAAATGTTCAGTACATTTCTTTTGAATAAATGATTGGATAATCTTATTTGCTTCGATGAATACTATTGAGAACTTCTGTGCCTGCTTCTCTCCACACCTTCTAGATACCTGAATCTTGTGCCCACATCTCCTGTTTTCATGGAGACAACATTCTGGGGAATGAATAAAAGATTGAGGTTTTAACTTCCAGGACTACTCCAATGTCGTGTTACTACTGACACGTCATAGGAGAGCTCCAAACTGGAACAAGCTAAAAAACTCAAGAGACACGTGCCTTTTCTTTTACTAACAGGAAGTCAAGAATTAGTCTTGGTTCATTGCAGACCTGTCATTTTAAATGAACAACTTCCTATTACTTTGAGCTGCCTCATATAGGGGACTTAAAAAGCACAACCAAAGGAATGCACTAGCAATGTTTAGAACAGAAACTCAAAATTTTAATGAATGATATAAAAGCCTCTATTTTCCAGGTAATCTATGTTTTAATTTCCCCATTGGAAGGATTGCACCTAAGGCTTCCATTTGAACCGATGATTTACACCTGCAATGTTTGAAATGGATCTATTGCTAAGAAGTCTTGGCTTGAGAAAACATTTAACATACAATTAAAATAAAATTAAATATGTAAATGTGTAATGATCTCCCTTGGACAACACTGAGGAAAATAAGCGTGGCTTTTCCTTAGGTTATATGAAATTGAAGAAGTGAATAAGAAGAGCCTCAAAATGCCTGCTGTTAATAATATTAATTCTCCCTCTCCCAAATGGCTCCAGTGTCAGATGCTAGTTTATCCTCCTTTTAAGCAAAGACTAAATCCTATACTCCTCGTCATCATCAGAGAGTCACTGGGGGCTATAACATAATCTGAAGACAGGAAATTTGGGAATTAGACTCAATGGCCCTTTTCATTTCAAAACTGCCCTGGGCAAAGAGGAGAAGAAATGAGGAGGAACCATAAATGCCCTTACTTTACTCAGAATTACATCTTGATTCACTGGCGCCTCGACTGCAGGGTGCTGAGTGAGGCTCGGCCCAAAATAAATTTGCCTGCCCCTATGAGAAAGTCGGCTTTGGGTTTTCGAATTCAAGCTCATTGGATTTTATAATCAAATGTCTTTTAAGAGTACTGGCAGGCCAAATGGGACAATGGTTGTGATTCTGTTAAAAAATCCTGTGTGCTTAGGGACACCTGGGTGGTTCAGTCAGTTGAGCGCCCAACTCTTGGTTTTGACTTGGGTCATGATCTCAGGTTTGGTTCTGTACTCAGCTTGAAGTCTGCTTGAGACTCTTTCTCCCTCTCCTTCTGCCCCTTCCCCTGCTTATGCTCTCGCTCTCTCTCAAATAAATAAATAAAACCTTTTTTAAAAAACCCAAATCCTGCATGCTTAAATTGGAGCCAAGATAATATTCAATGTAAACAACTAATTAAAGAGGTAGCACCATTATCCTGGGATGTGAGGTATGTAGGTGGGGTAGGGAGAAGAGTTATTTTGAGTTTTGAGTTCAAATATAAAAGTGATACACATAGATGGAAAAATATTAGTCTCCCTTCAAGTTCAACTACTAACTAAAATTATTTATCACAGTAACTGATTATTTTTAAAAGCACCTTGAAAAAAATGCACAGAATGGAAATCATCTGAAGATCAGAATCTCAGAGTCACATCTAAAATTATGATTTTCTTCGTTAATTTCCCTTGTTATGTTTCTGTAAGTGTGAATCTCAAGTTTATGTTTCCAAAGACAGTAGATGTCTCCCAGCCCTTATTATTCTTTTAAAATGAGGTAATAAAAAGAGCTAATAATTACTAGGAAAGGAAACATTTCCATTACATATCCCAGCAGCTGACCTATATTAGGTATCACTTATACTTTTTTTTTTCCTAAAGCAGAGTAATAGGATGATAATCAGTAATTTTTTTTAAAGATTGAAAGTAACAAGATGTAATCATCTTGGCATGTAGAGAAGACTTTATTACTACCAAGTAATTGAGATAAAAATATCAATCATTATTTTATATAAAGGCAAGAGAAATTTTTTTCAAAGAACAATTCTATGTTACAAATATTAATATTTGAAGGAAGAAGTATAGTTAATGTCAGTTTTCTGTTACTTAGAATTTTGTTACCAGAATCGTCTATTAATTTCCACTTAATTTGAACATGGATAGTAATTACTCATTATTACAACCATGCAATATTGAAATATTATTTAAAGGCAAAGCATATTTATATCCTCCAATTCCTGAAAATAAACAATGTTTATGTAAATCATGTTTGGTATATCTTGACTAACCATAGCAATATTTCCTAGGGATGCCAAACACTCAAATATTTGAAAGATTCTCTCTGAATTTAGTAGAAAAAGATTCATCATTGAGGCCAAATAGAAAAGTGAATTATATTGAAGAAAAATTATTAATGCATCCTAAGTCTCATACTTGAAGTGACAATGAATTTGAACTCATTGGTTTCACTTCCATCCACTTATTAGGTGGTTTCTGATTAAGGCTGGTTCTTCCTAACTTGTCACTTTTGCCATTCAGAGAATAATATTTTAGGCCCCCAAGATTAAGTTTGAGCACAGATGTGCAATGATGGCAGTGATTATAAACTCAGAGTCATGAAATATCAATCACTAAAATGCATTAAAATGGCATTTGCAAAGCATGGTCCTTGGACCATTAAGAAACTATCTGGGATGTTTATCACACACATGATTTCCTGAACCCCACTCTAAATCTAATAAATCAAAATCTTGAGGTATTTTTATTAGGTGCCTCAGTGGATTTGTATTCATGCTGAAAATTGAAAAATATCAGAAAAAATGATTTTTTCCCAAACTTAAAATCAAAATGTAAAACCTGAGCGCAATTAAATATTTAGACTTTTGGTGAGCTCTAAGCTCTGGTAAGACTGTCTCTGATGGAGTACTATCAATAGCATATCCTATTAGCAACAAAAACCATCCTGGAATGCAAGGATTTGGTCAGAGACAAGGAAAAGCTTTATTGCCATGAAGTTTGCAAACTGAGGAGATGCAGCATTTGCCTATAAACCAAAAGTACATTCTGAAGGGGGAAGGATTGGGCTATGGGTTAAACAGGAAAGACTCACTAGTTTTGTGCCCTTTGCATAATTTGGTCGGACTGAAGTCCCAAACTAAGTTTCAGGAATGGAATGGCAAGGAGGATACAGTTCACTATTTTCGGTGGCAGTTTCACAATGAGGGCTGTTCAAGGGCACGACAGGTGTGTTGCAGGTGTCATTTTGCTGAATTTTGGGCAAGCTTGTAATCTTAGGCTGTGTCAGCTACTTTTGTTCCTTATAATCATTCAGCCTAATTAAAATTTTAGCTTCTCTCCTTTGACATGAGGAAACCCATCTTGTCTGTCAGTTATTACTGTCTAATTATTGGGTCTTCTGTTCTCACTATGAAGCCTTGAGGAAGCTTTTCCAAGTTACAGGATGACAATGATGATGAAGGTGATGGGGGTGGGGATGCGGTTGACAATGGTGGTGGTGGTGATGGTGCGATCACATTAATTTCAACCAAAATTACAGAATGTTTCTTGAAACTATTAAACATAACACTCATCCAGGGCCTTTGAGTTTATTTCTGTTCCTCTCCCTGAAATGATCGTTCTCTAGGTTCTAAATAGCCTAATTTTTATTTGTACTCAAGAATCACTTTATCTGAGAGATCTTCCCTGGCCACCCAAAAATTTTACCATCCTCCTTTACTCTATTTCTCACCTGGATTTGTTTTTCTTCTTACGTATTGTTGTATTATATATTAATTATTTATTTGCTTACTTGTGTAAATTCTATTTCCACTAGAATGTAAGATTAAAGACAGTAATGTCTTCATGTGCTTTGTCCACTGCTCTATTCCCAGTACGTAGGATGGGAACTAGGACATAAGAAATCTTAATAAATATTTTTTGGAAACAAATGAACCAACATACACAGTTGTTAGTTAACTCCTCAGCACATACAGGTCTAAAAGTGAACTAGAACATAGCTTGTAAGATTCCAAGTAGCCTCATGTTTTTCATGCTCCAGCAATGTTGCCTACACTAAAAAAAATGTACTAAAGGAAAATTTATGTTCTAATGTTTTAAGACACTCCCCTATTAAACTCATCTCCCTGCTTTCACTATTGTCACATCTAATTCATCCTCCACATTGAAACCAAGGTGATCAGACCACATCACTCATCTGTTTAAAATCCTTCAATGGCAGCCCATTGTGTCCAGGATAAAAAGCCCCTAGGGCTTTGCATGGTTCTGCGTCATCTGGATTCACACCACTATGCCTGATCAGCTCACCCAGTAGTGCAAACTCTGCCAAACTCAGAGCTATATCTGTGTTGACTCCTCTATAGGGACTGACTCTTACTTTTTGCATTGACCAACGCCCCTACTCATTCTTCAGGTCTTAGATGAAATGCCATTTTTGTTCCTTAGAAGCCTTTTTTTAACCTTTTATCTAAGTTAATTCTTCTTGGTGTGTATTCTGATAGCATTTTATGATTACTTCCACAATATGATCACAGTTCATATAGTTTTTGATGGTATAATTATTATTTTTAAAAGAATTCATTTATCTCCACTAAATTCTAACTTCCATTTCACATGATCCTTGTGTTATTTTGTGTCCCTAGTCCCTGATACAATGCAGTGTAGACTCAATCAATATCTGTTGACTGAGTGAATGAGCCAGCCATAGCTTTCCCCTGGTAAGAGTTCTGTTAAGATACAGCTATTTTATAACATTGTGAGTACTTCGAAGTTCCTGGAAAGCTTAGTGCTTTTAAAAATAGTTTTAATTCTAGTGTCCTCTTTTTATTGTTAATAGTGACTCTCATGCATTATCTGGATTCCACTGAGTCCTTTAAAACTTTTTTGAAGTAACTGTTATTGTTTACTCATAGGGTTAGCATAGGTGATGGGCACCAGGATTTGAGTCCAGTCCTATGGACTCCAAAGCCTACCTCTTAACCTCTGGAATGTGCTATCAGCAGCAGTAGCCACTCGACATTCTGAAGACTGGGACACTTGTATTCTTGCGGAGTACCCTGAATTCACATTTGCTAAAACTTAATTCTCTGCTCATTTAAGTATTTACACAATTGTATGGAAGTGAGCTAAGGCTGAACTTAACCATACACACTGCAATCAAATACTCAATTTAGTAATTCATGTATGGCCTTGTGTTTTTAGGTTCTGGATTGGGAGCCTTATAAGACAAATTTGTATTTCACCTAGTTTTTTCAATACTACATGTCAAAAAACTTTAATGAGTACAACTATATATATTAACTCTCTATATTAGGATTTTCCTAGTATGCAATATGCATATTTGGCAGCTACCTGGCATGTTAAATACCAAACTTAAACATGCCATGGCATGTCCAAATGAGTTTGCTCTCTCTGCCCTCTTTATGACATTTAGGCTGATAAAGAAGGCTCGCATGTCAATGAGAATGCCAGATCAGTTACGGAATTTGCTTTGAATCAAAGTTCATTTGATCAGCCCTGGCATTCCAGCTATTGGCTGGGCTCCTCCTAAATTGCTCTTGTTTATTCTAAAGTAAACGTCAGTTGATATTTTAAAATCTTGATTAATAGGAAATCAATGGGTTCTATTGAAATAAGTAAAACCAAAAATTCTTTTTGTGTGAAAGTACACTGGGCCTTTGAAGACATAATTGACACGTGAGTCACCAATGTGACCTTTAATCACTAATTTTTTTATGTGAGACAATTGTACTTACATTAAAACCATCCTAAAATTTCAAAACCCTGTATACCTTTATGTTTATTTTAGATTAGATTTCAAATCTGATTATTCTTGCTTAGATTAAGACAACATGCCAAGACTGGAAATCAGAAACTTTCTGACTAGAAGAATTATCTATTTTGTTATGTGATTTACAGGAAAGTTGAGAGATATCCTTTAAGAAGTTTGGAAAAATTAGCAAAACTTCACCCATATTTAAGATAGGAATTGGCCCATTGGTAAGCCATGAAGGTTGCTTAAAAGTGAAAAAAATAAAAGTAGTCATTTGGCTTCTTATTTTTCTAGGTTTGTTACATAAATGTGTACTAAGTTAGTGCATTTAGACTTTAATGTACCTTTGGAATTGTCCAAGTATCTTGTTAAACACTGGTTCGTGATTTGGTAGGCTAGGACCTAAGATTTAGTCTTTCTATCAAGCACTAGATGCGATGCTGACAGTTTCTGAGCTACTCTGTTCATGCCTCACATCAAGTAAGAATTCAGTAAAGTAGTGATTTTAGTTGAATTCATGAAAATTGATTTCCTGAGGCCCTGCTATAACTTTGTCATTCTCATATTTATTGAGAAAATGTATTGAGTGCCTACTCTGTTCCAGACACTGGTAGGCAGTGGGTATGCATGGTGAGAAAACCAGATCCGTAGCAACTCTTACAAACCATGGTCGTGAGACACAACTGAATGCCTATCCTTCAGAGTCCTGTGAAGACAAATATTAAGGAAATAAATACATATGCATACAAAACATTACAAATTGTGGCAGATGCAATGACAGTATGATGAAAGAAACTAAGAGGGGTTGTGAAAAGCAGGTTTGAAAGATGCCTATGTGTGAACCACATGAAAAGGAAGAGAAATGCATTTCAGGCAGAAGAAGGGATGATTTGGGCAGTGACCCTAAGAAAGGAAAGTGTTTAGCTTTCTAGTGAAACCTTATTTTTGTCTTTATCTTTAGATGGCCAGTGCTAACTAAAATACAGTGAAAGAGTAGAAGGGGCAAAGAAATGGGTCAGAGATGAATGACCACCTGCCTAATTTACTATCAAATAAGAGTGAAATACATTTTTAAAAATTACTTTAAAATAATTAGGTATAAACCAAGGCATAGGGTGACCACCCAAGTGCATACAGGCAGGCAGAAGCCAAATCACACAGGCACTTTGGGCTATAAGGTTGTTGGGAATTTTGGTTTTGGTTTTTCCTCCTATGGAAATAACTTCTAGTCATGGGAATAACATAATCCTATTTATGATTTAATAGATCACTCTAGAAGCTATAAGGGTGTGAGAGTGAAATCAGTCTTTTTATAAGAAAATAAAACATTCCAAATATTTTTGGTTTACTTCAGAAGAAGCAGTGTCAAAAACATATAACATGAATTGGAGGAAGACTAAGGTCATATTTTAATTTTGTCCATTAATTTGTTTCATGTAGTTACATGTTCATGTAGTTTCAGTAGTTACATGTACTACTACATGTGTAGTTCATGTATACACAATGGTGTATGAAGTTAGTTTCATTTGTTTACTTATAAGTGCATAAACACCAAGTAAGAAATTCCCAAAAAGAGTTTTAAGATCTTTGGACTATCAAGTGTTACATAGATTCAAAGAATTTTTATTGATGGGACAGTGAATACGATGCATAAGATATGATAAAAAAAAAGAACTTGGAAAAAATATCGGGTGTATATGCTAGTAGCTTGAGGTATAGAAGTAGATGTTCACAGAAATGATGCTCGTTCCTCATATGTGTCCACTGGAAAATTAAAATATCTCATACAGACGATATAGAGAGACTTCAGGAGTACCTTAAAACAACTACTAAATGCCATCAGCCTTCTCTACATTTCTTCTCTTCAAGAAGTGATTTTAATATGCTTTGTTTTATTGCTTTTACATACTAAAGGTATTTCTATAACGAAAGTGATTTTATGTGCTTTGTTTTAATGATCTTAACTATAGAAAAGCTGAATATTTCACCACTTTGAACCTTTTACAGTAACCATATCATAAAATCTCTCTTGTACACCCTTATCTTCTATCCCCACAAAACCCCCTCAGACAAATTTCCAACACTGTGCTTGGTCATGTGCTGAAGCATTAAAAGGGGAGGGAAAGGATTAGGGAAGGTTATGTAGCTGGCATTAGAACAGAAAGGGAAGGAGGGAAGAAAGGGAGAGGGGTGGAAGAAGGGAGAGAGAGAGGGAGCAGAGGAAGAGATATTGGGAGGAAGAAAGAAGGGAGAAAGAGGGAAGGGGAGGGGAGGAGATTGAAATAAAGAAGAAGGAAGGAGGAAGCAGAAAAAGAACTAATGAGTTGGTTGAAATAGAAGAATACAAAGATTACAGTCATTCCACTCACTGGTAACCCAAGCTTGATTTTTAAAAATTCTCTCTCTCTCCATCTATCTACTGGGCAATTGATTTTTTTTTTTAAATCCTCCTTCTTGGGGAAAAAGCACATGAAGAGAAGACTGAATGTTGCCCCAAATGTTCCAAGTTCTCTCTCTCTCTCTCTCTCTCTCTTTTCCCCTCTATTCCTTCCATAACCAAGGAAATTCTGAGCCACCCAATTGGACAGTTAGTCTTGCTTCTCAGAATCAAATTCTTATTCTTTGAAAATGCGGCTCTTAATCAACAGCTTGTAGGAGGGTTAAGAACTCACTCCATCTCAGTGCTGAAGAGCAACCTCACATGCTCGCTCTATTTTGGACAGTTAGGCTGGCCAGTGGCCATAGGCTCCACTCCATGGAGACATGTCAGAGGAGTTGAGTTGTATCTGAGATAGTTTCTTCTCCTGTTTTCATCAATGGAAGAAAAAAAAATCAATCATTCCTATTAGCACTTTTTTTTATAATTTATAATCAGCACAGTTTATTTGCTATTCTGATTACCTTTTTAAAAAACATGCTATGCTTGGAAAGCCTGTGCTAAATGAGATCTTCCCAAATCTTCCCTGAGATATTCCAAATGCATTAAAACGTTTCCATGCATGTATGAATTCTAGATTTGGACCTATAAAACCTGTCCGATAATAATTTGATTTTAGAGCTAGATCTGGAGCTCTAAAGAAAGTTTTAAAATAAGTAGTTCTAAAATCTTTTCTATTCTCAAAATTAATATCTGATGACTGCTCAGGGAAGCATGCTTAGATTCATTGATTGAACTTAAAACGCACAAAAAATTCTACAACCACTGATTCACATTTAAGAGGAAGGGAGAATTTGGGCACTGTTTTAAATCCATCAGAATTTGTATTCGTCTGGCAAGCATTTATACAGTCACATCAGTCATTCAAACATTCAGTGCTTCTGAACTACTCAGTAAATACCTACTCCTCTGAGCCCCTGACACTCCAGCCACACCGTCCACTCCTTCAAGATCGTTGCATTACCTAGAAATAAAGTAAACGATTTTTTATTTCCTTCCCAATGTTTCTAATTAGAAGACTGCCACGCTGACAATGCACAATGCTCTTCCACTGCAATGATTCTTCTGCTTTCATCACCTGGAAAATTGTGGTGTGTCAGACCCTCCCCCAAAGCCACGCTAGCTTCTGGCAGTGATTTGGTTGCCAGGGGAACCCAGTTCCTGTCTCAGGACACTGAGGACTGTTCCCGAACACTAGGAGCCTGGTGTGCGCACATAGGTGTGGGAGTGAGGGCGTTCAAAGGCCCCACTACTTCCTGTCTTCCCTCTTCCCCAACCCCTCACTGCATGCCCTATGATGCCGGTTGACTCATTCATTCTCCATGACCCATGGCCTCCTCTGGAAGCCGTCCACGTTCTCCTCGCCTTCCCACTTCCTCTGCCTGCAGCTCTAAGACACAGAAACGCTTTCCTAAAGAGATGAGTGATATCACATCCTTTTCCAAACTGTTTATCTTATCCCCAGTTCACACTGCACCCAGCAAGTTTAATTCCCTTTGTGCGACAGTTGCCCTTCACATTTGTTACAGAATCAAATTTATTTTAAACGCATTATGACATCTTTGCTATTGAAAATAGTTCTCTGAAGAATGCTTAAGAGAAAGAAAATGAAGTAGGTATTCCTATCCACCCACCGTCATTTGTCTCTTTCATAAGTAAAGATTTTCACCCATTCTCTTTGCCCAAAAGGGGTACGCCTTTGTAAAACAAGGCCATCTCAGGTCATTAATGCCCCTCCTTCAGCATGTAACAACTGGAGACCACTGGAGTTACTGGGAAAATAAAGGCCATTTTCTGATAAGTAGTTTTGTGAGAAAATGTCTATTTTTTTGGAGACAATGTATTTTTAAAAAATTTTAAAGGCTAACTTTTTATATTTGTTGCAAAACACAGTTGAACACAGAAAAGGACAACGAACATAAATCACCCTTAATATAACCACCCAAGGATAAGTAAGGTTAACTATGGGGACCACTTAGATCATATTTTCCAAACAAGTTTCTATGTTCTCATCTTGGTAAGCAGGGCTAGAAATGGAAGTGGGGATGAGAGAATGATAATCATGACCAATGGCACCAAAGTATTTCTAAGTGGGTGGTAGAAGGCATACATCATTTCCTTGTCCAAGCCAGGTGTCACAGCTGCCTCTGGAGAGTACAGTAAGAAAGGAAACTGGGGTGGAGCAGAGGAGGGCATGTGACCAAAACTCTCCCATTCCTACTTTCCTCTGGACACTTCTTCAAATGGTCAGAAAAGTCAAAGAATAAAATTTAATACAACTCACTATATTAAGTAATTCACCAAGTCTCTTCTGGGAACACACGAAGCTGGTTCTCCTTATGGATGTGATGTGATCATAGATTATTAACTTGGATATAGTGAAAAGACCGTAATCCATCCTTTTCAGTTGAACCTGGGTGGCAGCATATGTTTGTAATCCTATCTTTTCCACAGATGACACAATTCCATACAATTATTAGTCCTACTTTATGATTGCTTAAGGGTTCTAGGGAAATATTTTATGCTCTAAAACGATTCTAGCCTCAAGGGGCTTCCCACTGGTTATTCCTTCTGCCTTGAGCAAATTCCCTTCTTAATATTTCCATAGTTATTTTCTCATCCTTTATCCAAGCTCACATGCATACCAAAAAGAACTTCCCAGACACTTTTAGTATATAGTAGTCATGGTCACCCCAGCCCTCTCGAACTCATTTCAAATGTTTTACCAATATTTGAAAGAATTGTCTTCATATATGTTTGTTTATTGTCTGTTTCCCTGCATTGCAATAAGAGCAAGACCTCCTATGTCTAGTTCACTGCTTATCTCCAATGTCTGGAGAAGCACTTGGCTTTTAAATATATTTGCATTAAATAAAAATATTCATTAAATAATGAATGAATAAAACAGTATATGATACATTATACTGACAAAATAATTTCACTGACAGCAATGGACAAAGCTTAAATGTTTGCAACTGTCCAACTAGTCACTTGAAAGCTGAAGCAAAGTAGAAAATCCTGGGTGAACATACTATGCAGATTACCCAGAAGATGAATAGGTTTCAAAGAAATGCTTATTAATTTCCTTTCCCCAGATCCTTAATTTATGCATGTGAAAACTCTTGTCCACTGTGATGTACTTTATAAACATAAATGTTTTTTTATTTTTATTGCCAAGAGTCATCTTACATCTGCCCTACATTTCTGTCGAAGAGGACAACGATGGTTATGTCGGGGAGGACCAGGAGATGAAAATTTTCTGAAGGCCAAGGATACGGAAGGGAACAGAACTTCATGGGATGTCTCCCGCTGATCAGGGGCGGTCGCAGCTCTCAACACAACCCCGTGGAATCCTCCTTGTCATCTCTGTTTGTCAGGCGAGGAAACTGAGACTAAAGGAGTTTTGAATAGCCTGTTTGAATCATATAACTTATAACTAAAGCTAGTTCTGATTCCAAAATTAATGTTTTCTACTATCCCACAATGCTCCAGGATGGCAATCATGTGTGCAAAAAGGAAGCCAACTCTGTTACCACTGTCCAGCGCCTTATTCCACATTACACACATCCAACCACAAGGGTCTGTGCTATATGGTTCCTGGAAATACGAAGGCAAATGTCGATCACTTACATCACTGTGCCTGTCTCCCTGAGCCCTCATTTCCACTGTGCCTTTTGACTTAATTTCCCATCACTGCTGTGAAGAAAAAAAGGAGATAGGAAAGGGAGGAGAAGAGAGAGGAAGGAAAGGACCGAAGGAAGAAAACAAATATATTAAGGCTCTGGGCACTAGGATTCTGTCATTTTTTAAAATATCTTTTTGGCCTCTTTTATGTAAACATCTATATCTCTTATTATAGAAAATGAGACCAATGAGAGATAGATACATTTATCTATATATCCCTCTCTCTCTCTCTATCAATTATCTATCATCATCATCATCATCTACCTACCTATCATTTATCTCTCTCTCATTTCCTCCATGTACATCATGCACCAAAATATCTGGCTCAGCGTGGGTTTCTCAGCATGGTTTTGTGTTGTTCTCTCACCACAGATATCATTCTCCCTTCAGGGAATTTCTAGCCTCTGATTTGTTCTTTATGGTCTTTTTGGAAAAGTTTTTCATGGTGAGATTTTTTTTGCTGTCTCCATAACTGTTTTTAGGAAATACTCATATCCTTGAATAAGGTTAGGGAGTATGGATGTAGAAAGGAGGAGATAGGAGGAGAAAAGAAGGTGCTGAAGCTCAGTTTTAAAAGGGAAACATTGGAAAGGAGTCCAGTCACCTCACCACACCCGTAAATTGGCTCTTAGGTAAGGAAGAGGTGGGGCAGGATGAATGTTACCTACCAGGGCCAGGGGCGTCCTGTGTAACTGTGGCCAGTTTAGCGTAGAATCTAAGCTTATGGTCCCACTGTAACTGGTCAGCACTTTGGTTACACAGTCACTCTCCATAACACCCCCATCCCTGTGCCACATACTAGAACCAGTTGTGTTTGATGTGAGATGGGGAGGATTTTTCTGTCCTTGGCCACCAGGGTCCAGTAGGGTAGTTTAACATCAAACCATGTTGGGTGCCGGTTCTTCTCTGACTGGTGTCTCCTCCAGCTCTCCCTGCTTATGGCAATTATGTGCTTATATGTTCCAGCAGTTAATCCTTTATCTGGTTCATCCTACTGAGACCCTGAATTCATGCCCTTACATATCCATCTGGAGTCTTACTTTGCACTCCTGACTCACTTTGATGAGTCCTGATGCAGACAGTATATCCATGGTTACACTACTACCCAAAACCAGTTGTGAAATGTTTTTATCACCCTAGAAAGTTCCTTGGTCCCCTTTCCAATCAATTCATCCTTTCCCCTGCTCCTAGAGCATCTACTTCCTGAATTATGGCTCTCTAGATTATTTTTGCCTGTTCTTGGACCTCATATAACTGAGGCCTGGTAGTATTTAAACTTTTGTGTCTAGCTGCTTTCACTTAACACAATGCTTTGGAGGTTCAGTCATGATATTGTATGTATCCTTCCACCACACAAATATACCACAAATTGTTTATCTTTTCTTCTGTTGATGGACATGAGTCTGTTTCCAGTGTGGGACAATCACAAAGATGAACAGTCATACACATTCTCTTCAGTAAATACATAGCAGTTGAATTGTTGGGTCATAAGTTAGATGTGTGCTTACCTTTACTAGAAAGTTCCCAACAGGTCTCCGTTGTAGCTGTACCATTTTACAACCTGCCCCCCACCAACAGCAATGTAGGAGAGATCTAGTTGGCCTACATCATTGCCAGCACATTGTGTTGTCAGTCTTTTCTGCTTTAGCCATTCTCATGGATATAAAATGGTATCTCATTGTGGTTTTCATTTTCATTTCTTTGAAAACTAATGCTACTGAGTACCTTTTACTTCATGTATTCCTCATTTATATATATATTCTTTGTTGCAATGCCTTTTGCACAAAGGCATTGGTTTGTCTAGTTGCTCATATTTGTATTGTCAATTTGAATTTTTTGTGTAATCTAGATACAAATTCTTTGTGATATATGTACCATAAGTATATTTTTCTAGCCCATGGCTTTTCTGTTCATTTTCTTAATGGTGACTTTTGAGACTCAGGAATTTTGAACAGGTCTAAAGTATTAATATTTTTTCTTTTGTGGTTTAGTGGTTTAGTGTCCTACCCAGAAAATCTTTGCCTATGCCATGGTCTTAAAGGTATTTTCACATGTTATCTTTTAGAACTGCACAATCTACATAGAACTTTCTTAGATGATCGAATTTTTTTCCATAGCTGCAATATTCAGTACAGTAAGCTCTAGGCTTATCTAGCTATTAAGCATTTTAAATGTGTCTAGATGGGGACACCTGGGTGGCTTAGTGGTTGAGCGTCTGCCTTCTGCTTAGGTTGTGATCCTGGAGTCCTCTGCCTATGTCTCTGCTTCTCTCTGTGTCTCAAATAAATAAATAAATAAATAAATAAATAAATAAATGTGCCTAGATGGTTACCAGGGGAAAGAAAGGCAGAGGGATGGACAAAATGGCTGAAGGGGAGTAAGAGATACAGGCTTCCAGTTCTGGAATGAATAAGTCATAGAAATAAAAGATATAAGATAGGAAATATGGTCAATGGGATTGTAATAGCATTGTATGGGGACAGCTGGTAATTACAGTTGTGGTGAGCATAGCATAACACATAGACTTGTCATGTCACTATGTTGTACACCTGAAATTAATGAACATTGTGTGTCAGCTATACTTCAGTTTTAAAAAGAAGAGGAAAGGGCAGCCCCAGTGTCCCAGCAGTTTAGCGCCGCCTTCAACCCAGGGCGAGATCCTGGAGACCAGGGATTGAGTCCCATTCGGGATCCCTGCGTGGACCCTGCTTCTCCCTCTGCCTGTGTCTCTGTGTCTCTCTCTCTCTCTTTCTCTCTCTGCCTCTCATGAATAAATAAAATCTTAAAAAAAAAGAGGAACAAAAAATGTGCCTCATATGACTAAGAAACTGATTTTCAGATTTTTTAAAAGATTAAATAGACATCGATGTTAGTGACTACTATACTAGACAGAGCAATTCAAAAAGTTTTCAGGTTCTGCATTTTATATTTAGATCTAGAATGAATCTATACTTAATTTTCATGTGTGAAGTAAGAAAGAATCATGATTCTTTTTTTTTCCCCCATATGGATATCTAGTTGTTGCAGCAAGACTTGTCAAAAAGACTTCCCTTGCTCCCTTGGATTGATTCGGTGCCTTGGTGGAAAAATCAATTGACTGTATAAGTGTAGATGAAACAAATTCTCAGTAAACTGTATAAATCTGTTTTTTTTTTTTTGTTTTTGTTTTTGCTTTTGCTTTTTAGCAGTTATGCTCTAGGCAGTGTTCTAGACCTAGGAAAATACAGAATCCTCTATTTAAGTATCAGTCAAGATGCTGTTACCCCCGTTCTCATTAAGATATCAATGAAATTGGGAACAAATAACAGTCACTGAAATTTGCAATATGGTGGTACATGGTAGGTGAAATACAGAGAGCTTGATATACATGTAGAAAGTTCATGCAGTTTGGATTTGGGGGGCAAAGTTATGGAAGGTTTCCTTAAAGGAATTAATGTCTAATTGAAGGCTGAAAAAATTTTATCATCAAAGAGTAAGAGAATGTATTAAGGAAAAAAGCATCTAAGAAAAAGAATCATGTTTGAGTACTTACAATTAGTCTATGCTTTTTTTAAGTTAGCTTTCACAATAATCTACTGAGGAACACTAACACTACCATTTTTCAGACAAGTAAATCGAGGCAGTTAAAGATTAACCTTTCCAAGGTATATATGTAGTAAGTAAAAATACCAAGATTATAAAACAAGCTGCCACTCCAAAAGCCAGCCTCTTAACTCTTACTCAATAATGCTCATATTGGTTAATACTCATTCCATTTTTCTGTATTATTTTAATTTTTTTGAACCATGTTGTCAGATCTCCAGAACTTATTCATCTTATAACTGAAAGTTTGGACGCTTTGACCAACATCTCCCCATTTCCTCCAGCCCCCAGACCTTAGCAACTACCATTCTACTCTGTTTCTTAGTTCAGCGTTTTTAGATTCCACATATATGTGGAATGATTTCATACAGCATTTGTCTTTTTCTGTCTGACTTACTCTACTTAGCATAATATCCTCAAGGTCCATCCATGTTGTCATTTGCAAAATGGCAGGATTTTCTTCTTTTTATGGCTGAATAATATTCCATCACATGTATGTATATATATATATATATATATATGTTTCACATTTTCTTTATCCATTTGTCTATCCATGGACACTTAGGTTGTTTCCATGTCTTGGCTATTATGCTGCAGTAAATGTGGGGGGTGGGAATACCTCTTCAAAATAGTGATTTTTGGATTTATATCTAAGAATGGGATTGTTGGATCTATTTTTAGTTTTTTGGTAAACCTCCATACTATTTTCCATAGTGGCTGCACCAATTTACACTCCCACCAATGGGGCACAATGGTTCCCTTTTCCCACATCCTTGCCAATACCTATATCCTCTTGTGCTTTTGATAATTGTCATTCTAATAGGTATGAAGAATTCCCATTGAGGATTTGATATGCTTTTACCTGATGATAAGTGATATTCTATATTATTTAGATAAATGTATATATTAAAGAAGAATAAAGAATATTAGCCTCCCCCCCCTCCTTTTTTAAGTAAGCTCCATGCCCAGCACGGAGCCCAGTGTGAAGCTTGAGCTCATGAACCTGAGATCAAGACCTGAGCTGAGATCAAGAGTTGCATGCTTAATCAAGAGTTGCATGCTTAATCCAGGCACCCTGGGACATAAGCCCTTCTAATTGTTAGATCCATCCATCAAGAATCAAGGTAACTTTTTTTTTTTACTAGAAATTATCTCCATCAACACTTTTAGCCAAAAGCTTAAGCTTCCTCTCAAATAATATTAAAGAATTTTAAGTTAGAAAATTCTATAGAAAAAAAAGGAAATTCTATAGAGGTCAGACAATTCTGTCTTAAGATTGGTCAAATTTTTTAACCTGAGTTAAGTAAGTATCATACCTGCAGGCCAAATTTGGTCTTTTCTCATTCCTCTTATTCATACTTTGATATTGTGATAAAAGTTCTGGTATTAAAGGGTCTAATGCCCTATTACAATGCATATTCCAGGCTACAGTAGGATAGAGAAACTAGTTCACAGAGTACATAATGAGTCCTTGAGTTATCAAGGGCTGATTGTAATAAACTAAGAATAGTGTGTAACTCACTTCCAAGTCGTTGGTGTTAGCTCTATAGTGCTGACAACAGGGAAAGTAAACAGTCAACACAGGGTTATGACTCAGACACCGTACACGGTATGTTTATAGAAAGCCAAGTCTGGCTCTTTCTTTGTATCCCACATAGTTCCTCCTTATGCTGAGTTCCTTTTGAAGTCAATTAAAGCTCTGTGATGGAAATGCATTAAGAAACATGTAGAAGAAAACAATAAATGTGTCAGTGAGTAGTTTCAATAACAATCATTTGGGGAAAAAATCATTATGTCTAATTAGGAATCTATCTCAAATAATTTATTGGCATCATGCAGATGACAATCAATGATCCTAAAGCTAGAGAATGGATACACAAATGTTCTTTCTTTTTTAACAAGTTCTTTATATAATTGTATATATATTATAAATACACTTTGTACAGAATATCTGGTAATGAAAGTAGAAACATGTATCATGCCACATTTCCCACTTAAAGATACATGGATAAATTTAATTCTGCCCACTTGTATTTCATTGTCTGCATTATTAAGCTTTCTTACTTATTGCACTTAAAATTATTTATAGCTGGCAAATTTAAATTCACTTATCCTTGAAAGTATGAACAATTCCTATGAAAATAGAATGTTGATCTTTTATTTGATTTTAAAATATCTAAAATCCATAACAATAAACCACATGAAAAAGGCCAAAAAGTTTTCACAGAGATAAATAAAAGGCAGCTAGAAGAATCATACTGATGATGCTGGACTTCTCAGCAGCGTTACTGAGTATTAGAAGGCAATGAGACAGTAACTATAATGATGCATGTAGAAAAATTTGAAACTAGCATTTGATACTCAGTCAACTATCAACCAAATGTAAAAGAAAATACATTTTAAGGTGTATGAGAACTGGAACAACAGCTCACAATCACTACGTCAAAAAAGTCTAATTGAGGAGATACTCCAGGAACAGAAAAAAAAAGAAGAAAGAACATGAAAGAGAATGACAGGTGGCATAGGAAAAAGTGATGGGGGGGCACCTGGGTGGCTCAGTTGGTTACGTGTCTGTCTTTGGCTCAGACGGGGATTCCATGGTCCTGGTATCAAGCCCCTCATCTGGGGGGGTCCCTGCTCAGCGGTGAGCCTGCTTCTTCCTCTGCCTCCCCCCTCCACACACACTCGTGTGACCTCTCTCACTTTATTCTCTCTCTCCTAAATGAATAAAATCTTTAAAAAGAATGACAGGGAATAAGAACCATAAGAAACTAAACAGAAGGACACTTTGAGATACATTGAAAGAGAGAGATGCCTGGAAGATTCTACTTTAAATAGCAGAATTTAAATGACCTCTTTCTCCATAGATGCAATGTATTGCCTGATTTTAAAGTGCTGCAACTGCTATGTGTTAATTTTCAATGTTTAAATTATCTATGTAAAAAGCAAAATGACATTGATCATAGTAATAGAATAGGATGTTGGAGTGACAAAAAGAAATAAGGTTAATAATGTAATAAAATAACCATTGGAAGGAGATTAGGAAGTGCAAACTAAAGAAATGAAAAGAGTACAATGGACTGATTTCTATGTTTTATTTGGAAGGAGTCAATATTTTCTATGTTAGGTCAATACATCCAAAGCAGTGTTTTAAATACCTTGTCTAAAGTCATAAAGGCAACTGAATAAGAAAAATACAATTATAACTTGAAGAAGCTCAGTAACCAAATGAAATGAAGAGGCAGTGTTAATTATATTTCTCCTCCTTCTCTGATAAAACTAGATAATTTGTATAACATGTAAGTCAAGAATAGAGCTACCACAAAGTTATAATAACTGTCAGAAGAACCAAAAGCAATCCCTGGCATGCATCTGAGAAATGGCACAGTGGGAAGTGGTGAGAGAGGCAGAAGGCCTTTCCAAATTATTTCATGCACACTTTCAATCTTGATTTATTTAATCGTATTTAACAGTTACTTTGAAAATTTAAGAATGCAGTGAATAAAACAATTTGTTTAAAATTCTATGGTTAAGTCTGTGATTGTTATTCACTGACATTCCAAAAAAGAATTTAAGGAGGCTCAGTTCCAGGAGTTTTGAGTCTTACATGTATATAAGCTTTTTCTTTCATAAGCAAAGCATTTTGAATTTGTTTTTTCCTCCCAGATATGCTTTTGAGAACTTCATAATATAAGAACTCAAAGGGAGAATGTCCTTAAAACAAATATCTGGTTATCATAAGGTGGCTATAAGGTAACATGTGAATGATTTAGGGGCTGCCTGAGAATGACACTCTCATTGTCCTACCCACCCCCCCGCCGCCTCCCACCCGGCATTCCTGCGTTGAGCAGATCAACACTGGATGACTTCTTCGTGGGATATGTCAGCATTCCTTATTATTCCATACTATTCCCAGTATTCTATACTACAATTTGCCCTTCTCGTGTAGAAATCCTTAAGAATGTTCTCTTCAGGTAGCAGTGTAACAGTCATTCTTGGACTCCCTCTACAAAACTTTACAGAATAATGTTGGAGGCTTCCAAATGCAGGCTGCAAATCCCTGAACTGTGGGTTATTTGCAAACAGTACACAGATTGAGACCTCTTAAATTCATGGAGGGTGCTAAGTATGTTCAGGTCTGTGGGATGAATCCTATGTAATAGGACTGCCACAGCAACAGTTCCGGATAGGTAAGAGTCTTTCTTAAAACCTGAGGAAACAAAGCGAGATGATGTCATCAAGGATCAAATCCAGAGGTGTACCACTGAATGCCTGGGCTTTGGTTTCCTGGATGTTTGTGTGGCTTGTAACAAAGAAAAGAGATCACAGCAGAAGAATATCTGTTGCTCTAAGAACGTCACGTGCATCTCAAGACTTAGAACGTCTCAAGAGTTAGATCTATTTCATTGTAAGACTGCTGAGTGGTCCTACCAGCTCACAGACAGGGCTCAGTCAGTTACTGATAAGATTCAGGCCTTTGCAAATGGTGTTCCCCTTATCTGGAACACTACCATTCTCTTCACCCTCACCCTCACTCCCACAGTAAACTATGTACACAATCACCTACTTATTTTTAAACACCTAACCAGTCCAACCCATCCTTCCCAGATGTCATTTCTCCCAGGAAGGCTTGTTGGATCTCCTAAGTCTATATTCCCACACTATATTCCCACACTAGAGAGATCTGAGGGTACCATGTTCCTTCCTTAGTCATCTCCTCTTGCCACCTATCAGAAGGCATTGTCATGATCTGCTTCTCATCTGTATCTGTTCCAGTCCTGTAAGCTATTTAAAGAAATTGTCTTGTTCATTTTTGGATCCCTAGGGTCTATTAAAGTGCCTGGGAACTAATAGGTAATATATAATAATATGTAATATATAGTAACCACTTAATAGAGAATAAGTGTGAGATGGGTGAACGAATAACCTGTAGGTCCAGGACACCATCATGGACATTCTTGAAGGACAAACCCGGCTTTCAGAGGTGGTCTGACCGTAACTGCACAGTGAGGTGGAAATCCAGATGTCAGTTTAGTAATTTACATTAAGAATGATGGTTGTTGATGTGCCTGGTTGCAGAATTTTTTCTAGCCTTCAGTGACTTTAGACAACTAGAAAGGATGACAAATTCTAAACAGGGAGTTGCAAGAGCGTTAGGTGAGATGGATAGATCTATGTTTTCACTAATCATGTGCCAGCTACCAGAAAGCTCTCTTCTTTCTAGAGCCTGAAAAGATCTTCTCTGGAAATGTGTGTGGATGGACAGAGCCAACCTTGCCTTCTTAAATCTCCCTTCTGACTGGCACATTTGTCCTTTGATTTTATGAAAATAGTTGATGTCTTGTAGGTCTATGGGCTATTTTTATCTTTTAGACTTGTTTCACATATATCTTTGTTTTATTCACATCATATAGCTGCTCTATTATTATAAACTCAGAGGTCAATTTATTTCTAGTTTCTTTTACACTGTGATATCATCAGCACTTGAGTTTATCAAGCAATCAGTTTTCATTTTAAAAATGTTTGATAAGCATCTGCTGTATGCCTAATGCTGTGCTAACCATTATATGTAATAGTGATTAAATGCATGGGCTTTGGGTCAAAGTGACCTAGGTTTGGATTCTACCCCTATGAAACAAACAAGTTCTTTGAACCCTCCACTGCCTCATTTGTTACATGGGGATGATTACATTTATTTAAAGGATTTTATGAAGGCCAAATGAGGTGAAATCTAGGAAGTGCTTAGAGCACAAACTCTCAGTAAATATTATCTAAATTATCTGATAATATTTACAACTTAAAGATACTCAATCCAATCAAAGGCACCTCTTACTGTAAAGGAAAGGGAAATTCAAATTAAGTTTCGGAATTAGTAATAAATTATGAGGGTTTTTTTAAAGTGTAGAAAACATTTAATGGATTTCTGTTCTTATCTCAGGTACTGTATACAATAATAGGTAATACTATTTACTGAAAACATCCAACACATATAAAATTGTGCTAGGAAATAAGGGTGATGAACAGCTGAAGAGAGTACATCCCTTTTCCTAGTCTTGCAAATTATCCATGTTGGAAATTAGATAATAGCTACAGGCTGTCAGAACTAAAATTAACTTAATAAAAGATACTTACTTCAAAATAATTATCCATGTTGGATATAGTTAATTATCATTCTAAGTATATTTTCAAGTATCTGTTTCACTTAACTTTGTTAATCATATTAAATTAATCACTACACAGCTTTCTTATGTGAAAAAAATCACTTAACAATGATACAAGTTCCTTTAACTGTTACCTTGGCAACTGTGAAAGAAAGATAGTAATTGGATATTCTTTTTTTTAAATTTATTTATTTATGATAGACATAGAGAGAGAGAGGCAGAGACACAGGAGGAGAGAGAAGCAGGCTCCATGCCAGGAGCCTGACGTGGGACTCAAGCCCGGGACTCCAGGATCATGCCCTGGGCCAAAGGCAGGTGTCAAACCGCTGAGCCACCCACCAGGGACCCCCGTAATTGGATATTCTTGACTTGTTTACTAAGCACTTTCATTCATTCATTTAACTAATGCTAATGGAGCCCCTAACTTGCACCAAGCACAGTTCCAGCTGGGAAAGGGAAAAACAGCCCCTGACATCCGGGAGTTGGTCTACACTATCACCTTGGCCTTGACGTTCTCCTGTGAAACATAAAATAATTTCACAGAATATCAACATCAAACAAGGCCACCCTGTGGCCATGATGTATTATAGTAAAAGCAAGACCATTCCATAATTGCATCTGAGCACAGACAAAACATAAACATTGTCCAAGTCACAACAGTGACCAAATGCCCTCCTCTTTTGACTACAATGGGTGACTGTTGATTCTTTAACAATTATAGCTTTAGCCTCTCTACTTCTGTAAGAGATCAATTAAGATACCCAATCATAAAATTATGCCCACTTCCTGACAGTATCCAATCTGGAGCAAAATATTGTTCCTTCAACCCTCCCCCATATTACCCAACGCAAGCCCAAATCCTGTATGTCCTTTCCAACACTTAATCTATGGTATCTCTTACTGAAAAGCCCTCAGTTCCCCATGATGTACATTCTTCCTCACTGCAGCTTGTTCAGTTGTGGCTCTGATGGTCTTTGGCTGGAGGACATTGACATGAAAGGGAGTATCATAACATATACAAAATGAATGTTTAATGAATCATCTAGTATTTGCATATATCAGAAAACCTAAAACAAAAATGGCTTTAAAAAGACAGAAGTTTTCTTTCTTATATAAAAGAAATCTGAAGGTAAAGAATACAGAGCTGATGTGGTAGCTCCAAATCAGGGATTTGGACTTTTCTCTCTTCCTCTTCCACTATTCTAGCATGTGCCTTCTGGATTCAGGGTTGGTTCATGGTCCAATATGACTCCTGGAGATGCAGCCAAACTTCTATAGTCTAGGCATAGACTATAGTCGTAAGCTAGGCAATTTGAAAAGAGTAAAGGGAGAGCAATGATGGGAGTGGTTCCCACGTACATCAGCTCCCTTCAAGAAACCTTCCAAGAAAGTCTACACATCACTTCTGCTTATGGCTTACTAGAACTCACCAGCAGAACTGAGTCATATGACCAGCATTATTTTCAAGGAAACTCAGTTGGGCACATTGCTAAATAATACTATCAGGGTTCTACTAAGGAAAAAGATGAGAATGAATATTAAGTAGAATTTATGACAAAATTATTGACAGTAATTTGGATTGAAAAAATAGCTCTGTCTTTTACTTTGGTGTCAATTGGGTTAGTTTATGGTGAAAAAGAAATTTCACTTATAAGCAATGTATTTACAGGAGAAATGGCCTGATTCTGTAAGAAATTATGGTGTGATGGCATTACATGGTAGATTATCAGATACCTAAAAAAGGAAGAGGAGAAAAAAAGGCAAGGAAAGGATCATTCTACATAGATTTTAGATATTTAAAAACAAGAAGTGTTTGGAGGGCCTGACTGGTGCAGTTGGTTAAGCATTTTACTCTTGGTTTCAGGTCAGGTCGTGATTTCAGGGTTGTGAGATAGAGCCCCATGTTGGGCTCCGTGCTCAGTGTAGGAGTCAGCTTGAGATTCTCTCTCCCTCTGCCCCTCCCGCTCATGCTCTGTCTCTCTTTCTGTCTCTAACAAAAATAAATAAATGAAAAAAAAAAAAAGAAATGCCCTAGAAATGTCATATTCCTGGAATCAGCAGTATAAGCTATTTGAACAAGTCCCTAAAATAACAGAGCTCACTCTGGTTGCCTTCATCATTCCGAAATTTTTGAATTCTTATAGACTTATCTGCCACAGGAAGCAGAGGCTCTCAAGTTATGAATTAAATATTTCAACAAATAGTAAATTAAATCAAATCGACATGACAATTTACTTTTTAAATCTCTGTCCACAAATATGCCCTGGAAAATTTTTCATTGCAATCCGTCATCCTTTCTTTATAGGTCTCAATATTAACAATAATAATAGTAGTCCATAAGGTAATTTGAGTGATCATGAAAGATCATATACTGTTCCAAGTGTTTTACACACATCATCACATTGAAACTCCACAAGAACCCTATGATTTAGTTACTGTTACTATTATCATCTTTTTTGTTAGCGATGAGAAACTAGAGCCTAAAGTTTTTTATTTGCCCTAGTTGGTAAGGAGAGGAAGTGTACTAAAGTCCAGTAGTCTCAACCTCACGTGCTAAAGCCTTAACTACCTGATTCTATCTTCTCCGTATCCCACAGGGCAAAGGACAGCACTGACATGAGAGAATTCACCAGGGTACAAAAGGGTGGGGAGAAGCACATGGGCAAGTGATCATCTTCTTTCAAAAGTAACATCCTCCTTGGAAAAATGGATGTGATTGATTATAGAAATCGTAGAAAAATTGGTTTTCTTGGGAAATCATATTGCCTAGACTGTGGTTTTTAACATAAAAAATTGAAATACCCAATCTTTGTACACATATTAGGACTCCAGGTAAGCAATTATCCCTTTGATCAAGATAAACATTGTTAACATTTCTCATATATTCTTTCAGAGTGTTTCTATGCATGTATATCTGTATATATGCATTTATATATAATATGTACATAAATACTTCTAAGTGTATTATTCAGAGTTTCACACCGTACATCCTGTTTTGTTAATGTTTTACCTAAAGGGTATCATATGTTTTAAACGTTAATAATATATGTTTATAAAATTTTCCTTGATTTTCTTGTTTTACTCTTAAAAATAGTGGATTCTTTAAAATGTGGACTCATTCTTATACAGTTCTCTTTTCTCATGTGTGTGCAGGTGTGTGTGCATGTGTGTTACATTTCAAAAATCTATGAATGCAGAAATAAAGTTAGACTTTTAGGTTTTGCAGGAAAATACCATTGAAAGTAATCATTTCATGCAGATTGAAATACTGTTGTCGGGGGGTTCCTTGGTGGCTCTGGTTGAGCGTCTACCTTTGGCTCAGGGTGTGATCCCGATGTCCTGAGATCGAGTCTCTCATCAGGCTCCCTGCAAGGACCCTGCTTCTCCCTCTGCCTACGTCTCTGCCTCTCCCTGTGTCTCTCATGAATAAATAAATAAAATATTTTTTAAAAAGTATGTTGTTGGAATGTTTGTTATCTTGAGAAGTAACCAAACCTAATGAATTTTGGAATTCCTATGGAAAGAAACAAAGCTAGGAGTGAAATTATATCTGCATATAGTAAAATCATTTAAGAGTACATAAATAGAGGTTTAAGACAAAAATATTGATTCCAGGGGCACCCAGCTGGGTCAGTTGGAGAAGTCTTGATCTCTGAATTGTGAGTTCATGTCCCATGTGTGGTATAGAGATTACTTAAATAAATAAAACTAATATATGTGTGTGTATATATATATATATATATATATATGTATACGTATACATATACGTATACATATATATTGATTCCAGGAAGAATACTGAGGGACACACTTCATGTTTATAAAATTTATAACTATATTTTTTAATTAATTTAATTATAGTTAATTTATAACTATAATTTTTTAATTTCTCTTTTTTTGTGAGTTGTACATGTGTCTGTACTTTTCTGTATGAACTTACAATTTTTTGTTTTTTTTTTTTAATTCTGACCATGTAATTTCAACACAACATGCAGACAGCTCTTGAAAGCATGGCATCCAAAGGCCAGTTTCTTTGTGGTTTAACCTGTCCCTACATAGGGTAGACTGTACAGAAGTGATTTATTCAATTAATTAGTAATTTCTTAACTTAGAAATTTAAAAATGGTTATTTTCATTGAACTTGAAACAAAAGCTTGTTGTGTTCATGGGAAAATAGAACAAAATCTATGCATACTATAGCCCAGCTTTGCTAAAAATGTATGAGCAACAAGAATACATCAATTATCAATGATTGATAATAGGATCATATCATTCTTAGAGGTGTGCCAATGTTATCCATTTTTAAGTAACCATAAGGCAAATAGGAGCATTCAGCAGCTATGAAAAAGTGGTCTTCACACAACATTGAATGTGCAATAACTGGAGGGATAAGTTATAAAATAAAATACAAGAAAATTAAAGGGGCACCTGGGTGGCTCAGTTGGATAAGTGTCTGCCTTCAGCTCAGGTCATGATCTCATGACCTGGGATCAAACCCTGTGTCAGGTTCCTTGCTCAGCAGGAAGTCGGCTTCACTCTCTCCTTCTGCACCCCCTTCCCCACTTCTGTTCTAGCTCTTGAAAGTAAATAAAATCTTTTTAAAAAAGAAAATTTTAAAAAAGAAATGAGCTAAAGAAAGATTAAGTATATACAGAACATTTTTGGAAATAACTAAAAAAATCAAGATGTAATTATTTATTAACTATAATAGGTAGTCCATAAAAATATTTCATAGTACTCGACTACTTCAATCATCTGACTTCAATATATTAATTTCTGAAATAATAAAATGCCAAATACTAATCTGAAATCCTAAATTCATAAAGAATTAATAGAATACTAAAATTTTACATGCTTCCTAATTCAGCATAAATGGTTGCAGACATCCTGTTTGCTGATCTTACTACATTCAGACCATAGTGAGAGTCTACAAATAATTTGGTATAGATATGATTCCATTTATGTGACAAATTGGTTTCTGAATATGATACGCAAAGTGAATTTTTTCTTTTTCATATATTTAGATATATTTTTATTATACTAGTTTTGTATTTAAAGAATAGCTTTGAATCTGTAACATAAGTTCCTCAGAGACAAATGTCTTCATTATACTTAATCATATGCTTTCTGTTGAAATTCATTTCTCCATCCTTTACATTTTCAGCAAAATTTCCATATACATGAACGTGCAGTCTCACCAGTTTACAATCTCTCTGGATATACCTTGGCTCTTTTCACTTAGGTATTCCCTAGTGGAGTTGTTGTTGTTTCAAGATTTTATTTATTTATTTATTTATTTATTTATTTATTTATTTATTTGAGAGAGAGAGAGAGAGAGCAAGAGAGAGAGAGCATGAGTGTGGGAAAGGGCAGAGGGAGAGGGAGAAGCAGACTCTGTTCTGAGCAGGAATCTGGATGATGTGGGGCTTGATCCCAGGACCCTGAGATCATCACTTGAGCTGAAGGCAGACGCTTAACTGACTGAGCTACCCAGGCACTCTTGGAGTAGTTCTTAATCTTGAAAATTCTCTTAAAAAAATACACAGGCCTGGATCTTACTCCAAATCTACTGAGTCAAGAGAGGAAGATGGAGTGTACACTTAGAGGAGGTTCTCAGGCAATTCTGATCAGCTGACCTTTGGTTCAGAGCTAGAGAGCTCTGGTCAGTAGTGCTAGGAGCAGTGTTTGAGAAGTGACTGGTACAATAAATTCTTGGGCTGTGTCCTAAGATCCTCCATATTTTTGAGGCTCCATGCAAGGCCTTCCTCTGTTCAGCATCCTTCATTCTTCTTGTCTATGTCTATATCTATCCCTCATTCCTATCCATGCTTACCTCTGCTTTCCAGAATTGTTACTATTCAAAAGGATAGTCCTCTCCCTTTTATAATACCCTCTGTAGAGGAAACAGAAGGTAGGATAAAATGTGAACTACTTAAGTGTAGGGGCTACTTTGGATTTCATTTTATCATCTTCCTCTACCATTCAAAGTCCTCTAGATCACATATTTTATTTCCTTTCTAGCACTTCACTACCTAAGGCTATTTTATGTATAATTTCCTTGTTTATTCTATGTTTCCCCTAAATAGAATGCAAGGTCCTTAAAAACAAGGCCATTACTACTTATTTAAAGTTCTATCCCCAGTGCCTAGAAGAGCATCTGGTTCTCAAA
This sequence comes from Canis aureus, assembly GCF_053574225.1. Classification (NCBI taxonomy): domain Eukaryota; kingdom Metazoa; phylum Chordata; class Mammalia; order Carnivora; family Canidae; genus Canis; species Canis aureus. The sequence goes on from NC_135624.1 coordinate 66,461,875, forward strand.
ATACATTTTTTTTTCATTTTTTTTTCAAAATACATTTGATGAGTAAAGGAACAACCTAGGAGGTTTGTTTTTCTGGTGTATAAATGCAGTTAATTGTATATGACATTTATCTAGTTTGTATAGTGTCAAATTCTCTGCTGTCTGCAAAATCCATCATGTTAAGGTTTAAAGGGCAAGTAATTTTATTTTACTAGTATGTCAAGATACCTGGCAATCGAATTCATGTAAGGCCTGTTTTTGAAAAAACTAGAAATTACATATTCTTTAGCATTAATACATTCTAAGGCAAAAAGTAGAAAATTATAGACATAGAAATGAAGTTAATGCATTTATTAATAATATAGGAAATGTTACTTATACATTAGAGAATTTCTTAATTTTGGTTTAGGGTTTCATGTGTTGACTTATTAAAACGACCATGATGCAGTACTTACTCAGACCTGAATCTCTCTAAAAAACTCAAGATCAATTATATGAAGAAACACATAATTATTCTTTGGTTCTAGAGCACACCTTTTAGCAGAGTCAAAGTCAAGTTTCCACTATACATATGAAATCAGGATCCAGAGATGAGGCTTCAAAGTGAGTGGCTGGCTAGGAGCATTTGTCCAGAGGGCTGCCTTTAGTCTATTAGTAGGAGTGGGAACCATCAATTTTTCAAGATAAAGAATAGCTTCTCTACTTGAATTTCTTGAAATTGTTCCTCCTTGTCTCAGCTTAGTATGCAGAATGTAAACTACCCTATATCACATGTTTTCCTTCTCACGCACTTATTCCAGAAGGCTATGAGTCATCAAGGATTGCTGCATTGTGATGTCATTATTATGATGCCCCATGGTACCCAATGATGAGCTATGAAATGTTCAAAACGGTTAGTTTAACGTGAAGTAGGTACAAAGTTCATGGGCTTGAAAATACTGAAGGAGGTTATTTCACTCACTCTGTGAGTAGCACTATTTATAAGAGTCACTTGGTTCTTCAATGTGATTAATGCAATGTAACTATCATAATGCCGAGGTTAATAATACTAGTTACCGTTTATTGAGCTCTCCAGGTATGCTAGGTTTTGTGTTGTTTATGTATCTTATTTCATTTGATCTGCTTAACATAAGGTAGGTATCTATTTTTATTTTCAGATGAGGAAGCTGAGTCTTGAAAATATTAAGTGATTAAGTATGTGGTGGAATTTGTATATGAAAACCCAACTGTTTTGAATTGAAAGCTCATACTAAGCTAGGTATCTGCCCCTATGATTCTGAGTTACATCCCACACCAACATAAATTGTCATTGGGAATGTATACATTTCCAATTGGAAAGAGACTAAGCAATTTCCATTGTCAAGGGCTGACTTTCACTTCAAAGAAAGTGAACGATTTTTTTTTAAGATTTTATTTATTTGAGAGAGAGCGCGAGAGAGCACAAGCAAGGGGGAAAGGGCAAGGGAGAAGCAGACTCCCCACAGAGCAGGGATCCCGACATGGGACTGGATCCCAGGACCCTGAGATCGAGATCCAGCCCAAAGCAGATGCTTAACTGACTGAGCCACCCAGGTAGGTGTCTCAGAGCGAACCATTTCTGATGACAGATGTGCATGATTTGCCTTCATCTCAATGTAGAAGAAAGAATAAGGGAAAGGGAAGGACTAGAACAAAAGTGAAGCCTGAAAGGAGAACAGTGCAAACAGCCCGAGCTGTAAACAAAATCTCCACCATCTTTTGAAATCTGCATGCGGGCAAGTCTCTGAATCTGTCTGAATCACAACCTTCTCATCCAGCCAAAAAGATGACGATGCACGTTCCCGCTTCATGAACCTGGGATGGGTAGTGCCATCTTCCCAGTCTTATTTTCCATTCTTGGGCATACTTGGGCAGTAGTATTGTTTCCATTTAAACATTTTGCTGGAAAGGGCATCAAGAGGGGCAAAATTACCCTGCACCCTTATTTTCCACTCCGAATCCACTTATCATCTGACATAACAGAATAACTTTTCTATGTATCTGCCGTGTCACACTGGGCTGCTGGAGAGCAGGGGGCAGTCATCATTTAATTTCTCTCTTTACTGTTTCCCCCCGCATAGAAAAATAAAACAAGTGGATTACACAAATATACTCTTGACAAAGTTGAATAGGAGAGAAGGCATGAGTCATGATTGTTTATTTCATCCTACTAGTTGTGTGGTATTAATTAGCCTACTCACTTCCATATGCCATCGAAAAGTAAGTAGTTCTTAAAAAGTTTCCCAGGATTAGGATAGTTGCGCTGTGATCCACATTCCTAAAAAGCCTATTTTACTGGAAGAATTGAGGAAGAGATATGTATCTTCTGGACAAGGAACCAGTTAGAGAGAGAGAGAACAATGCTTTTTTTTCTCTTCAAGTCAAGAAAAATCCAGTTCTGGAATTAGCTGTGTCTACATCAAAGTGAGTGGAATTGAGCAGCTCCCTCTCTCCCCATTTTATTATCTTCTTGTCAGGATGAATTGCCCTACCACGTTCTAACAGGGCGGTCAAAACTAGCCGTTTCATCTTGGGATCTGAGTTGCACAGGCTTGGGCACCACCTTCAATTAAATCCCAAAACTTTACCAGTGGAGAGTGGAGATTATTCCTTAGCACCAAGTATTATTCTCCCCAGAAACTCTTCTTTTCAAAGATTAGGTTAGTCTAAATTCCTTTATCAGAACGGAGAGGGATTTTAGAGTCAGATCAACCTGAATTTAAATCCATCTGGCTTCTGCCATGACCAGTTGTGTCACGTCCTCCTTGTAAAATAGGGAAAATGATACTTAACCAGCGAGGTTACTGAGTGAGATGGCACAGGTAGTCCTTTAAGTGTATAGTGTGGGAATAAGAATTGGCCAGTAAACCCGAATTTAGGGACCCTGGGACACAAACAGATGGGAAGGGAAGTGACTTGAACTTCTGGCCAGTGTTCCTGCCGTGGGTGGGAAAGGCTCTTGGCTGAGCTTCGGTCCCACCAGGGGTGAGGGAGGCGCGCTCTCCGGTCCTTCAATGAGCTTCATTATCTTTGTTAAAGACGCTGGGGCTGGGCCGGGCTTCACCAAGTGGCTCCCGGGCTTGCAGTACTTTTGGGTCCTTACATGGAGCTTTTCTGATTAGCCCCCTGGTTGGTGGCATCTAGACCAACCGAAGTGCGCCTGGAGGTGGTTCTCAGGCGGTTCGAAACTCTGGCACTTGGGCCGCCAGGTCCCAGCGCTCGAGGCCGCTCCCACCCGGACCCGGGGCGGGCGCGTCTCCATCGCCTCCCGGGGCTCCCGGCCCGGGGCGGTGGCCTCGCGGGGGGGGGGGGGGGGTGACGTCACGGGCATCGCCTGGGCCCCGCCCGGCCTATAAAGCGGCAGGTGCGCGCTGCGCCCCGGGACTGTTGGCGCACCTTGCGCAGCCGCCCGCGTCCGAGCGAGAGACCCGCGGCGGCCCCGGCGCCTCCCCCCGAGCGCGCCGTGCGCCCCGGTGGCCGCGACCCGGTCCCCGGCGCTTCCTCCGCCTCTTCCAGCTGCAGCTCCGGGCCCAGGTGCCCCGAGGCCGCGCCGCCCCGCCGAGGGACCCATGCGGGCTCCGCTGCTGCCGCCGGCGCCCGTGGTGCTGCCGCTCCTGCTCCTCGGCTCAGGTGAGGAGCGCGGGGCTCCCTCGACCCCCTCGGCTTGCTCCCCGGGAGGAGGCCGAGGCGGGCGGGCGTCCGCGACCTGCCAGGCCGGCAAGAGGGCGCCGGAGGGCCCCTCGGAGATGCCGCGGTCCATCCAAATCCTTGACTTTTACGATAAAGGAACCAGGAGCCGAGTCGGCACAGGTGAAGCGACGTGCGCGCATCTTAGGGTAGTCAAGTCCCGGACCCGGAACCCGGGGCGGTGCCTCCTGCCCAACTCCTCCGTCTCCTCTGTCCAGTGATGTTACCTTCACCTCCCTGGACGGAAGCGCCCCCCACCCACCCCCACCCCACTCTGTTTTAGGGACACCTACAAGATAAAGCAGGAGTTTGAGACTCAAAGCCCCAAATCTCACCTGGTCCCCGGTGTCTTCCCAGGATAAGGAAACAATGACAGTAAGAGTCATTATCGTCAAATATCATGTCTACTGTTTTACAGTCATGCATGTAATCTTTTTAAACAATGTGAACGCGTGTTAAGAAGGCCCGGTGCCTCTATCTAGAACCCGTCCATCCCAACGGGGCATTCAAGCAAACAAGTGCATCCGGCATGTGGCGCGATGGGAATGTACAGACGCCGTCCGTTAAGTAATTAGATGAACGTGCCTAGTTTGCTGTGTTATTTGGTGTGAAGCGTAGTGTAGACTGTGGAAAAGAAAACCTTGATGAAAGGAGCTCAGTAAACAGCTGAGTTCGCTCGTTGGCGAAATGTGAAGATGCTTTCGTAAGTGACTCAGTCCCAGACAATAGCCCATGTGCAATAGCTGCTTTGGTGTCAGAAGGTAAACACTTCTCCTGAGCACAGCTGCCTGGTGAGAAAGGCGCCCTGCTTCACCTTTCCTTCCGTTGTTCTTGCTCCCACAGCCTATTATGCTGCTGGATTGGACGTCAACGGCACCGGCTCTGGGAAAGGGGGACCATTATCCGGGGACCACAGCGCCGATGGATTGCAGGTCACCCCGCGAGGTGGGATGTCGTCAGGAAGTGAGATTTCCCCTGTGAGCGGGACGCCTTCCAGTAGGGAACTGTCCTCGGGGATCGACTATGACTATGCCGAAGAGTATGACAACGAACCGCAAATACCTGGCTATATCGTAGATGATTCCGTCAGAGGTGAGTGGAGGATAAAGCAGCAGCGTAGCCTACACGGGGTGTGTTGGCATGAGCAAAGCGGCTTGGAACCCCGAATCTTCGGGTGGTTTTCCTGTGTGTGGGTCTGATGCATTCCCCGTGGGTAAGCTATCAGCTGAGGTGGAAAGAGCTTTGTGTAGGCACATCTGATATGTCCAGAGCTCTAACAAATGTTTCATGCCTATTAAGTCTCCTTCACAGGTAGGGATTGTTATCATTCTAAGATGCGATAACCGAAGCTCAAGATTGTTTTGCCCCAGGTTTCACAGCCAGAATGCAGTTGAGTCAGAGTGAGAATTCCAGTGTTTGATTCCACAGCCTGTGCTCTTTCCCACGGGACGGCATGGCCCCGGTGCTGAGAGACAGGTGTGGGCATCAACCAGTCCTCAGCTCTTGGATCCACTCCCCACTGCCACGTTTCCCTAAATACCTGCATTTTAACGCAAATAAGAGAACAGAAAGTAGTGGGAAGAAGCAATTGGACTTTAGCAAGTACCAGAAACTGGTGATTCTAAGAAGAGTATTAACAACAGCAGCAACAATAATGATATAACCTTCTGGAAATATTAAAGAAAGACAAATATGCATGGATTTCAAATTGCTAAAATCACGATTTAAACCCAAATTCCGTGTGTTAAATAAGAGTGACCCCAAATTTTGTTCTCTTTTGCTATTATCTGACCTTTACAAAAAAGCCTAAATTTGCTTAAAATGAAGAGTACCAAGGTCAGAAGTAAGTATTGTTCATTACCCTCATATTACTTTGGAGTTTTAGGGCAGATGAGGTCATCATTAAATCTGCTCTAAATATCTGAGGAACATCCACTGTGGAGGCAGGACATAATGCCCCTTCTCTCTTGACTTGAATATCCCTGATTCCTCCCACTCTGTCCAGCTCCCAGACCTGGTGAATACAGCAGGTGATCCACAGGGACGGGGACTGGGTTAAGCGGCAGGTGGGAAAAACTTCAGGGAGTACTCACTCCACTTTACTCTTTGCTTAGTAACTTGTGCTTTTATGTAGGTAAGGTGGGGAAGGGGGTCCGTTTACGCTTCTTATTTTTGGAGATAAGATTAGAAACTGTTCTCTTAAAGGGGTTTCAAGTTGTTAACATTTCAAAAGGCCAAATAAGTTGGTAGTGGTGAAACGGACTAGTGCATTGTGAAAGAGTGAAACTGGTGGTTGAACTACTTTGAAAGGCTGTTGAGCCCAGGGGGTTGATGTGTGCTGCAGTGCTTCAGTACAATTTGTAATATGCCTGATAATATCCAGTAATATTCCCTTAAACTGTTTCTATTAGAGGATTCATTCTAACTTGCAGTACTTATCATCAAAGTTTCAATATAGAAATTGTATAACTGGTTAAACATTGCTTCTAATTTGGCTATTAATGTTATAATAACTTGCTAAAATACTCATAATATTTATTTGTTGCTTCCTTAATCACAGGGTTCTATCTTTGATACCCTTCCCTGTGTTTCTAATGTTTTCTATTTAATGGACCATTATTCAGGACCATTATGACTAATGGTATTATGACATTATAGTATTTTCCTCTTTGCACTGGGCTGTTTGCTAAATATCTGCTTAGATAAGCCTACTCAGGTATTAGTATAACAAAACACACAGCTCCGAAAACTCCTCCTACCTATGTTTAGCATGTGGGTATACTATACCCTGCATAGCTATAACATTGAAAAAATGTTTCTGTAGATCTAGAGTGAAGATGAGTGAATCTCTGAAGCATCAAGTTTCTGGATTCCTATTTTTCAAACAGATTGACCCAGAAATGAGTCTCGGGGAATTAATCATAACTATTGTCATTTGGGAGTTGGAGAAAATTGATTAATTCTGATGTGTAACTCTCAGTTTTTTCCACTCTCAAGTAATACACAGTAATTCCCAATTATGGTAGTGAGCACAAAACCGAGATGAGTAAATAAAATCGACAAATGTACTAAAGTTCCAGTTTAATCAGTAGCATTAACCTATCCAGGGGAAAATGTAGGATAATGAGAGAACGAAAGGCTTTGACACCCTAGCACTGTCATTTTCTACTTGCGTGCCCTCGAACATGTTACTTGTCTTCATTCAACTCTAGTGTCCTCCTCCCTATCATCTGGATAACAACACATTCAACTGTGATCTGGGTTTAATCAAATTAAGACTCATTACCAAGAACATGGCATGTATAAGAAATTCAAAAAGTGTGAGATATTTCATGGATTTTTTTAGGCAGGTAAATACTATTATCGATGATAATACCAGTACAAATAAATTCAAAATGTGTTTCTAAGTTAATAAAATAACAAGAAGGTTCAGATTTTGAAGTGCCACACCATACAGATATTTTCTTTAACCAATTATTGTATATGAATTGTATTAAATAATGGGAAAAATATGGTCATCATCCCCATGAGCTTTCACTGCTAGGACTTCTTTCTCTCATGTCTTCAAAATGATACTCAAGATGAAGAGAGACTTTTGTCAATAAATCTTATTTGTTTATTTTTTAGTTGAACAGGTAGTTAAGCCCATGAAAAACAAAACAGAAAGTGAAAAGACTTCAGATAAACCCAAAAGAAAGAAAAAAGGTGGAAAAAGTGGAAAAAATAGAAGAAACAGGAAGAAGAAGAATCCCTGTGATGCAGAATTCCAAAATTTCTGTATTCATGGAGAATGCAAATATATAGAGCATCTGGAAGCTGTAACATGCCAGTAAGTTTTCCTAAATTATATAGAAATCTGTATAACACCATCTCTGAAACTCCTAGATGCAAAAAGACACTCATTTTCCCCCACATATAAACCAAGGACCTGTAATCTTTTTCTTAAGAGACCAGCTGGGAAATAATTTAGGCTTCTTTGGTCAAGATTAACTATATACTTACAGAACCAACTAAAATATAACCACTTAAAAATAAAAACCATTCTTGGCTTGCACACTGTAAAAAAAAAAAAAAAAGGGCAAATGGCCAGAATTCTCATGGGCAATGGTTTGCTGACCCCTGGTATAAATCATCATTTTACAATATATATCTTACAAAACCTTTTTTTATAATAAATTTATTTTTTATTGGTTTTCAATTTACCAACATACAGAATAACACCCAGTGCTCATCCCATCAAGTGCCCCCCTCAGTGCCCGTCACCCAGTCACCCCCACCCCCGCCCTCCTCCCCTTCCACCACTCCTAGTTTGTTTCCCAGACAAAACCTTTTTTTTTTTTAAAAAAAAAAAAGGACCGAAAGGTACTATCCTCCTTCCCCCCAAATGCCACTAGCACACTAAATGACAGTGGAATTAGCTGCATAACAAGTCACTGAACTCATCAGTTGGTCATAAAAGGAGCACAAAGAATGAAAAGGTGTGTCTTCTTGGAATATTACACCCAAACTAATCTCAACTTGTTCTTATACTAATAGATCTTTGGCTTGAATGCATTCTGCCTCATGATTTTGAAATATAAATAGATGGCATGACTTTTTGGGTTTTTGGTTTTTTTTTTTTTTTTTGAGTGGTACAATTAAATATTGATGACCTGGAGAGTAAACCTAAAATATGTGGAATATTTACAGTTATTATTATAATTTTTGAATGTGGGTTGTTTACAGATGTCATCAGGATTATTTTGGTGAACGATGTGGGGAAAAGTCCATGAAGACTCACAGCATGGTGGACAGTGATTTATCAAAAATTGCTTTAGCAGCCATAGCTGCCTTTGTGTCTGCAGTGAGTTTCACGGCTATTGCTGTTGTTATTACAATCCAGTAAGTATGGCATAACTTGAACATTCCTACTAAAATAATGCCAGGTTGATTTTTTTCAGTGTTTCTATCACAGTGTACTATATCGTATTTTAGATTAATTATTCTATTGGTGGCATGTATCTTTGGTCATATCTTTATACTTCACTGACAAGGATCACAGAAATTAGTCAAAATTTATATTACTTTGGCCGCCACAGAAACTTAATACGTAAGGCTGTTTTTCAAATACCCTAGAAATTTTTTGAACTTAAAAATTGATGGTTTTGTTTCATGTCATACCTCCCCTCATGGCTACCTCCAAATGCCAGAGTGTTGGTGTCTACTATGAATCTCTTTAAGCTTACAGAAGCCTCTTGAAGCTAATTAGGACCTGGTTCATAGTAGATTGTCAGAGATTGTGCTTTGACACTAAAAACCACAAAGAGCTCCAAGCCAGGAGCCAAGAAATGATATATTCTCTGCCTCTATGAATTGTTAAAGGTAAGATGGAAATTCAATTACAAAAAAAAAAAAAAAAAAAATTCCTCCATATGGCATTGCGTAGGAAGCAGGGACAATTCTATTACTGTTCTACTCCTGCAGTAACTGCCTGTGCTCACAATACCAGATCACACACTTCACTTCATGACCAATGAATGTTAGAAGTAGACTGTTCCTGGTAGGCACTGGTGGTTATGTCAAAATGGCATTGTCTGTCAAACAGAAGTCAGCGAATTAAGGAAGTTGGGGAAGGGTGTGAGTGGCTCTGTAATGACTCATGTGCTACTAGAGCTTGGGAAAAGCAATAGACTCATTATTCTAATTTTAGGTCTTGGTAAATTACTTTAACAACTGGACTGTGTGCATGATCTACCACTCCTGCCATTCAGGAAACAAGGGGTTATCTTCTGCCATTGTTTACTATTATTTTAAATGCAGATCAGATAATGATAAAAAGACACATTTAAAAAACTGTTTTATGATGCACATAGAGTTTGATGTGTGCTCTAAATTTGTTTTGCACACCCTAGAAATTATTTTGATCTGCTAATACCTCAAGCCAGATATGCAAATATGTTTAGGAAAAATACCCTAAGACAAATAAATGATAATTGTTTGTCATAGAAGGATAGAAGGAAAAAAAATAGCCAGTGTTTTTTTTTTTTTAATTTTTTTTTTATTTATGATAGTCACATAGAGAGAGAGAGAGAGAGAGGGAGGCAGAGACACAGGCAGAGGGAGAAGCAGGCTCCATGCACCGGGAGCCCGACGTGGGATTCGATCCCGGGTCTCCAGGATCGCGCCCTGGGCCAAAGGCAGGCGCCAAACCGCTGCGCCACCCAGGGATCCCTAGCCAGTGTTTTGAAATAATTATTCAAACTTGTGATCATTCATGGTGAAAAATTTAATCCTTTAGAAAATCATGGAAAAACTTTGTCAGGTGGCACTCTTAAACCTGTGCGGTGACCTTCCTCCTTTTCTGCCATATTCTTGTGTTTGACACATAGAGCAAAGAGTGGCCTAATCCACATTTTGCTTTTTTTTTTTTTCTATAATTGAATTTTTTCCCCAAACATGACAAAATTCTTAGGATTTTAGGAGTAATATTTAGTGGATGGAATAAAGACCTATTAAAAATAGAATTTCCTGTATAACACCAAGGCGTTTTTAAATGATTGAGTTTTGTGAGAAAGTAACAATGAATAAAACTAAAAGTAAGTATTTATTATGTAGAAATAAAATCCAACTTCTGATGTAAGCAGGTGTGAAAAAATTCTGATCATTTAAATTAGTTTGTACAACTGTAAAGTCTTTCTGTGGTAAAACTATACCATCTTCTTCTTCCTCCAACTGTACTGGCACCTGTGCTAAGTGTTGAGGAAAAGAAGAATGAGGTCTTGCCATTTGCAACAACATGAATGGACCTAGAGGGCATTATGCTAAGTGAAATAAATCAAAGAAAGTCACAAACTGTATGATTTCATTTATATGTGGAATCTGAAAAATAAAACAAATGAATAAACAAACAAAAAGCATAAACAGACCCATAAATACAGAGAATAAAATGATGGCTGTCAGAGGGGAGAGGGTAGGAGGATGGGCAAAGTGGGTGAAGGGGAGTGGGAGATACAGGTTTCTAGTTAAGGAATGAATAAGTCATGGGAATAAAAAGTACAGCATAGGGAATATGTAATGGTATTGTAACTGTTGTGTGGTGACAGATGGTAGCTACTCTTGTGCTGACTGTAGCGTAATGTATAGACTTGTTGAATCCCTATGTTATACACCTGAGACTAATGTAATGTTGTGTGTCAACTATAAAAAAACTCCCATATATGAATGTGTTCCATGCCTTCTGAAAGTTTGTGTCTCAAGGGATGTCCATTTAAACCTCAGTACTTTGGGAATGTATTTATATAAAGTCACCATGAACATCCCCTTAAAAAGAATGGTGGTAATATTTATAGCTGGGTTTAAGTTTTGGCTTGGTATAGAATACAGTGTAATGTTCTATAAGGACTCACAAAAAAGGAATTCCCTGTACTCATGAAAACCCCAATCAATATATAGATGAACTTTGATGACCATAGAGTATCTTGTTCTCTGAAGGCTTCGAAAACGATACTTCAGGGAATATGAAGGAGAAGCTGAAGAACGAAAGAAACTTCGACAAGAAAATGGAAATGCACATGCCATAGCATAACTGAAGATAATGTTACATGTTTGAGTTTTAAAAGGTAACTTTAGATGCTATCCTATAATTTTGAAAAATATAGCATCTGTTATCTTGAGTGAAGAAATTGTTCTTAATTATGGATACACTATGAACATTGGCTATGTGAAAGTCTTATTCTTTGAGCATGAGATGCAGTTCAATAGTGAGAAAAGACTATGTCCTTGGTCAATATTATAAGGGATGTAAAGATGAGGCAGACACAGATCCTCTTCTCAAAGAAGTTAGCGTTTAGTAGATAGGAAGTAGTAAAAGGAGCCAGAATGCTAGGGCAAGTAAAATATGTGTCATATGAAAGGAATATGAGGAGTTTCCAGTGAAGGAGAGGAAGTGCTGTGGAATGTGTGTAGGGAGCAGGAAAGGATATCATGTATAGGGTGGCACTGGAAGTGAGCCTCCAAGGACTGACAAGATTGGGATAAGCAATTTTGAAGAAGGAGGAAGATTAAAAGTGTAGGATGAACTGCGTCACTTTAGAAACTTGTGAAAAATGGCCTAGTTCAAATGGGTGTTGAGGAGAGAAGGTTGGAACGAAGGTTGAGCTCTCATGGTGGAGAGCCAAGTCAGGGTGCATGATTACAAATGTGAGGAAGTGGAGAGAGCAGCTTGATCATCCTTTTAAAGAAAGGAAGTAGAGGGGCCCCTGGGTGACTCGGTTAAGTGTCCAACTCTTGATTTCTGCTCAGGTCATGATCTCAGGGGTATAAGATTCTGCTCCATGTTGGGCTCTGTGCTGGGTGTGGAGCCTGCTTAGGATTCTCTCTCAACCTCTGCGCCCCCCCTCCCCCCCAAAAAAAGAAAGGAGGTAGGAAGGGAGAAGGAAGTACAAATTTAGAGATAGTTTGGTGAAGGGATATATTGTAGTTCTTATTTTTATTTTTTTTGTAAAGAGGCAGAGCTGAGCTTGTTGTAGGGAAAAGTAATGAGCTATGGAGCAGAATATTTTATTAATAACCAAAGCTGACAGCCAACGAAGCAAACTTCCAGAGGAAAAGGAGACTAGGAGATCAAGGACACATTTAAAGTTGGCCAGAAGAAGGAACTCCATTTCCTTAAACATTCAGGAAAGATGTCACATCCTTAAGTCATTGATTCTCTACCATCAGTGGGTTTAAGAATTACTTGAGATGCTGGTTAAATATGCACATTTCTAGGCCAAACCCTAAGTTTTTTTTATGGGTTTGGGGTTTGGAAGCACTGCAGATGCTTAGAGAAACACTGGCTAGCATTGGTTAAATGCAAGCATTATGTTAGGAGCCTATTACAGAATTAGCTCAATAACTCATAAAGTGGATAATTATCAATGCAATGATGTACTCAGTACTTACTGCATCAAAATTTATTATACTATTGGCTTAATGTGCTGAAGCTAAGACCACCAACATGAATAAAGGTAGATTTTTGGTTATGTAGTGCAGCTGAGATTTTTCAAAGTAGATCTGACAGGACTTTTGCAAAAGGAATATGCTGTGCTGGCACATAGTGGCTGCTATTAGCTGGTAGCTTCTATCATTTATGCTCTTGGCACTGATTATCCTAAATTAACTGTATATCACAAATACACTGAGCCATTTAATCTGTCTTTTTAACTATGTCCACTGCATAGATTTGGTTAGGAAAACTACTTCCCATGAGTGTTGTTGCTTTTTATGAGGTGGAATTTGATGAAACAGGCTTCAGCTTATGCAGTCCTCCACCTAAGTAGGCATATAACCAAAGCAGGTATGAAGTTGAACTGGCAGTTCATCTCTGAAAAGCTTTTAGCATTTTTCAGAAGACATTCTAGATGGACAGAAATTCTGATTCCTGATTTTAAAAAATATTTTGCTAAAGCTATACTGAAATTGGGCTTTATATCTCTAATAGTCTTATTTTATTTTTGACCAGGGTATCGGAGCAGAGTCATTGCCGGGTCACAACCTTGAGTGATGAGTTGGTTCCTCTTTTCGGTGGATCATAAGAAAACAGAACCTTTTTGTTCTGATGGTTTTAAACTTTCAATTGTTGCTTTTTATGCTAAGTCTTATTTCTGTACATAAAGATGCATGGAGATAAAAAGTATTTTTTCAAGTTGTAAATAATTTATTTAATATTTAATGAAAGTGTATTTATTTTACAGCTTATTAAACTTTTTTAAGCAAAGAGATTGAGAGTTTGAATATTAGTTTTGAGATTGCAAGACTCTAGGGTATTTTTTTCCTAAAGCTTAGATGATCATTTTGAAAGAAGTTCCTTCCCTTTTTTCCTATTTTATGTTGATCTTCAAAACTTACTTCTTTTCTTAGAAAGTATTATTATTGGAAAGTTAGAAACTAGAGTAATTTAGTCCTCCCACAAATACTAGTATCCTAAACTGGTCTTTCTTATTCTGTGTAGAATTTATTCCAAGTCCTGGTAATTTTAAAACTTCTAAAATCAACCAGTGGCACTGCCCCTCCATCACAGTAGACACAGATATTGTAAAAGAAAGAAAACCCACTGCCCATCATAATCATCGTCATCACAAACAAGAAAAAGACGAGAATAAGTTTTAAGATGACAAATATGGCATTTCAAGAAAACCAGAAGCGTTTAGAGATTTATTGCTCTAATATCATGACATGAATATACAAAGCATCTAAAACCACTCCTCTTTTTCCTCCCTTCACTACTGTTTTTTTATATTATTTTAAACAAATACATGTGCGTTTGGGGTGAGTGCTCTTTCAAGAACATTAATTCCCTGGAGTGACCCACAGTTTGGTTCCTAGCCAGCCAACTAAGTTACCTGCATACAAAACAAAACAAGCCAACCTTTATAATGTAGGGGGAACATTTTGAAGAAATCAGCCAATAATAAATGTAATTCCAGCAATCATCTCACAGAATTTGATCAAGAGTTCCATTTTTCTCTAGCATACCATTCTCAAAATCCTTGTCCAGTGATCATCTAACCAACTGGTTGCCAGCCTCACCTGCACATTATCATATGAGTTTTAGGTGTCTAAATGCCTGGGCCTCCTTCCCAGAACTTACAATTTGAATGAACTCGTGTCGGTCATTGGCATCTGGATTTTTAAAAGGTCTACAGATGTTTCCTACATGCAACCAGTGCTGAGAACCTCTGACCTATCTCTGCTTGAACAACTTCAGTACACATTTTCCTCAACCTCATCCACTAAATACTTACTGTTGATGATTCAACTATAGTGCTAGAGATACAAGACAGAAAAGCCCTGACTGAAACATTTGCTGCCCAGTTATTGAGAGGAGGGAGTATGTCTTGTCAATACAGTGCAATAAGTAGGTGAGGTATGTAGCAGGGATCCATGGGAGCCCAGGAAGCTGTCACCTAGCCTGGCTTGAATGAGTCAGGGAGAGGTTTCTAGGGAGATACTTGCGAGATTATCCTTGAACGATGAGTGGGAGTTATGTGGAGATCGTTATAGGCACAAGCAAAATTACCAAAATTACCAATGACCTGAAAGGGACAATACATAAAATAGTTCAGTATTACCAAAACAGAAAGTGTGAAGTCAACACAGGCTGTAAAGGAAGCCAGAACGGTGAGGGCAGGGTCACACGGAGCCGTTAACATATACTGTAGACCATGTGGAATCTTTCAAGCCAGCTGGTCAAGGGTAAAAACTTGATCAAGTTTGCATTCCAATTAAGTTATAAGACAATTATGTGGGGGAGGACTTGAGCCAAAGTTAAAAGTCAAAATACTGACTTGGAAGCAGTTGAATGAACACCTGAAACTGAGACGGTAAAGGAGGGAAAGAGAAACTCACCATGTACTTGAAGATTTGTGATAGATTAAAAATATGAAAGCAAGATGATTTATTATAAAAACAAAACTGTGAGTAATGAGGTAGCAAGGGAACTGAAGAAATCTAAGAAAACTCTCAAGTTCCTGGCTAGGAGGATGGTGATGTAATTCTAAGTTGATAATCTCTGAAGTTTATTGAATATTCTAGATGGGAAGCATGGCTTTTTATTTATCCTTGACTAAAGACTGGCTCTTCTCTGTTTTGTAAAGACATCCTTTCTGATTTGTGATGGATTTATGGGAAAATAAGGACCAGCCCAACCAATTAGTCAACTGAATCAACCCTAGGCCTCACTTCATATTTGAGATTGAGTCTACAAGTGGAAAAAGTCTGCATGTATGATGATGAGTTCAGCTTTGGATCTGTTGAGTTGGAGATGCCAGGAGCTATCTACTAAGCAGTTAGATATACAAATCTGAAGTTCAGTGAATGGAAGAATTATATATTGGGAATTGTCAAAATATATATGGTAACTGAAGCCACAAAAGTGGCCAAGCTTACCAAAGGAAGCTATAATGAGTCCAAAGAAAATATATTTGTATTGACAAATCTCCGCAGTTGTCACCACACATGTATAGAAAGCCAGGCAACTATAGCCACTGTGGGGGTTCTAGGCACTTGCCTGCTATCCCATGTATTTTTCTTGCTCTTAAAACAAAAAGTTTAATAAATCATTACAGTGGGGTAGAAGGAAAGAAAAAAAAAAGCCTTACTTTTTCATAATAAAAATAATACTCTTAAGTTTATTAAGGACACAGATACCCCATAGATTATTCTAAATGCCTTACACAGTCACTTGCCAAATCCTCCTAATTTCCTTTAAAAGTAAATACTTTTTGTAAGTAAGTAAAGTAAGGCTCAGGGCACCTGGCTGGCCCAGTTAATGGAGGATGCAACTCTTGATCTCAGGGTTGTGAGTCTGAACCCCACATTGGATGTAGACATTACTTAAAATAAAATTTTTAAAAAATAAAATTAAAAATAAATTAAACAAAAATTAAGTCTCAGAGATTAACTTGTCTATGGTCACATATCTAGTAAGTGATATAGTTAGGCTTTCTGGCTCCAGAGCCGTCCGATTTAAACAACTTTCTCTACTACTCTTATAATCAGTGTTATTTTAGGTTTAAAGATAGCTATCTGCATACCAATTTAGTATGGTTTAAAACTACCACTCATAAGAAATCTGGTTTATTTCTTCAAGATTCAGATGACACTTTTATCTACCTGAGCTGCCTTCACAAAACTTCCCAGTGTATACCCTCCCTCATGGTATATAGAAAACATACCTTAGAATAAGCACTGGGTGTTATACTATATGTTGGCAAATTGAATTTAAAAAAAAGAATTAGCCCACCTGCTGGGGTAAAAAAAAGCTGGACTATTCATCCATAAATTTAAAAATTGGTTAAGAGTTGCTTCTGGACTAGGAAAGATTAATTCCCTGGAACTTCTGGCCAGCCTAATGTGTAGGCAAAATGAATTCCAGTGGTTAGAGGAAGTCCCTAGGCAATGAGATATAGGTGGGCTGTAGATTGAGACAATATGCTTAGAAACACAAATGACTTAGGGTTTATAGTGGAGCACAATGAGGATCTGCTAAAGTGGCTGATTTATTGCTGAACAATTTAACTCTTATTTCTTGGCTATATTGTCATTCATTCAGTAAACAATTATAAATCATTATTAAACTCAACTATGTACCAGGCAAGTCTAGATTACTAAAAAGCAACATAAGTCCTAAGAAAAGTACTTGCAAAGTTAACAACAGATAAGAAATGGCAAAGTAAAGGATTTAGATAGTGCCAAACTAGATAATAATCCTATCAATAATTCACTTTGTTAGATGTATCTGATCTTTAGGAGGTATGAGTAAAGTAATGATACTGATTTTCTTCCATGGTTTGGAAATCAACATCATTACTCAGTAATACCTCATACAAATATATTCACATTAACCTTCAATCCTTCAAATTACACATATATACTATGTTTGTCTAATCATTAAGTACTTATTGAACACCTTACTGTAAGCATAATGCTGCTTTAGACAATGCAACCCAAACTTCTTTCAGATCTCTCTGGGGAGATCAATTACATCATGAGCTTCCCTGGGTGTGTATGTGTGTGCATGATGGTGGTGAGGTCATTGGCAGCTTAGGTCATAGAGTCATAATGAAATGCAATTAGAAAGCTTTAAAAGGATAGCAAAAAACTATATGTCCAAATTCTAACATAATATAAAATCTCTTGAGTGGAAGTCATCTTAAGAAGAGTTAGTTACAAAATACTTAGAACTGAATAAAAATATTGTCAAAATTTGTGAGGCACAGCTAAAATAGTACTTAGTAGACAATTTATAGATTTAAATACATTTATCAGAAAGCAAGAAGAGCTTAAAAGGAAAACAAATGAAGCTAAACATTTAATCCAAAATTTAGAAAAAGACCAATAGAATAAGCCCAAGGAAGATAAAAAGGAAATGTTTAAAATAAGGGCAGAGATAAATGACAAAGATAATTGGAAACAAAGCCAAAGTTTATTCTTTGGAAATACTAGTAAGACAGGCCTCTGTTAAAACTGATCAAAATAAAAAGACATATAAAAATGGAATATATAAAAAAATAAGTATAGATATCAAAATTCAAAACTATATTTAAAAAATCACATCATAAGGGCACCTGAGTAGTTTAGTCAGTTTATCATCTGACTCTTGGTTTGGCTCAGGTCATGATTTCAGGGTTGTGAGATTGAGCCCACTGTGGAGCTTGCTTAAGATTCTCTCTCCTGAGTGAAAATATCAGAGTGACAAAACATGAGAGGCACCTAACTCTGGGAAATGAACAAGGGGTAGTGGAAGGGGAGGTGGGTGGGGGGTTGGGGTGACTGGGTAATGGGCAATGAGGGGGGCACTTGGTGGGATGAACACTGGATGTTAAGCTATATGTTGGCAAATTGAAATCCAATAAAAAATTTTTTTCATAATAAAAAAAAAAGATTCTCTCTCCTTCACCTTCACCCACTGCCCCTCCCCTTCATGTGTGCTCTCTAAAAATAAATACATAGATAAATAAATAATAAAATATCTATAAAAAGTTACATCATGAACATAGAATTTTTGTCAGGAATGCAAAGATGGTTCAATACCAGAAAGTCTATCAATGTTATATAAAAGGAAAGTAAAAAAAAAAAATTAGAAATTTTCTGTTACACCAAATAAAAAGCATTTTCAAAATTTTTATTTTCTTTTAATTTCAGTCTGGTTAAAACATTTTTTAAAATTAAAGGCAGAGGGGATCCCTGGGTGGCTCAGCAGTTTGGCGCCTGCCTTTGGCCCACGGCGCGATCCTGGAGTCCTGGGATTGAGTCCCGCATCGGGCTCCTGGCATGGAGCCTGCTTCTCCCTCTGCCTGTGTCTCTGCCTCTCTCTCTCTCTCTATGTCTATCATGGATAAATAAATAAATCTTTAAAAAATAAATAAATAAAATAAAATTAAAGGCAGAGAAAGCTTTTAAATGCAAAATTCATTTATAATTTAAAATTATTTTAGAACTAGGAATAGGATACTTCCTGAGCTTGATAAAAGCTATATACTAGAAGTAATGGCAGAATTTATATTTAGTAACAGATCTTTATATTCTTTCCTTTTAAGATTAGGAATGAAACAAGGACCACCTTTTAACAAAGTATAAAAATCTGACCAAAGCTGTAAGAAAAGAAATTTGTAAAAGAGAAATAAATATCTTCTTGTTCACAAATAATATTATAGTCTATCTAGAATCACCAGAAGCTTTAATATTAATATGCCAATTACCAGAATTTATAAGATAATTTCATGAGATTGCCAGATATAATATAAAATTCCAAAATTAATAGTATTTTTCTTCAATGACAAATTAACTTAATCTTAAAATAAAAAATAAAATAGAATTTACAATTGCTAGCAAACTATGTGTATGTATATATGTACACACATATATATGGAATAATAAGTACATGGGATTTCATTTAAGAAAAGATTAAGTGTCTGTTAAAACAAAACAAAATAATC
Organism: Canis aureus; assembly: GCF_053574225.1. Lineage (NCBI taxonomy): Eukaryota > Metazoa > Chordata > Mammalia > Carnivora > Canidae > Canis > Canis aureus. Next base: position 66,481,017 of record NC_135624.1, read on the forward strand.
TGTCTTGGAGAGATCTCTTAGAATTTAAGAATGTAAAGAGGTTGATTTTCTTCCCAAATGATCTTTAAATTCAACAAAATGCTAATCAAAATTCCAGCTGAGTATTTTGAGTAACTTCATACATCATACTCTAAAATTTGCATGGGAAAATAACAGTTTGTGCAAGTCTGTCATTTTGAACAATAAAGTAAAAAGGAATCCTTGTATATAAAAGCACGTACAAAGTAAAGTAGTAAAACAGTGTGGTTCTAGCATGAGTATGGACATGAGTATGAACAAATGGATCAGCTAAACAGCACAGAGAGCTCAGAGACAACTAATTATGTGATAAAAACAGCACTATAAGTGAAAAAGGAAAATATTGACTGCTTGGCAAATGTAGAAAAAAAGTCTTCAAATGTGGAGAAGCGTAAACTCGGATGATTACCTTATATCACAGTCAAAGGTGGACCTCACAAAGCTGAAATATCTAAATGTGAAATGCAACACTCAAGTTAATACAAAATAATGCAGGAAAATATACTTGTGAATTAAGGCTGGGAAGGGTTTAAGCAATATTCCACAATTAAAAGACCTAAAGAGAAAAACTGTTGTTTTGATTATGTCAAAATTAGGAAGTTCTGTTAAAAGAATGTCATGGACGTATTTCACAGACAAGTTGACAGAATTGTAGAAGAAATGGGCAATGTCTGAAACCAAAAAAGGATTATAATATGCAAGAAATGACTAAAACTTAACAAGAAATTACAAGACCTTCAACTTAATGGGGGGTAAGGATATGAGCAAGGAATTCCCAGAATTTGAAACCTAAGTGACTAATAAGTATGTGATCCAGACTAGTGCTAGCCCATACGTCACCTTGGTACAAATTAGCAAAAGTCAGCCCTTTCTGTAGATAGCTCTAGTTTCATGCCAAGGCATGCAGGGCATGGCTCGGATTTCAGCTCCCACTCACATTCTTGACTGGGTACACTTCTATAAACACATGGTATACACTCAAACATCATGGCCCTGCATGTAAAGAGATGCTCAAACTTACTGGAAATGAAAGAAAAGCAAATCAAAACAATAGGATATCAGTATAACCATCAGATTCACAAGAATAGAAAGATAATGATGGCCAAAGCTTGTGGATATAGAGACCACTAAACTTTACTGACTGGAGGTTGGCCTGGAACTGTAATGGAGGTACTTAAGTTAAAGGTAAATACATTCCATTGCCCAGGGAAAACATACCCCTGAGACAGGTATGGAACTCGCATGAGGATGCTCACTGTAGTATTTATGACACTGGAGAATTTAGGCAGTCTAGGCGTCTATTACCAAAAGTCAAACATGCTGACTACAAACTGGAAAACCATATTCAACCATGAGAAACAAATGATGTATATTCACAGCAATAGGAATGTATATTTTTGATGTTACAATTTTAAAAAGTGGTGCTGAAGCAAGTAAGAATAAACCAGGATGATTCATATTTCCTTATATTAATACACATTTTGCAAAGGTCACAAATTACTAACATTAAGTGACACTTTAATTATATATAAAAAGATCATGTAAAACACATCACAATGGCCCCCTAATGGTGAGGGAAGGGTGCTGGGAGCAGAGAGATGGAAGGGAAAGTATTGAGAATTGACTAAATAAAACAACAGGAAGTCTGAGGAATGTTTCATGTAATCCTCTGCACCCGAAGTAAGAAACAAAACAAAACCCCAAAACACAACAAGCAATGGAAAAAATATGCGCATAAAATGATGACAAGTAAATGAAGGTAATAAATATGAGGCCTAACTTATGATTAAATTATGGGCGCAGGGTAGGGTGCTGTAGACCTGGTAGACAGCCTCCCGGAGGAAGTGTCATGTGTAGGGTACCTGAAGGCTGAGAGGGACCTATGTGAGAGGTGGGGACATGTGGAGAATAAGACGATGTGGGATGGCGTCCCTGGGAGGAGCTGTGATAAGAATGCGGTAAGGGAGGAAGGCAGGGCCAGGTCCACCATAGGGCGTTGGAGTTTAGGTTCTTGTGTGAGTAGGAGAAGGAGTTATGGATTGACCTGAAAGTGCAAAGTCTCAGATTTTGATCAGCATACCATTTTGCTGTGTGGAGAATGGACTGGAGAGGGATAGAGAGGAAGCAGAGAGATCCCCATGAGTGAGATGGCACCTTCACCAGGGCAGCACAGGAGATAGAGGTAGCTTGAACTAGGGTGGTGGTGGTGACAGTGGAGAGAAATAAGAAACTTGGGAGTACACGAAAGACAGGGAATTTGTAGGACAGAGAATTTGGGGAAAGTAGTAACTCTGGATACATGTCTAAATCCTATCCACAAAAAGATTGAATTACAGGTTTTTCCTGCTATCCAAAAATAGAGATGAAAACTTTCATATATGACCGCCGATGGCATAAACCAAAGAAGCAAGTACCACTATTTATATGGGAAAAGTTTTTTTTGACTAAAACAGTTGACAATTTTGTTTTCTCATTTCACAATACAGATGAGCATTGCTTTTTTAAAAATTATTTTATTTTATTTTATTTTATTTATTTTATTTTTGTGGTTTCACTACTCCTCTGCCAAAACTATTCTCTCTTTGATAGGGTGGGAGAGAAAATCTTCCTTATCATGCTCTTAGAAGACACCCAGAGTCACAGCACCATGATCTCCTAGGGAAGCAGAACAAGTAATAAAAAATGGATATAATGAAGTTCTGATCCCTCCTGATATGTGTGGTCCAGTGTTTCCTGGCCAAGAGGGTACCATCATGTGATGGGTGGGAGGTATCATCACTGCAGGATGCAGGCATCATTAGCATGTGGCTTCCCATAAGTGGCCTCATTCCAGGAGTAAATCCCATTGGCATCATCCCAGGTGGGGGGGGAAGGCCCATCACTGGCATCGTGGGACAGCCCCCCCATTTAGGTTCTGGCATCATACCAGAGCAAGGAGGAGCCACCAGGAGACTATGGGTTGGGGAGATCTTTGCCCCACAATGGGAGAGGAGCAGAGACTGGAGTAGGAGGTATTTTTTTCTTGTTGAAATGTGGCAGTGGGAGTGAAATAAGTCAATTGGAGAAAGATAATTATCACAAGGCTTCACTCATATGTGGAATATAAGAAATAGTGAAAGGGACTCTACGGGAAAGGAGGGAAACGGAGTGGGGAAAAATTAGAGAGGGAGACAAATCATGAAAGACTCCTGACTCTGGAAAACAAACAAAGGGTTGCAGAAGGGGAGGACGGTGGAGGGATGGGGTGACTGGGTGACGGGCACTGAGGGGGGCACTTGATGGGATGAGCACTGGGTGTTATACTATATGTTGGCAAATTGAATTTAAATAAAACATTAAAAAACACAAATGCAGATACATTTTTGTCGATCCCGCTCTGAGCCTGCTCTCCCATCCATTTCTGATAGTAGTCTTTCACATCCCTTGTGTTTCTTACTGCTGTAGTGTGCCTTTCTCACAGATACAGAGTCAAGGGGGGAAGTATGGGTCACAGCAATCACAATAAAACAGGCATGTTGCTCTGCAGGCCGTTGGCCACTCCCGAAATAATGCACCTACATAGAAACATTTTTGTGTTTTTCCCAGATCCAGAAAATAATCTCTCTTAAGCTTCTCTGCTACTTTAGGACACCTTTTACTAATAGATGCACTAAACAAATCGAGATGAGCCCTGAATGCTCCAAGACACAGTTCAAAGCTATGGTAGCTGAATGCTGAGATGTTGAGTGTCCTCAGCTAAAAGGGAAGGAGCTTGGCTGGGCAGCTCAGGGTGCACCCTGCCTCTGTAATGGCTCAGTACAAAACAAATGCTAAACACTACTTTCCCTTTTTGCCTTTTTCCCTAATAGGGAAAATCCTCTTCAGATTTCTCTTAGTTCATGCAAACAGGTACTAAGTAGGTCTTTCTAATAACCAAGTGCTATAACTCAAACTTTCAAAAAACGGGAGGGATATCCATACTCAGTACTCTAGACAAAATGAAATATTTGTTTTTCTAATCCCTAAGGGTTTAAAGCTTGATTTTATTTATTTTTATTTTTAAAGATTATTTATTTATTTGACAGAGAGAGAGAGCGCCCCGGAGAGCACAAGCAGGGGGAACAGAAGACGGAGAGGGAAAAGCAGGCTCCTGACTGAGCAGGGGGCCTGACTCAGGGCTTGATCCAGTCCCTGAATTCACCGCCTGAGTCAAAGGCAGATGCTTAACCCACTGAGCCACACAGGTGCCCCAAGGTTGACTTTTTATTTAATGCAAGTAAGGGATACCTGAAAACTGTTTAACAGTTGACATTGCTACCTCTGAATTTCTGGATCTCAGTCTATGAAATCATTTAAGCTAAAACTATGTCTGAAACTGTGGTGGCAGGGAATAGGTAGCAGTAGTGAAATCTGGGTAGTATGCAGAGGTTGGACTGTGACCATTAGTGTCTCTTCCAATGTTAAGTGGTATTCATTCCATGAGAAAAGTAGAAATCTATTTAACCAACTAAAATGTGAGAAAATATTGCTAAGGCCCAGCACAGTGAAAACATTAATGTTACCATTAATATGGTCAGAATGGATAGAATCAGGTCTCAAATACTTTCTTAAAGGCACTGAGCTTGAATTATTTTCTTAAAAATAACTTGGTAGCATTGTGTAATGATTGTTGAAATTAAGGAGAAAAAAGCTCACCCTAAACTCCACCAATTTTATTTTATTTTTATTTGTTTTAAGTTCAATTTTTTTAAAGATTTATTTATTTATTGATGGTAGACAGAGAAAGAGAGAGAGAGGCAGAGACTCAGGAGGAGGGAGAAGCAGGCTCCAAGTCGGGAGCCCTACGTGGGACTCGATCCCAGGACTCCAGGATCGTGCCCTGGGCCAAAGGCAGGCGCTAAACCGCTGAGCCACCCAGGGATCCCCTTAAGTTCAATTTTTTATTAATAATCTTAGAACAAATACATTAACAATTTCTTGTTGTTATAAACCTTCTTACAATTTTGAAAGAATTTTCTCATATACCAATTAAACCCTCACAACATCCCTATGAGGTAAGCAGGGTTGGTGTTATTTTTCTATTACTGAGAACTAGGTTGGGAGGTGAAGTAAGGTCACAGAGTTGGTAAAGGATGGAGCCAGGACTAGAACCTAGGCTTTTTGACATGCTGCTTCCCTGAGAACATTCAAGTAATGATATCCTACGCTATATAATGAACATCTTTCTCCCATCATGATTGGACCTGTTTTTATAAGTTTGATACCACCTTTTTCCTAATATCTAAAAACACTCAAACTGTGATAAGACAGGTCTTCTCTGTCACTGGATTATTTCTCTTCAATGTATCAAGCACCATCCTAACATGAACCTTTCTTGTGCTTTAAGTTGTTTTTTTTAATTTGTTTTTTATTGGTGTTCAATTTGCCAACATATAGAATAACACCCAGTGCTCATCCCATCAAGTGCCCCCCTCAGTGCCCATCACCCAGGCACACCTACCTCCCTTTCTACCACCCCTTGTTCATTTCCCAGAGTTAGGAGTCTCTCATGTTCTGTCTCCCTTTCTGATATTTCCCACTCATTTTTTCTCCTTTCCCCTTTATTCCCTTTCACTATTTTTTATATTCCCCAAATGAATGAGACCATATAATGTTTTTCCTTCTCCGATTGACTTATTTCACTCAGTATAATACCCTCCAGGTCCATCCACGTCGAAACAAATGGTGGGTATTTGTCGTTTCTAATGGCTGAGGAATATTCCATTGTATACATAGACCACAGCTTCTTTATCCATTCATCTTTCCATGGACACCGAGGCTCCTTCCACAGTTTGGCTATTGTGGACATTGCTGCTAGAAACATTGGGGTGCAGGTGTCCCGGCGTTTCACTGCATCTGTATCTTTGGGGTAAATCCCCAGCAGTGCAATTGCTGGGTCATAGGGCAGGTCTATTTTTAACTCTTTGAGGAGCCTCCACACAGTTTTCCAGAGTGGCTGCACCAGTTCACATTCCCACCAACAGTGCAAGAGGGTTCCCCTTTCTCCACATCCTCTCCAACATTTGTGGTTTCCTGCCTTGGCAAAGAAGAAGTCAAACTCTCCCTCTTCGCAGATGACATGATACTCTACCTAGAAAACCCCAAAGATTCCACCCCAAGATTGCTAGAACTCTTGTGCTTTAAGTTTGAGGGCCCTCGGCTGTAAGTTCTAAATTAAGATATATGAAAATTTATTTTAGAAAACTCTGCAAAAGTATTCCTATATTGAACATGTCAAACTTACTTAAAAACAACAAGCCTATTTATATTTTTGAAAGCTTTGCAATGTTTTCCCCTAAGATGTTTACTTGTGTATAAGTGGAAAATAATGAAAGGTGTTTAGCAACATTACCAAGAAGCCTATGCATAGTACACCTAAATGCAGGTCACATTACACTGATTTGATTTTGTTGTTGGTCTTCTAGAGGATTTTCAGGTCTGATCCCATCTTATGTATGATATCCTCAGCAACAAGCTAGAAAAATGAATTATACCAAAAGAAGGGTTCAAGCAGGAGTGATCATAGCATATATGTATGGCAGGAAAAAAACACTTGCTCTTTAGTGGTTTCTGCCTAGGTCCAGTGTAAATATACTTTTCAAGGCAGATTTTAAGCTATGGCATCTCTGTTAAAATTAGAGATATGAAATATGTGGTGTTATCCATTTACAATATAAGACTAACTGACCCAAAACTACCTGTTAAAAGCAGAGGAAAGCTCAAACAGCATAAAAGGCAATGGATAAAACTCAACTGCTCTAATATGGAGAGAAAAACAGCAAAGCAAACCTTTAGGCATGTAAAGCAGGTTGTAAAAATAGGAAAATGACACTGAACTGTACTATTAGGAATTAGACTTTTTAACTTTGAGCTTTGGCCTTCTATAGAAACTTAGGCCTATGGGGAAGAGGTGATACAGAAATGAATGGGATCTAGAAACTGGGTTGAGGAGGTGGGAAGTTAGGGAATACCAAGAAACAAATACACTCAAAATGAATTTAGAATCCCTTTAAATCTATCCTTTCCAAAAACTATTTCCTAAATTTAGAGATTTGGTCAAAAAAGTTGGTGAAAACAAAAATTGTGACTATTTTACCTTACAAAAGAAAGTGTTTAAATGTAAATTAGAAATTATGCTGTACTAATGTCCACTGATAAGGCTGTAGAAGTTGACACTTGAGTGCTGCTGTCAGTGATAATACATGGCAGAAAACTGCTTCCAAATATAAAATTGTTATAGAATTCAACATTAATCGAAATATTAAGAAACAAATACTTCTTTACTTGAAGCCTAATGAAAAAGCATTGGTATGCTTACTTAAGATATCTAACAGTTTTTTAAAAAAGAAATCTAACAGTTTAAGCTAATGTGAAAAATACTGCAGCTACTTTTAAGTTTTCTAAGATAAAACTTGAGAAGATAGAATATTCTAGTTCCGTATAATGGGCTCCAAACCAACATTTGAAATACACCTTTATTGTATTCTTTACGTAGTGTCATTATCATCATCATCTTCGTATTTTCTCTTCAGTGGGTTTGATTCATTGGCCATGTTCTGTGATGAAACCATGTTGGTGGTAATGAGAATATTTTTGGGCCCAATTATTGACGGATTAATCAGAACATTTTGAACTGCAGTTGTTGCAGGAACTGATCTGACAGGTGTAGACTGAGAAGGTGGAACCTGCACCGTAAATCTTTGGCTTGTCACTAACACTAATTCCACCAATTTTAAATAACACTTTGAATACTCTGGTGTAAATTCTTCCACACATTCTATCAACATGTATCTGTTATCTAAAAAAAATTTTATCATACTTTTTATACTGTTTTAATTCTATTTCATTGAACACTGTATTATTGATATCTCTCATATCATTAAATAGTATTGTATAATGTAACTTTCAATGCTAGGGAGTATCTCTTCCTTTAGCCAATCCCTAAACATATTGTGTATAATTTTGAAAGTGGGATAAGGGAACATAGTATGGGTAATACTTTATAAAAAGAATGTATGGCATATGCTGTAAAATTGTATGGATATGAGAAGAATGTTGGAAGGCTCTTTTTTTACTGGACAAAATCCAAAGCCTTAGCAAGTAAAAACTAACTTTAATTGAGTGTTACCTTGTGCAAGAGAAGGTTTAAGCAAATTACATGTATACGTTCATTTGTTCCTTATAGCAACTCTCATAAATATTAACTGCTCATGTCACTCATGAAAGCACGAAGTTTTAGTCACTTGCTCAAGGCCACACAAGCAATGGATCTAGGAATGGAATGCAGGGGTCAGGCTCCAGGCCTGCCCTCTTAGCTACTGTGCTGTGCTATCTTAGGAATGGTATCAGAAGGGGTAAAGGACAGATGTTAGAGGTCTCACATCTGGTTAGACCAAAGATTACACTAACTGAACTCACTGAATTTACTTCTGTAGGCTCAGTGAAAAGAAAAAAGAGGATAGCGCATGATGTATATCACAGCACGTTCCAGGAACCCACACTCCCATATCACACTTGCACAGAGGCAAATGGATTCCCCCTGAGGATTGGATTATTTCTACTTTTTTTTTTTTGCCTCTTCTTACTTGATTTTTCCTAAAATAAGAGGGTTGGCTTTACCTGGTGAATTAGTAATAGATAACAAGCCAATGGGCCATGGTTACCAGAAAGTGGGGTCATTGCCTTGCAGAGATAAGGTACCAAGACCTGCCCCGCCCCTAGTCTCTTCCTTCTTCTTGGATAACTTTTAGCAGTCAAGCTAAAACACCATTGTTCAGCCCACTCTTCACTATTCTTTCCATGAATTCTTTGGGCCCAAGTTGGCTACAATTATCTATTCTTAGTAGGTTAGGACCTGAAGACAGGAGGAGAGAGTCATTGAAACCCCAAACCTTCAGCCGTTCTACTTGGCTGAGCCTTTTTGACTGTGGATCTAACTGTGGGATCCTTTGGGATCACAAAACCCTTTGAAAACAAAGCTTTCCCCACTGATTTATACTTTTTGTTGTTGTTGTTGTTTCCAATTACAAGAGACCCACAGACTCTCTGAAGCCCATTCAGTAACCACCAAAGACTACATCAATCAGGATTAAGAAACTCTGGAATAAAAATGCCTTAAAAGATCCTATATGCCTTGATTTTTATTTTCTTTCTTTCTTTTTTTTTTGTTTATTTTTTATTGGAGTTCGATTTGCCAACATAAAGTAAAACACCCAGTGCTCATCCCAACAAGTATCACCCTCAGTGCCCGAAAACCAAACAACGCATACCCCCACCCACTTCCCCTTCCACTACCCTTTGTTTGGTTCCCAGAGTTAGGAGTCTCTCATGTTTTGACACCCTCTCTGATTTTTACCTCTCATTTTCTCTCCTTTCCCCTGTAATCCCCTCCACTATTTTTATACTCCCCATATGAGTGAAACCATATAATGTTTGTCCTTCTCCGATTGACTTACTTCACTCACCATAATACCCTCCAGTTCCATCCACGTTGAGGCAAATGGTGGGTATTTGTCGTTTCTAATGGCTGAGGAATATTCCATTGTATACATAAACCACATCTTCTTTGTCCATTCATCTTTCGATGGACACCGAGGCTCCTTCCACAGTTTGGCTATTGTGGACTTTGCTGCGAGAAACATCGGAGTGCAGGTGTCCCGGCATTTCACTGCATCTGTATCTTTGGGGTAAATCCCTAGGAGTGCAATTGCTGGGTCCTAGGGTAGATCTATTATTAACTCTTTAAGGAACCTCCACACAGTTTTCCAGAGTGGCTGCACCAGTTCACATTCCCACCAACAGTGCAAGAGGGTTCCCCTCTCTCCACATCCTCTCCAACATTGGTTGTTCCCTGCCTTGTTAATTTTCCCCATTCTCACTGGGGTGAGGTGGGATCTCATTGTGGTTTTGATTTGTAGTTCCCTGATGGCAAGTGATGCGGAGCATTTTGTCATGTGCTTGTTGGCCATCTGTATGTCTTCTTTGGTGAAATTTCTGTTCATGTCATTTGCCCATTTCATGATTGGATTGTTTGTTTCTTTGCTGTTGAGTTTAATAAGTTCCTTATACATCTTGGAAACTAGCCCTTTATGTGATATGTCATTTGCAAATATCTCCTCCCATCCTGTAGGTTGTCTTTTAGTTTTGTTGACTGTTTCTTTTGCTGTGCAGAAGCTTTTTATCTTGATTAAGTCCCTATAGTTCATTTTTGCTTTTGTTTCCCTTGCTTTCATAGATGTGTCTTGCAAGAAGTTGCTGTGGCCAAGTTCAAAAAAGGTGTTGCCTGTGTTCTTCTCTAGGATTGTGATGGATTCTTGTCTCACATTTAGATCTTTCATCCATTTTGAGTTTATCTTTGTGTATGGTGAAAGAGAATGATCTAGTTTCATTCTTCTGCATGTGGCTGTCCAATGTTCCCAGCACCATTTATTGAAGTGACTGTCCTTTATCCAGTGGATAGTCTTTCGTGCTTTGTCAAATATTAGTTGACCATAGAGTTGAGGGCTCATTTCTGGGTTCTCTATTCTGTTCCATTGATCTATGTGTCTGTTTCTGTGCCAGTACCACACTGTCTTGATGACCACAGCTCTGTAGGACAACTTGAAATCCAACACTGTGATGCCCCCAGCCTTGGTTTTCTTTTTCAATATTTCCCTGGCTAGTCGGGGTCTTTACTGATGCCACACAAATCTTAAGATTATTTGTTCTGACTCTCTGAAGAAAGTCCATGGTATTTTGATAGGGATTGCACTGAATGTGTAAATTGCCCTGGACAATTTCATAATATTAGTTCTTCCAATCCATGGGCATGGAATATTTATCCATCTCTATGTGTCTTTGTCAATTCTTTCAGAAATGTTCTGTAGTTTCCCCATTGAGAATGATATTTGCTGTGGGCTTTTCGTAGATGGCTTTTAAGATGCTGAGGAATGTTCCCTCTATCCCTACGCTCTGAAGAGTTTTGATCAGGAATGGATGCTGTATTTTGTCAAATGCTTTCTCTGCATCTATTGAGAGGATCATATGGTTCTTGTTTTTTCTCTTGTTGATGTGATCTGCACGTTGATTGTTTTACGAGTGTTGAACCAGCCTTGCATCCCAGGGATAAATCCAACTTGGTCATGGTGAATAATCTTCTTAATGTTCTGTTGGATCCTATTGGTTAGTAGCTTGTTGAGAGTTTTTGCATCTGTGTTCATCAGGGATATTGGTCTATAATTCTCCTTTCTGGTGGGGTCTTTGTCTGGTTTTGGAATTAAGCTGATGCTGGCCTCATAAAACGAGTTTGCAAATATTCTGTCCCTTTCTATCTTTTGGAGGAGCTTTAGTAGAATAGGTATTGTTTCTTCTTTAAACGTATAGAATTCCCCTGGGAAGCCATCTGACCCTGGACTTTTGCGTCTTGGGAGGTCTTTGATGACTGCTTCAATTTCTTCCCTGGTTATTGGCCTGTTCAGGTTTCCTATTTCTTCCTGTTCCAGTTTTGGTAGTTTGTGGTTTTCCAGAAATGCATCCATTTCTTCTAGGTTGCCTAACTTGTTGGCATAGAGCTGCTCATAATACGTTTTTAAAATCGTTTGTGTTTCCTTGGTATTGGTTGTGATCTCTCCTATTTCATTCCTGATTTTATTAATTTGAGTCTTTTCTTTTTAGTAAGGCTGGCTAATAGTTTATCTATCTTATTAATTCTTTCAAAGAACCAACTCCTGGTTTTGTCAATCTGTTCTACAGTTCTTCTGGTCTCTATCTCATTGAGTTCTGCTCCGATCTTTATTAACTCTCTTCTTCTGCTTGGTGTAGGTTTTATTTGCTGTTCTTTCTCCAGTTCTTTTAGGTGAGGTTAGCTTGTGTATTTGAGTTTTTTCCAATTATTTGAGGGATGCTTGTATTGCGATGTATTTCCCTCTTAGGAATGCTTTTGCGATATCCCAAAGATTTTGAACAGTTGTACCTTCATTTTCATTAGTTTCCATGAATCTTTTTAATTCTTCTCTAATTTCCTGGTTGGCCCATTCATCTTTTAGCAGGATGCTCTTTAACCTCCACGTGTTTGAGTTTCTTCCAAATTTCTTCTTGTGATTGAGTTCAAGCTTCAAAGCATTGTGGTCTGGAAATGTGCAGGGGACAATCCCAATCTTTTGGAATCAGTCGAGACCTGATTTGTGGCCCAGTATGTGGTCTATTCTGGAGAAAGTTCCATGTGCACTCGAGAAGAATGTTCAGTTGCACTTGGATGGAAAGTTCTGTATATATCTGTGAAATCCATCTGGTCCAGTGCATCATTTGAAACCCTTGTTTCTTTGGTGATGTTGTGCTTAGAAGATCTGTCATTTGCAGAAAGTGCTGTGTTGAAGTCTCCTACTATTAGTGTATTGTTATCTAATTATGTCTTTACTTTGGTTATTAATTGATTGATATACTTGGCAGCTCCCACATTAGGGGCATAAATATTCATGATTGTTAGGTCCTTTGTGGGATAGACCCTTTAAGTATGATATAATGTCCCTCTTCATCTCTTACTACAGTCTTTGGGATAAACTTTAGTTTATCTGATATGAGGTTTGCTACCCCAGCTTTCTTTTGAGGGCCATTTGAATGGCAAATGGTTCTCCAACCTTTCATTTTCAGGCTGGAGGTGTCCTTAGGTCTAAAATGAGTCTCTTGTAGACAGCAAATAGATGGGGTCTTGCTTTTTTATCTAGTCTGAAACCCTGCGTCTTTTCATGGGATCATTAAGCCCATTCATGTTCAGAGTTACTATTGCAAGATATGAATTTAGTGTCTTTGTAGTACCTATTCAGTCCCTGTTTTTGTGGATTATTTCTTTGGGCTTCCTCTTTCTTTTACAGAGCCCCACTTAATATTTATTGCAGAGCTGGTTTGGTGGTCACATATTCTTTCAATTTCTGCCTATCTTGAAGCTTTTTATCTCTCCTTCTATTCTGAATGAGAGCCTTGGTGGATAGAATATTCTTGGCTGCATGTTCTTCTCGTTTAGGACCCTGAATATATCCTTCCAGCCCTTTCTGGCCTGCCAGGTCTCTGTGGAAAGGTCTGCTGTTAATCTAATATTTCTCCCATATAAGTTAGAAATCTCTTGTCCCTTGCTCTTTAAGGATTTTATCTTTGGGATTTGCAACTTTCCTATTAAATGTCGAGGTGTTGAACTGTTTGTATTGATTTTGGGGGAGACCTCTCTATCTCCTGGATTGAATGCCTGTTTCCCTCCCCAAATTAGGGAAGTTCTCAGCTATGATTTGTTCCAATATGCTTTCTTGCCCTCTGGCCCTCTCGGTGCTCTCTGGAACTTCAATTATACACAGATTTCTCCTTCTGAGGCTGTCATTTATTTCCCTTAACCTTTTTCATGGTCTTTTCATTGTTTTTCTTTTTTCCTCAGTTTTCTTCCTTGCCATCAACTTGTCTTCTATGTCACTCACTCTTTCTTCTACCTCATTAAACCTCGTTATTAGGACCTCCAGTTTGGATTGCATCTCATTTAATTGATTTTTAATTTCGGCTAGATTAGACTTATTTTCTGCAGTCATTAAGTCTCTTGATTCCTTTATGCTTTTTTCCAGAGCCACCAGTAGCTTTATAATTGTGCTTCTGAATTGGCTTTCTGCCATTGAATCTTAATCCAAATTCTGTAACTCTGTGGCAGAGTACTGTTTCTGATTCTTTCATTTGTGGTGAGGTCTTCCTTCTAGTCATTTTGTTCAGTGCAGAGTGACTGTATGAACAGGCTGAGTCAAGAATATCAACCATGACCTAAGTAAATTTCACCCTAGATGATTCTGCTGAGGTCAGAGACCAGAAATTGAAAACAGATCAGAATGGAATAAAGCAAAAGGACCACTAAAGTGAAAACCCAATTTTAAAACAAAGTAGTAAAAAATAAAAGGCCAAGTATCCTGAAGTAGAAGTGACCAAAAAAAAAAAAAAAAAGGAGAAGAAAAAAGGGGGGGTTATGTGAGATGGTGGTGATGACGAAGTTGTAGTGGAGGGAGAATGTAGTCTACCTGTGGGGCTCTAGAGGGTGATCCTCTTGTTTCTGAGTATATTAAGTTCTGTATGTTAGTTGTTCAGTCCCAGATTTATATAAACCTGAAGTCCTTGTAGAAGGCTGCAACATTGACCACCAAAACATAAATGAGATAAAAGAGGGGGGCAGAATGGGAATGAGGAATCTCACAGAATGAACCAGCATGGTATACCACTTGGTTCTGGGTGCTACTGGTCATGTTTTAGAAGGTATTAACTTCCATCATTGTAGAACAAAATGAGGGAGAGGAAAGAAAAAACACAAAACAAAACAAAATACCTCATATATCTCCCAAAATTAAGTTTAGTATGTTGAAGGGAATGTAGAAGTGGAAAATATATCTAGGACCTGTAATTGTAGAAAAATGGAAGTCAAAAAAGAAGAATCTTAAAAATGAAGAGGTAGTAAAATATTGTAGTAACGTGGGAAAAGAGAAGAAAATATTGGAAATTTTCAGTCTCATATAAAAATAAGTTGTCCTGGAAAAAGGGGGGGGGGCAAAGGGGTACCCTCTGGTTCTGTATACTGTAAATCCCTAGACTTCCCCTGGACCTTTCCCACACTGCTGGGTCAAGAACTTGCTCTTCCCCTGTCCTTCCAGCTGGTTCTGGGAGAGGGGCTCCTGTGCTAATTCTCAGATGTGTGCACCTGAGGGAGCTGCCCCGTCCCCTGCTGGGTGCTGGGCTCAGTGGGAGCTGTTTACCCAGTGAGGCCTCTGTTCCATGGTGGCCCTGTCCCTCCCAGGCACAGGGTGACACAAGGAGGAACAACAGTGGCAGCGGCCAGGTCTCCAGCTCTGGAGTCAGCTCGCACAGTAACTACCACAACTCCCAGTCCGCAGGGTCCTAGGTGCTCCCAGGGTGGCGCAGGTGCGCTGACCTGCACAGCTCGGGGGCTCCTGGCGGCGGGAGCGTCCTCGCTGTCCTGGGCCCTCCCCGCCTCTGCCTGTCCGGGGTGGTGGTGGGGAGTTTAAGATCATGGGCTGTGTCCCCCAGCGCCCTGGGACCTGGGGCCTGTGATGCTGGAATCTCCGTCCAGGGCTGCGCGGTTCCCGAAGGCAGCAGGTGCAGCTCCCCGCCCCCTCCGCCTGGAGCCCCCACCTGAGCTACCGGCATCTCCGAGAGGCCCCAGGGGCCCGCTCCGAGATGGGCCCACAGTTTGTGGTGCGCTCCCCCCCAGGTGCACTTCCCATATTAGTGTCTCCGGGAAACTGGAGGCTCCACTGCCCCACCTGCGATCCTGCCTGATATTCCTGCTAAGAGCTTTTCCATCTCCGAAGAATTTTGTGCAGATTGTTAAAGTTCCAGCTTCTCTGGGGCTGGGCTTTCCTGTCCTGGAGGCTTGCACGGCCTGCTTTAGTCCGGCTCCTCGTGGGGCCCCTCCCCCACTTGATTCTCTTATTTTATTTTTTCCACCTTCCTACCTTGCTAGAAGTGAAAACCCTTCTCTGTAGCATTCTGGCTGTTCTCTCTTTACATCTCGGGTCGAATTTGTAGGTGTTCAGGATGATTTGAAAGTTATCCAGGTAAGTTGTTGGGGCCAGGTGAGTTGAGGCCCCCTACTCCACTGTCATTGCCCACCTCTCTGTTTTTCTAAGCCCTCCAGTGCACTCAAAACTTGTTTAGTGCTCTCAAAGACTTGATTCCAGTTCTAGGGGTTTGTAAGAAAATAACAACTCTCTTTATCTTAGCTCTAACCCTCCTGCTAAACAAGGGAATGCTTGGTGGGACACAGAAGACGCAGGTTTTTCCATTCACAGGAAGATGGTTGGAGGAAATTTCTAAGACTAGGGATGTTAGTGTTGTGCCCAAGATTGCGAATCCGAGAAACCACCAAGGAGCCGACACCGATGCAAGCACACGAGGGTTGATTTACAAGCTCGAGCTTGGGTCCAAGTACACCTGACACAGCAGAGCAGGGACTTGGACCCAGATGGGTTCCAGCTTAGTTTTAAGGGCTGGTCTCGGGGACCTCCAGAAGTGGGGGAGGAATTCTTCAAGTTCTGTTTACATTCTGATATGGGGCCTTCAAGGGCATTGAGCTCTGTTCTCATTCTAATAGGGGCTTCCTGCCCTTGGCCTGGGCTCAGTTCTTATGCTCATGTGGGGCTTTCTAGGACAGTAAGCTGTAAACTTTTGTTTTTTTCCTGTAACTGAAGTAATGGTAATTTCAGCTCTCCTCCCAGGGGCGTGGCATGGCTGGACGTGTGCTAACGTTGAACTTAAGGTGGAATGGCCTTAATTTTCTCGGCCTCCACAGCAGTTGGAAAAAATAAACGAGTTTAGTAGTTTTTAGTACCAAGAAAGTGATGAAGTGGAGGAGGAAATTAAGTGCAGAAAGATTGGCAGGATAAGAATGGCAACGGCCTCTGGAGCATGAAGAAGCCTTTCCTTGTAATGTTGAAAATTTGCAAAGCACCTTGTTGTGAAAAACACTGAGGATGGACAAACAATGTGAAGATCAGGAGGGCTGACTGGAATCCCTACTTAAGGATTCAAACAAAGGCCTTTTGATGTTCTTTATAAATCAGGGAGTTCTTTCTACATCCTCACTTCTCTTTCCTGACTCATTTGGTGTCTATTCTTTCCAGGTAAAGAGAATTCCTAAACTCTTTTTTTTTACCCCCCTCAAGAGATTCTCATTTTCTAGGCCATAGGTTGGGTAGAAATCACACTTCGCTGTTAAGAAAATAGCTGGATATAAGCCCAGAATGAACTTGAGAATAATCATGTTGCATATGTGAATATGACATTTCTTGAAAAGCATTTTATATTATATGAGTTTAGCATTCACATATACACATGAATGTAGCATATACATTCATACACATCCCAATTAGTGATAATATATACTTATTTGGGTATAGAAATATTGACAAGTGTGCTATAGAATAAAGCTCCCTGTGATACTTAAGGTACCTCTGTGATCCTTACCCATAAGAAGGAGGAGGCATGAGTAAGGGCCTCTGTAGAAATATTAACATGTGTGCTATAGCCTCATTGCAGGACACTGGTTCCTAATCACTCTACCGTACCATCTAGGTAAACACAGATCCCTTAATCTCAAGATTCCCAATGCTTCATTATTAAATATTCGAGGATTCCAAGAATGACCTGAATCAGTGACCCATTATTTTTCAGGCACTTTTCTTTGTCGAAGGTCACCTGCACCCAACTTGGCAGGCTGCCCATTGGGTTTCCCCCAAGGATTATTTCATGCACATGACTCACTCCGTGGACGCTCGTAGAACCAATAATCTCAGTACTAAGGATAAGGACTGGAGATGTGGCTCACTAAGTTGCCTTCAACTATGAGCAGGGAACATCTTAAATGGCCAATATTTGATTGGAGACAGATTATAGACAAGGGAAATATAATAATAGCTAGGATTCAAAGTGAAATATAGTGAAATGAGCACTTGATTTGTCATCAGATATCCTAAGTGTGAGGCCTGAATGAATGGTCTTTGACAAGGCACATGGATTTTCTAAGCCTCAGTTTTCTCATTTGCAAATGGAGACAAATGATATCCATCTTATTTGCCCCACAGTATTCTGGTAAGAATCAAATACTATCTGAGAATGCTTTGTAAACAATAATGTTATAAAAACACTTGATGTCACAATACCTGAACAGTATGATTATTCATGATAATGGGTTAATTACCTTTGTATTTCCTTCAATATTAGCTACTAAGTGTTTCATTACTAAGCTTTAACTTTAACTCATAAATTAAGAAAAAAAGTTTCCTACAAAAATTTATCTATTGTTTTCAAATATAAATTATCACTTTATTTGATATACATTTTAATATAATGAATAACAAATATGTCCATATTACGATGACACCAATATCTGAGCATACTGCACTTCCTAGAGGCTTCTTAGGGGCCATTAAAATACATATCCTTAGTTCCTTATCTGCAACTGCCAAATCTAAAAATCTCCGAAAGCCTACTTTTTTGGTTTTTATTGATATATCCCAGTTAGTGACGCTATTTATTCATTTCATTGCAGAAACATCAGAGTGTGATTTCTCATGTTGTCCAGTCTAGCTGGAGATATTATGAAATATATGGACTATGTAAGGTATTACCTCTCTAAAACCAGAAAAACTAAATTTCATAGCATGTTTAGTTTCAAATATTTGTAATAAGGGAATGTGAGCTTATGCTATCAGAAGAAGTGAATGAAAGCATAGCATCAATTGCAACTCAGGCATATTGGAAATGAATTTTCTCCTTGGAAATGTATCAGAACTTAACCCCTACAGTCTGTGTTGGCCTGCTGGAAGTGCTATTCTTAGCCTGATGGTACTTGATGTTTCCACTGAAATTATCCCTTATAGCCAGCATCACATTCCTTTGAAAATCCTCAATGATGGCAAATTCTCATGCTTTTTAATGGATTACACTCTTGAAAGCAACCCAAATCATCAGAAAGCAAATCTGGGGAAAATGGTGGGCTTTCAACCTCAGCAATATGTTGTCACTTTTATAAAAAATAAATCTGAATATAGGAATATTGATAAGATGGGAAACCAATAAAACAGGCTGGAATTAAGTCTTTACATAACTCATAGGATCTCTCAGTTTGCTATTGTATTTTATTGGACTAATTAACTTTTTTTTTTTTTTTTAAATTTTTATTTATTTATGATAGTCACACACACACAGAGAGAGAGAGAGAGGCAGAGACACAGGCAGAGGGAGAAGCAGGCTCCATGCACCGGGAGCCCGACGTGGGATTCGATCCCGGGTCTCCAGGATCGCGCCCTGGGCCAAAGGCAGGCGCTAAACCGCTGCGCCACCCAGGGATCCCTGGACTAATTAACTATTAGATCTTCTTGATAAATTCTGCGTAAGCAATAGGATCATGGAAAAACAAACGTAAAACATTGTTACCTAGATTTGACAGCCTTTGTATTCTAGAATAGCAGAATCTACATAGAGGAATTTTTCTTCCTGAAAATTTGCTTCCAGACATGATTTAGTAACTACTACTAAACTTGCTTTCTTGCTGTTAACAACTAGAAAACTAGAAAACGAAAATGAAACAATTCTTTCCAGACTATGGACAACAGATAGTACAGGACTATGATCCTTGAAAAAAGGAAAACAAAAGAGGTAGGCCTCACTATCATTCTGAATTTCTGTCTGGAATTACTTTCTGTATCCCAGGACAAGGTAGAAAACCTAAGCCTTTGATGGTAAATATTAACCTATGCAGAATTAGGATGGAATTCCACAAGACTAAGTAAAGAACAACTGCTGGACCCAGAATTGGCCTTCTAAGAAGGTCCTCATTTGGATAAACTCTTCTACAACTTAAAAAAAAATCACTAATATCATTTTACATTATTATCTCATAAAATGAATGGAAAATAGAAATATCAAAGCCAGTAACATATCTAACTCAAAGTTACTTTGTGTGTATATGTATACTATGTATACTTTGGCAGTCTAATAATATATATTATTACATTATATACATGTTTATATCAAGTACATCTAATATATACATATATATTATTAGACTGCCAAGGTGACAAATTTTTAATGTTGGTCAGACAATTATTATTATTATTTAAAGTTTATTTATTTTTTAGTAATCTCTGCTTCCAACATAGGGCTTGAACCCACTACTCCAAGATCAAGAGTTACAAGAACTTCCAACTGAGCCAGCCTCTGGTCAGATAATTACTGTGATTAACCAGTATACTGCCTTTATTTGGGAAGATAAAAATAAGATTACCAACCAAGTACCATCAAAATTACCTGATTTCATTCATATATAGAATTTAAGAAATATGACAAATGGAAAAAAAGGAAAAAGAGGAGAGAGATTGAGAGATGCAAACCAAGAAAGAGACTTTTAACCATAGAGAACAAACTGATGGTTAGTAGAGGGGTGGTAAACCTGGGGGAATGGGTGAGATAGGTGATGGGGATTAAGAAGTTCACTTGCTGTGATGAGCGCTAGGTGATGTATGGAAGTGCTGAATCACTACACTGTACACCCAAAACTAGTATTGCACTGCATGTTAACTAACTGGAATTTAAATAAAAACGTTAAAAGAAACTATTTAAAGAAGAGGCATGATTATGGATTTTGAGATATGTTTACTTTTTGGGAACAAAACCTCATACAGCATATAAATCCCTGTTTGATTTTGGTAGCATCAAACTCATTATCTGTTTTTCCTTTAAAGTAAAAGCAGGAAATATTTTAACTGGGTAATGAAAAAAATGAATCAAAACCATATCTATTCAAAGTTTGTCTTCTCAGTTGGAAACCATAAATTGTCTTTTGGACTCCTTTTGGAATGTAATACAACTGAGCTCTCTGGAAATCATTGAAGACAATCAACACACCTCCACTGGAAGGAATAGCTAAGGGAGAGAGGGGAGGTGGAAAAGCCCAGAGATCTAGAGAGACATTTTGGAGAAAGGCACTGTTTGAACTTGTTCTGGGAGGGCCCAGCTGATCAGTTAGATTACCTTTCCAAACACAACAAAAGCTCTTTAGGGTAGAAGTGCAGTCCCTGGGTAAATCTTCCTATTTAAAAGCAGAGATTGCCTGTGGCATTGGGGCACACCCAAGTTCTCTGACAACTAGTTTCAAGGCTTGAGAGGTAACAACAAAAAAAAAGGAACCAAGGCAATGGGATTTCATCAAAACTGTAGCACTAGCCTCTAGTACAGAGACAGGAGTCAGTCACAAGAACAAGGTGGGGTGAGAGAGGGAAAGGGGGAGGAAAGAGATTGACTAGGAAGCAGGGATGGATTAAGAAAAAAAATCTGACCAACTTGAACCAAAGTTGTCCAAAGAAACCACTTCAGTTCCAATCCCTTTCGTAGGTTCATTGACCTTCCAGCCTTCTATTTTCTCCCATTTTTCCTCACTATTTTCCTTTGAATAGCAATGGAAGAGAGTGCACTAGCTTTCTACAAGGATGATTTCTCCCTAAATAATAGTTTTATTGTCAGCCAGATCTAGTTATAATCTCAAATCAGGTCCCTTTTCAGCTAAATGACCTAGCTTAGCCCAGTAGAGTTCCTCACTCAAGAACTGGAAAAGTGATGGTTACCACCCAAGGTAGTTTTGGTTAAATTCCATGCACACTGCAGACACTCAATAAATGTGAGTGAACTCACTGAAACTCTAAGACAATTGACTGGCTGAACAGGTTTGAGTTGTTGTTACTAGCCATGTGACCGTGGACAAGGCAGACCACTTGGCTAAACCTCAGTTTCCACAGCTAGAAAATGAGAAAGTAATAAAATGGTGAATTGCCTATCTCATGTGGTTATCTGGGAGGTTAGATGGAAAGGAGAAAAAAAAAAATATATATATATATATATAATTATTATTACATATTAATTACATATTAATATATGTATTCCTGGACTTGATTCAATAAGAATTAATTAAATGTTCACACTTATTATCCCTTTTCTCTATAAACAGCTGCTGATGTGCCCCTTACTAGGGATTCAGAGCCTGCCCAAGTAGCATGTCGCCTCACTGCATGACATCAAATGACACGTGAACGGTGATAGTGACCTGAGGACAGAAGGTGAGTCAGAAATGCTCACGTTTCATTGTACTTACTGCCTGAAAGCAGATAAAACTGAAAAACAGAATGAACACATACTTCATCTTACTATTCTAGCATCAAGACAATGGCTTTCATTTTAAACTGTTCCCAAGTCCCTAATTTATTTAGAAATCAAACAGAAATGATAGAATTCCTTCTTTAATGAAGTACTTGACCAGTTGTGAAAGGAGCAGCATTTCTTGAGATATGAAAACTCAAAAAGACAATAGCTGTCATGTTAGCAAAACTGAAACTATTCATCATCATTTTCTGATTTAAAAATGATAGTAATTCAAAATATTTACCAAAGAGACCTTTAACTGAATATTACTGATAAGGAACAGGAGATGGGATGTTTGTATAGAAAGAATACAGCTGGGAGCTTCGTCTTTCACTGAAGAGCTCCGGAGCTCTGCCTGTGATGGTAGGTGCTATAGAAGCAGATACAAATAAGTCATGATCCAGAAGCCCCCTCTGTCAAAAATACTCAGAATATAATAGCTTATAATGGAGAAAAGTATTTTAAACCTTAAGAAGAAAAGTGTACATATATATTAAGTATTAACAGGCTGAATACACTTTTCTACTAGAATTTAATTTTAATAACCCAGCGATGACTATTAACCATAAAATGGAGGCTCAAAGCCTCAAAGCTTAGCTTAATGGTAAATGATAAATGTTCACTGTTCTCTGCTATGGGCCAGACACTAGCAAGAGAGAAAGCCTTGCACACAAGTACCTATAAACTAACTGCAATACACTTTGCTTAGCATTTGATTGTGACACCAGAGAGCTTGTTAGGAAAACTGAATCTCAGACCCATTCCAGACCTAATGAATCTGATTTTGCCTTTTAACAAGATCCCTAGGAGAATTGTTTTCACGTTGTGTTTGAGAAGCACAGCTGTGGCAGATGTACGAGCAAAGGGCTCTGCGAACTCATAGGAGGGAACAGCTATCTTCAAAAAGACAATGGCTGGAAAGCTATATCAAAGCCTGAAGGCAGCATATGATGAGACATTGTCCACATCAGCTTACCTCTTCACAAAGGTAGATATTTCCCTTGGTGAGGTGCAGGTAGGTAGGTGTATTAGTAAGAAGTACAGAATTGACAGGAATATTACCTAGTACTATACCACACATTGGTGAAAAGAGTGACAATTAGACATATTTTTGAGCTCATATTTGCATGTACTTATTGTCCTAGGCTTGTGTATTATGGTCTTTAATAACATCTTTGTTGCTCATTTCTGTTCACTGAAATGATTATTGGTGACTATTTGCATAATATAGACTTTCACAGGAAAACTTTGCCAACTGTCTCTTCTTGATGTCCAGGGTTACTTGGCTCTCCGTTGACCTGATACTCAGAGAGGCAAGTCATTTAAATGGTAATTTGCATTGAGGAGGATTAGGGAACAGAGTTTTCTTCTGTTTGAAAAAATTGACCAGTCACATGATTTAACATAATCAGGCCTCCAAAGGCCAGACCCAGACTTGGGCTGTGACTTGTAAAACAGCTCACTGGTGTTGATTCCAGCCCCATCCACCTTCAAATCTAGATCATTTCTGTGTGATCTATAATGAAAGCCACACACTTTGAAAAGGTATATTCTAACAGATAGCAGTGCTCATCTAGTGACAACAATTCTTCCCTTTCTTTTTTAATTTAATTTTATTTATTTATGATAGTCACACACACAGAGAGAGAGAGAGAGAGAGAGAGGCAGAGACACAGGCAGAGGGAGAAGCAGGCTCCATGCAGGGAGCCCGACGTGGGATTCAATCCCGGGTCTCCAGGATCACGCCCTGGGCCAAAGGCAGGCGCCAAACCACTGTGCCACCCAGGGATCCCCAATTCTTCCCTTTCTTTATGAAGAAGACAAAAACGGCTTCCCACTCTTTCATGTACCATGCAGAATGTTCTAAGAATGGGCTGAGGGAAGCTGTCAGCAGAGATGACAGTGTCCTTTTCTGGGCAGCTGCACTGAAGCTGCAGGCTAGAGTGCTCAAAGCCCAATGTAACAGAATGATAATAATGAATAGATTTCCAGCTCCTTCTAGAAGCAGGGCCATGTTCTAAGTTTTACATTAGTGAGCTTATTTAAACCTTACACTGAATCTCTTAAATAAATACTATTATTGTAGTAAGTTGTAGTAAGCTGAGGCAAATGAGATCCAGAAAGGCTTAGAAATTTTACCAAGATGACTCAGAACTGAAATTTGAATTTACATTCTGAGTCTAATTGAACAGAGTATCAAGTAAAAAGAAAAAATATTGTCTGAAAACATTCAACTGAGAGTGTGATCTCACACAACACATACACTCTGCTACTATATCTTGCCATGTTAGATTAGGCACAGCAACGTAATGATTGAAACTTGTTGAAAATACTGAGAGTCGGCTTTAAACACATCACAGTATAAGGTGGTATCAAGTGTATCTTGAGTGTGTGGATACAAATAAGCAATAATCTACAGGTAATTACAGAACTGGATTGAGTTGAATCATAACGAAGTCAGTTTATTGTTGTGCCCAAATTGCGAATCCGAGAAACCACCAAGGAGCCGACCCCGATGCAAACACACGAGGGTTGATTTACAAGCTCGAGCTTGGGTCCAAGTACACCCGACACAGCGGAGCAGGGACTTGGACCCCGAGGTGGGTTACAGCTGGGTTTTTTATAGACTGGTCTAGGGGATTTTCAGAAGGGATGGAAGAATTTCTCAAGTTCTGTTTACATTTTGATATGGGGCTTTCAAGGGTATTGAGCTCTGTTCTCATTCTAAAATGGGACTTTCTACCACGGGTGTGGGCTCTGTTGTCTTTCTGATATGGGATTCTCTGCCGAGGGCAATTCTGAGCTCTGTTGTCTTTCTGATATGGGATTACCTGCCGAGGACATTGAGGACATTCTGCAGTTTTTCCCAAAAAGTTCAGCTCTTATTCACAGGGACCTAAGATGGCTGTACTTGTGCTAATGCTAAACTTTAGGTGGGATGGCCTTAATTTTTCTCGGCCTCCACGTTTATGTCAGATGTGACAGCTTTCTTCTTTGTCCTCACCTTAGAATAATTAAAACAGCTACATTGGTGGTGAATAAACCATCTCTGAGGGACTTTTCAAGGGTTTGAGATGTATTATCTTATTTAATTACCATCATAATCCTAAAATTAGGTATTATTCCCCTTCTAAAGACAAGAAAGTGGTAGAGAGCTTAAGAAATTTAAGCAGGATGCCACGGCCAATAGTAAGTGGCAAAGTTAGATATTGAACTTCACAGTCTAATTTCTGAACATGTATTTTTAGCAACTATATACTGCCACACCTGAGAGATGAATCAAAGGGCCAGGTTTTGGAGGGGAGTTTGGTTCACAAGGATATTCTCAAAGACTACAGAGTGCTAAACAGAAAAAGTGCCTTTTTAGAAAAAGCTTCTCACCAATGACTGAGCTGAGATGGAACTACCACTGTGACCATGTTCTGGTTAGTTTTTTTCAAAGGGTGGCCCTTTCAACTATCCCGTTGTATTGAAACTTTAGATCCATGCTGATTGAGGCATCCTGGAATTCAGACAGGAGAAGAAATCAGCTGAAACTAAGTCACCCTTTAGATCCTTTGCTTCTGCAACAAGTTATCTTCACTGCTCGCTCTTGGTAATATTGGATTGGCAGCTTCTGGGCAATTAATGGGGTGGGCTGTGGCATTTCTTCTTAAAACACCTTGCTCCAGGCAGCCCGGGTGGCTCAGCAGTTTAGCGCCGCCTTCAGCCCAGGGCGTGATCCTGGAGACCTGGGATTGAGTCCTGTGTCCGGCTCCCTGCATGGAGCCTGCTTCTCCCTCTGCCTCTGTCTCTGCCTCTGTCTCTGTGTCTCTCATGAATAAATAAAAATATTTTTTAAAAAATCAGTTGTATTAAAAACAAAAAACAAAAAACACCTTGCTCCTGGGAAGTTTCAGTGGCTCCCCCCTCCCCCTATTCCTGTTGTTCAGCACATCCCTGCCCTAAGGTACACCAATGTGCAAATTACCAACATTGATGGAAGCCCAGGACACATGAAAAACCAGTCATATGCCACATAATGCCATGTTACACAATTAATTTAAGGAATTGAAGGAATTAAAACAGTCTTTTCCAGGCACTGCTTTTGACTCCCCTTCTAGCATGGC
Source organism: Canis aureus (assembly GCF_053574225.1). NCBI lineage: Eukaryota > Metazoa > Chordata > Mammalia > Carnivora > Canidae > Canis > Canis aureus. The sequence continues at coordinate 66,506,867 of NC_135624.1, forward strand.
ATCCCCTCCCCTGTATCACCAATATTTCAACCTTTACCTTTTCTTCTGTAGTACACTCCACTAGCTAGACCGACTTAGTTTGAGTACTTCCTTTCACATTCCCTAGGTCATTTATGAAGTGGAGATAACTTTCTCTCTGAGCCACAGATACATTCCCTTGCTCCACAGACCAGGTTCTGCTCAGAGATCTGTCGGATGTCTCATTAACAGAGCCATGCTGATTGAGGCATCCTGGAATTCAGACAGGAGAAGGAATCAGCTGAAACTAAGTTGCCCTGAGGGCTCTGGACAAGGTAAAAATTGACTCTGGAGGAAGCAGGTTCTAGGGAAGCTCCTCATCTAGCTTCAGGTCTGGTTTAACTCTCCTGTCTATGGATCAATTGGGAGAAGATGGGCCAGATTGAGGAACACTGAGACACTGTATTGTTCTTAGCACTAGATGAGATTTTGGCCAATTATGAACGGATGTGTCAGTTTGGTATGACAGTGGGACCAGGAGAAACAATCAGGTGGGCCCCAGTTCCCACAGGGAGTCAGAGAAGCAGATAATGGGACAAGAGGTCAGCCACCATAATAATACGGTTTGAGAGAAAGGCTGCTTCCTGGTCAGGCTAGATTAATCCTCAAGCTTAGCAAAGGACAGAAGAAACAAATCCACCCCCTCCCCCCCCCCCCCCACACACACACCACCACCACCACTTTCAGAGAATAGGAACAAGCTCTCTTTGACTCAAAGCCTACGTGGGGCTGAGTCCACATCCAGAGCAAAACAGGCCAGGAAGCCAGGACTGGACAGTCCTCCCCCTCTCCCATTCACACTGTCTCTCACTCTAAAGAAAGCCTCCAAATAGCCCCCACCTTCTCTTCCATATACATAGCTTCAGAGTCATAGAATCTCACTTTGAGACCAAGCCAGAGACTTCTGAGTCTAGCTTCATAAATCTTCTAGTTCTCTCTTCTCATTTTCTTGTCCTTGGTTTAAGGCTTTCTAAGGGAACTTATTCCCTGCACTCTAGATTTAGATCTATTTATTTTATTTGATTTTTTTTCAGAACATATGCATTTCTCTGAAATGCTTGAGCTTCTTCTCCAGGGCCTCTCTATTTCTTCAGAATTGGTTTTTTCTCCCCCAGCTGCCCACGTCTGGGGTGGGGGTGGGGGGTCAGCACAGCATCAACTCTCTTTTGTGACAATTACTCCTTAAACCTCCAGGCTGGGATGACACTAAAACCAGTATTTCCCAAACAGAAGACATAACCTTTATTCCCCCAAACTGCTGTGCTCCCCATGTTCATTGTTTACTACATCTACATTTATTTTCTCCTTTCAGTATTGAATATCAAAACAAAATCATACTGAATGTATCCAAATAAAGCTTCCTAGATTGGGTACCCTATTTTTCATCCCACCTGCTTTTGTGTAGCCCCAATGATTTCTTGCTTAAATAGTCACAAAGTCATCAATGAATGTCCTGTACCTTCACTTTTTACTACTCTTCCCCACAATTAGTCTTTCATAGAACTGCCTGATTAATATTACTGGAACAAATCACTAATCATATAATTTCCTGTTTTGATATCCAATGCCATTATTTTCTGATGTTTCTTAAATGACTATGGGTTCTTGCATACTTGTGATCTGCCTGGCATCCTACAGTGGAAACAGATGTCATCCTGGGAGTATACTCCAGTATCATTTCGGAGATTCATAATCTCAGTTTCTTATAGATAGATCTTCCATCAATACTCCCCATCACCACTACATAGCCTAGCAACCTCTATAATGGCAGAGAGAATAGTAAGTTTTTAAGTTGAAGCCAACATTCCCACCCTCAGCTACCTCTATGTGGTCTGGATAATCTAACTCTTGGAATCGAAACACTACTCCTTACCCAGTGCTCAAGCATGCCCAGAAGTTCTTTTTAGGTGATGGTTTTCCAAGGCAAGAGGGGGCTGTAAAAGAAACACCAGGTTACTGTGAGAAATTAGCCTTAGATTGTCTATTCAGCAACTTTGCAAGCTGTTTTACAAGAATGGCAATGTTAATGAGAGATCCAGAATGTTCTGGGCACCCTCATGCCTCCCCCCACCCTCCAGGAAGTGCTGCCATAATGGGTGTTTACCAGTCCTGATGGGCTCTTCCCACACCATCAGGCAACCAGTCATGAAAAGGAACCAATTTTTTTTTCTCTAGCCTACTAGTACCTTTTTAACCCTTAGTCATATCAATGATATGGAAATTGATAAACTGCAGGAAATGTATTCTTAAAGTGGGGAAGGGATGGCAGGGAGATGTGGAGAGAAAAGATCCCATGATCTCCATGGTTTTATATAGGTAGTTAAGACACCCTTAAATCTGGGCAACTTGACAACTTAGGTTGATCTCTTCACCTTGCCAACTAAAATGTTCTGCAATTCTTCTTAAGTTGTTGACAGGTTGTTAAAGCAGGGCAGCGTGCCCTCATCTAATCTGCCTCAGCGCAAGTCTTTGCTCATGGGCGTGAATCCCTGGCCTTGCTAGGGAAAGGCGTGGCTTTAGGAGAGTGTTACCAAGTTCATAGTCTTGAAGTCATAGAATAAAAGACATCAAAAGGCTTGTGTTCCTATGAATGGGCGCAACAGGCAGGACCTGGCCCTGTTAGGTAGGAGGTATGCCCAGGCTGCCCAGAGAGAGAGAAAGAGAGAGAGAGAGAGAGAGAGAGAGAGAGAAAGTTCAGAGGCTATATTTGGGCACATTTATTTATGTTTGTACAATGAAAGCCTCCCTAGGCAGAGTCATCCAATTCCAGCAGGCTTTACTGTGGTCTAGTCATCATTTAATTTGAGGAGGATGTATAGTTTTGGCTTCATGAGCTTTGTGGATGAAATGGTGATGAGTTTGCTGCAATAAGGTTGGAGTTGATACAATAACTTTTTGACCATAAACATGATAGCAAGGAAGAGAAAAAGAAAAAAAATCATTTTTTTAACCCAACAAAACAAGAACTATATTTCAAATCCTTTTTCCATTGGAACCAAAAATGTAAAGCCTATTCCAAATATTTACCATATATATATTAATATTTTATTTTTATATTCATGATATACATAGAAGAGGTGGGGGCAGAGACACAGGCAGAGGGAGAAGCAGGCTCCATGCTGGGAGCCTGATATGGGACTCAATTCTGGGACTCCAGGATCACATCCTGGGCCAAAAGCAGGCGCTAAACCACTGAGCCACCCAGGGATCCCTCTTTAAGGGGTAAAGTCACAGAAGTTAATTTCATAAGAATCAGAGCACAAAAGGCCTATATAATCCAAATATTCTCCAGCCTTGAATGAAGTTGCATTAATATTGATACTTATCAGGGGTGGGGGCAAGGAGTTACAAAATTTGTGGAGCCTGATGCAAAGTGAAAATGAGACGCTGCTTATTCAAAAGGCAGGAAAAAAGCAACTAAAATATGAAGCTTTTTCATTTCTTCTGCAGCCTTTCTTTTGACCTATAATGGTTTAAATGCCCCTAAGTAAAGAAAATGTAAAAATTGCATATTATTAGCTTGAATTTTATCACTCATTTCTATATTGTGCAGTGTGATTTTTTTTAAAAGCAAATGTAATAGTACTTCACTTTTTTTTTTTGCAAAATCAGTGACAGTACACAAATTTCCCCTTGCAGATCATGCATACATATGCGATTCTTCCTTTCCAGAATAGTGGGAACTCTGGACAAAACTCAACTGTTTTAATTTTACTTCTTGATATGCACACATTGTGCCAATACTCTACCTTTGGCTTACTACTGATGACCAAAGGACAAAGAGCTGTGGGTTGCCCTGTCTTTCCTTTTCCTTCCATTTCATTATTTTCAGTGTAAGTGGTTGGCTAATATGGAGGCCAAGAAAATTAAGGCCGTTCCACTTTAAGTTCAGCATTATCACAAGTACAGCCATCCCGGGCCCCTGTGAATAAGAGCTGAACTTTACCTTACTTCAGTTACAGGAAGAAAACAGCTTACAGCTTAATGTCCTAGAAAGGCCCACATGAGCATAAGAACTGAGCCCAGGCCAAGGGCAGGAAGCGCCTATTAGAATGAGAAGAGAGCTCAATGCCCTTGAAGGCCCCATATCAGAATGTAAACAGAACTTGAGGAATTCCTCCCCCCCTTCTGGAGGTCCCGAGACCAGCCCTTAAAACTAAGCTGAAACCCACCTCGGGGTCCAAGTCCCTGCTCCGCTGTGTCGGGTGTACTTGGACCCAAGCTCGAGCTTGTAAATCAACCCTCGTGTGTTTGCATCGGTGTCGGCTCCTTGGGGGTTTCTCGATTCCCGATCTTGGGCACAACAGCTAATATAAGGAATTAACGTAAGAAAAAAAGGAAGCTGTACATCATGCTGGGTTCCTGCGGACTCAAAGTTCTCCCACATATTAGCAGTCTAGTTACAATTCTCTCTCTCTCTCTCTTTTTTTTTTTTTTTTGAAGATTGTATTTATTTATTAGACAGAGAGAGTGAGAGAGAGCAAAAGCAGGAGGAGCAGGAGAGGGAGAAGTAGGTTCCCCTCTGAGCAGGGAGCCTGATGTGGGCCTTGATCCTCGGGCACTGGGATCACAACCTGAGCTGAAGGCAGATGCCCAACTGGCTGAGCTATCTAGGTGCCTCTCTAATTACAATTCTTAAAAAACAAAGACAAGAGTTAAAATTAAAGAAACACAGTGATGAGATAGGTATCACCAGTCAGGATTATATGCTAAGAAAGTAGTAGAGAGAGTTGAAGAATTTCAGAGGAGAGAAAAAAACAGAGTGGGAAAGGTCAACCTCATCCATCATATCAACCTCATCACATTTTAAATAAAAAGAAGAATCTCTTCTGTGGGATAATTTGAATCATGGTTAGAATTTGAAGAAGTGAAAATGGAAAGAAAAGCCAAGATTAGGGCCAACATGGTGAAAAATTAGGGCAAAAAAATAGTCCTGGATCAAAGTGCGAGACTCTAGCTAAAACATTTCAATTATTGCTGGAGCCATTGTTATGATTAATAAGAAAAGAATAAGAGCTACCATTTGGTAATTCCCTGCTCCATGCTAGGAACTGTGAATTAATGACAGTTATAAATTAATTAACTCCTTTCATCTTCATGACAAGACATGAGTTAGGTACTATTAATCAGGTTCATTTTTACAGAAGAGGAAATTATGTTAAATAACTTGCCCGTGACCTCACAGCTGGCAAATGGAAATGCCAGAGTGTTTCAGGGTAAATGATTGGAACATTTGGATCGGGGCATGACAAAACGAGAGATAACTGAATCTGCCAATGGGCAGGATCTGTGGATGGGGCTGTCTGATCGCAGCTGTTACATGAAAGGCCATATAGAAACATATACACATGAGGGGCACCTGGGTGGCTCAGTCATTTAAGCATCTGACTTTTGATCTGGGCTCAGGTCATGATTTCAGGGTTCTGGGATCAAGCCCAGCATCATGCTTCAAGCTAGGCATGGATTCTGCTTAAGATTTTCCTTCTCCCTCCGCACCTGCCTCCCCCCAACTTGCACACATGTGCACACACAGGCTATCTCTCACTCTTTCTGTATCTCAAAAAAAGAAATTCACATGAAATTTCAAAAGCATGGACTAGGGAGCAATGGAAATGGAAAAGGAAAAGAAAGACGTAAGGAACAGTACAGTAGAAAAATCAACAGGTTTGCGGGTTGGGTATATCATTGGCTAAAAGACAGCTAAGAATCAAAGATGGTCAGTTTATACCAGAGATTATGTTAATCCAACCCTGTCACACTTTGTGCAAATCAACCAACAATTTAGTGAAGTAAACGATTTATCTTGGAGCATCAGCACTTCCTGTTTATATTTATTCACGTATTCGTGAGTATTTGTTAAGTACTACACAAGGTCCTGAAACAACCAACATTCCAATGGACAGTGTTCTACTGAGCACTTAAACCCTTCTAGGTACTGGGGTTACAAAGGAGAATGAGGTAGATAAAGCCCCTACTCTCAAAAAGCCTGCAGGCTATAGTAGAATAAATAAAATAGACAAATAGGAAAGGAAAATAACCGAAAGGACATAGGTGCCGTTCTCCCAAAATGATAATATCAAAATAATAAATAAGTAATGTAAAATAAAATTAGGATAACATCAGAAAAAAATAAGTGCTATGAAGTAAGCCAGTTACAAAGCAGAGCGGTGAGTTTGAGCGTGACCAAGGGTTAGCACATTTAGACGGGAACGATCCGCGTCGGCCAGCCTGGGTGGCTCAGTTGGTTGCGCTCCCAATCTTGGTTTCAGCCCAGGTCGTGATCTCAGGTCTTGGGACTGAGCCCTGCATCAAGCTCCACACTCAGGGCAGAATCTGCTTCTCCCTCTCCCTCTCCCTCTGCTCCGCCCCCCCCCCCCCCCCCCCCCGTCACTCTCTTGCTCTCTCAAATAATAAATATTTTCAAAAAAATGGTCAGGGTCATCTGAGGACATCAGCTGAACTGTAATTTGAATAGAGTGAAGGCAGCCACGTAGCAAATGATTTGGGGGCGAAAGGCCCCCAAACTAAACCAGGGTGGTATGTTGGAGAAACAGCAAGACCAGTGTGGCTGGTGGGTGGTGGGGAGCGGGAAGCCGACGCGCTGACCTGGGGGTCTGGGCGATGGCCCGGTCACGCGAAGCCAAAGGACCCAGTTTCTCTGCCCAAGCAGCTCCCAGTCGAGAGCAGGAGGCAGCATCATAAGCAGATGCTAAGTCTGCAGCAAGCAGCCTGCTCAGCAGATAGCGGCGACAGAGAGCGACCGCACCTGCAGGGACTCCCCTGTCTGCCGCGCGGTCCCCCCAGCACCAGCACCTGCACCTGCCCCGGCCCGGCCCACCCCGCGCAGCGCGGCCTCTGAACCGGCCGGCAAAGAACCGGCCTTGCTGCCCATCAAGGACTTTGAGCCTTGGGAAGAGACGCACCCAGTACAGGGCCTGGGACCTTCTCCCTGATTTCGTGAGATCAAAGCACTTTACAAACATCCACTACCTGAGCATATCACGTTGCAGAATGTCAGTGCTGTGATGAGTCTGTTTAAACTCTGTGCTCACCCTAGAAAGCCTCACTACACTGGGACTTCCGCATGGACTTCAGTGAGCAGAGAGCCTCCATTTGTCTCTCCTTCTCTACTCCTAAGAGACTATCTCAGCTCCGGGACTGGGGGATACTGGTGAGGGCGGCACTTGGCAGAAGCGTTAGGTTGGTTCCTCACCTCACAGCCCATCTGAGAACGCTTGTTAATGAAACTAAGACTGTGTGTCCAACCCTGCATTCGTCTCGTCCTCTCTGCCCTGCTCTATGAACTCAGCGGCACCTGTCATCTTGGCCAACCACCTCACAAACTGACTTTGTCACCAGAGAGAGGAAAGAAAGCACAGATTGATCCATGCTTCAGAATCACTGCTTGGTTTGTTGAAAATTTCAGATTCCTAGAACTCTCTCAAGAGCTCTTGACTCAAAAAAAAAAAAAAAAAGAGCTTTTGACTCAGAATTTTGGGAATCTCCATTTTAATGAGCTTCCTAGTTGCTCCTTCTGCAGGTGCAATTGAGAACTATTGTAGAAAAAGCAACTCCAATCTCAGGTCAATTTGGTCCCATTCAGTACATATTTATTAAGCACCAAAGGCACTAAAACCAGAGGTTGCTGAGGATACAGAAAAGGAAGACCCACTTCCAGCTCAGGAAATACACATTCCAGAAAGAGGAAAAAAGAGACTAGGAAGACAATACAGAGCATGATAAAGATACGTAGAATATAATGGTGAGTCAGAGTAAGCAGGGATGATACCCATTTGGTTGTCCAAGGAATGAAGGGTGCAGCCCTTCCAGCTGGATATTGAGGGATGGCAAAGATTTTAACTGATCACATCTTAGTGGTCAGGAACACAGGCTCTGAGGTGAAAAAGTCCAAGATCCTGGTTGTGGCTCTGCTAGCTGTGTAATCTTGGGGAAGTCACCTAACATTTCTGTGTTAGTTTATTCATCTACAAAATGAGGTGGCTGGCAAGAGGATTTGAGATTCTTTCTACTCAAAAACTTTGCTTCCCTGGGGTGGGGGTCTGGAGTAGGAGTTACAGCTTCTCAGACCCACTGGGTAAACCCTTGAGGTTTGGCACGGTATTGGCAGTGAGAGCCAGGTGCCAGGTGGAGAGGTGTGTTAAAGCCAGCACCCCCTTCGGCTGGGCTCCCAGACAGGTTTGGTGAGAAGGAGAAGTGCTGTTTGTGTAGTGTCTGTCACTGCAGGTTCAAAGTGCTTTACTTCTTATTAAATACTCACCGTAAGCACAGACTACAGACTCCTGTGGCTGCTGCCACATTGTGATTTGTTCTCCTAGAAATAAACAGATTTTCTCACAGGAAAAGTCCCTTAGGCCTCCATAACTCACATTGAACTAAGAGGAAAACAAAGATTGTGAAGAAATACATGACTGGGACCTTTGTCCTAGAAATACATGGATCTCAAGGGCTCAGGAATTCAGAGATGGGTTTGCTGGATATTTGCCCTGGCAGTTTCTTTCCCCTAAATCCATTTACCACCCAGATCATGGTTATAAATATTTTTCTTTCTGCTTTCAACTTAGGGACAGAGGCTTTGCAGGGCATAGTAGGGGGAATTTGTCCAGTAAGAATCAGGCTTATGGATTTTTCTGGTGCTACTTCTGAGGCTTCTGGAGAATGACTGCTGTCTTCCCAGACAAGCAATACCTAAGTGTTTCACCCATTCCTATGTGACTATTCTTGTATAAGAGGAGAGAGCAGGAGTCAAGTCTTCTGGGTTTCTCAAGGTACATAGTGTGATTTGAAAGACTTTGAACAACTTTCAAAGTTTCTTTGTTCATGATTTAAAATGCCTCGAGGCCAGTGGTTTGCAGATAAATGTTTAACTGTCTAGTGGAGCCTCAATCTGTAGCATTTGCTGATTTTCTGGTGTAAATTTTGCCCATTCTTGGCTGATTTCAGTAACAGAAGGTCACTGAACTCGGAGGTGGGGAGAGATGTGCACAACTGCCTGTAACAAGTGAGCCCCACCTAGCTCCAGCACACTACTGTTGGAAGATATTTCTTTGCTCCTCTCCTGCACAAAACTAGGCTAGCCGCTTAGCAGAAAGGCTGCGTTTCTGAGAAAGAATGAACCAGAATCAGTTTTAGGAACTCAGAAGGCCTCCTAAGTGCTAGGACTCGACTTGCTCTGTCCAGGTATTCTAAATCAAGAGCTGCTTGGCTGAGATCAAAGGTCACAGCTGCAATCTAGCCACCAGTCACATGGGCTCTTCTTCAGAAACTTCATCTCTACTTGGTTCTGGTCACTGCTGTCATGAGTTATCACTGTTCTTATCCCACTCTAAAATTATTCAGGGGAACTGAGTTGGGTCAGAAGGTTGGAGAGAGGGGAGCCAGCTGCATCTTTATTCAGCATTGTGAGGTTGAGAGTCTCATGGAAGACTTTGAACTATTATTGACACAGATGGAGATACTTCAGTGCAAACTCCAGAAGGATTTTGAGATATAGAAGTCTCACTTTGTGCTTATTCAAATGTAGCATTAGGGATTCCAGTATTTGGACACTGCTAGGTATTGCTTCTTTCTGGATATATTTTCTTCTTTTCTTTTGAAATTTCAGAGCAAAGAAATAAATGTTCATGGAAATAAAAATAAAGTAATACAGACACCTATAAAATAAAAGCAATATTCTTTTCCTTCCCGCCTCTGATTACACCCCTCAGAATTAACCATTACTAACCATTTGGCATGTTATCATTCCAAGAGAATTCCTATTCATATTTAAACATGGATTTAGGGCTTTGTTTCTGTTTTTAGCATGTTTGTTTGATAGTATACAAATGAGAACATAATGTATATAGTTTAAAACTTGTTTTTTCAATTAACAAAACACATAATGGGTGTCTTTTTTAATAGGTCATTCAGCTGTATATAGCTCATTTTAATGCTTAAAATTCCAAGAAATACCTTGGAAGTGGTGCTATTTAGATGGCTTCATCCCCCACCCCCCCCACCCCACCCCCCGTTACAAACATGGAGAAGTAAGCTACTTGGTCAGGTGGAGGTAACTGATTACATTTGGTGATTCCTTGGAAGACAGATTGCTTGAGCTCAAATCCTGGCCTGCTACCTGCTATCTGTGTGACTTTAAGCAAAGTATTTATCCTCCAAATTTCATAATCTGCAAATTGAGGTTGATGATAGTAGTGTTTAATGTTGTCATCAAGATTAACCAAATTAAAGCTTAAAACAAGCTTAAAACAATACCCGGCATACAAAAAGCACTCAATCAATGTTAGTTTCTATTATATGAATCTGTACACACAGTAGCTTCTCAGTTTTCTAGATAACTAGGAGTGAGTCAAAATGCAAACAATCAGCTCTGGAAAGTTTCTAACTGGCTTCAGGACTCACCTGCTTGTGGGCATTCCCTAGAGCCATGCCTAAAGTCTTCATACTTTAGGGGTGCCTGCATGGCTCAGTCAGTTGAGAGTCCAACTCTTGGGTTTGGCACAGGTCATGATCTCATGAGTCATGGGATCAAGCCTTGCTTCATCAGGCCCTGCGCTTGCTTAGTGGGGACTCTGTTTGAAGATTCTCCCCCTCTGCCCCACCCCTCCCACCCCCGCCTGTGCATGCACCATCCTCTCTCTCTAAAATAAATAAATATATCTTAAAAACAGTGTTCATACTTTACATTTTGATAAACAATGTCAAATTGTTCTCAGCTGTCAAGGTTGTAGCATTTGAATTCCAATAACAATGTAATGTAATGTGTCTCTTGCTAACAACAGAGATTATCATTCTTTAAAAATGTTACCAGTTTGTCAGAAACAAGACAGGAATGTTCCACTCTCACCATTACTGCTTAACACAGTACTAGAAGTCTTAGCCTCAGCAATCAGATAACAAAAAGAAATAAAAAGCATCCAAATCTGCAAGGAAAAAGTCAAACTTAAGCTATTTTCAGATGACATGATACTCTATGTAGAAAACCTGAAAGACTTCACAAAAAAATTAATAGAACTAGTTCACGAATTCAGCAAAGTTACAGGATATAAAATTAATGTGCAGAAATCTGTTGCATTTCTATACACCAATAATGAAGCAACAGAAAATCAAAGAATTGATTCCATTTGCAATTGCACCCAAAACAATAAAATACCTAAGAATAAACCTAACAGAAGAAGTAAAGATCTATACTCTGAAAACTATAGAATACTTGTGAAAGAAATTGAAGAGGACATAAAGAAATGGAAAAGCATTCCATGCTTATGGATTGGAAGAACAAACATCATTAAAATATCTATACTATGCAGGGTAATCTACACTTTTAATGCAACCCCTATCAAAGTATCACTCATAGAGATAGAACAAAGAATCCTAAAATTTGTATGGGACCACAAAAGACCCCTAATAGCCAAAGGAATGTTGAAAAAGAAAACCAAAACTGGAGGCATCATAATTCCAGATTTCAAGTTATATTACAAAGCTGTAGTCATCAAGACAGTATGGTAGTGGCACAGAAATAGACATACAGATCAGTGGAACAGATTAGAGAACCCAGAATTTGACCCACAAATATATGGCCAATCTAATCTTCAACAAAGAAAGAGTATCCAATAGAAAAAAGTCCCTTCAACAAATGGTGTTGAGAAAATTGGACAGCAGCATACAAAAGACTGAAACTGGACCATTTTCTTACACCATGCACAAAGATAAGTTCAAAATGGATGAAAGACTTCAATGTGAGATAGGAATCCATAAAAATCCTGGAAGGCATTAACTACAGGCAGTAACTTCCTTGACCTCGGCCACAGCAACTTCTTGGGAGACACGTCTTCAAAGGCAAGGAAAACAAAAGCGAAAATGAACTATTGGGACTTCATCAAGATAAAAGGTTTCTGCACAGCAAAGGAAACAGGGAACCTAAAGAATGGATAGAGATATTTGCAAGTGACATGTCAGTAAGGGGCTAGTATCAAAGATATATAAAGAACTTCTCAAACTTAACATCCAAAAACCAAATAATCCAGTCAAGAAATGAGCAGAAGATATTTCTCCAAAGAAAACATACAGACAGCCAACAGACATAAGAAAAAAATGCTCAACATCACATCTCTTCAGGGAAATACAAATCAAAACCAAAATGACATACCACTTTATACCAGTCAGAAAGGCTAAAATTAACAGGAAAGGAAACAACCAGTGTCGGTGAGGATATGGAGAAAGGGGAACCCTCTTGCACTGTTGGTGGGAATGTGAGGTGTCCCGGCATTTCACTGCATCTGTATCTTTGGGGTAAATCCCTAGGAGTGCAATTGCTCGGTCCTAGGGTAGATCTATTATTAACTCTTTAAGGAACCTCCACACAGTTTTCCAGAGTGGCTGCACCAGTTCACATTCCCACCAACAGTGCAAGAGGGTTCCCCTCTCTCCACATCCTCTCCAACATTGGTTGTTCCCTGCCTTGTTAATTTTCCCCATTCTCACTGGGGTGAGGTGGGATCTCACTGTGGTTTTGATTTGTAGTTCCTTGATGGCAAGTGATGCGGAGCATTTTGTCATGTGCTTGTTGGCCATCTGTATGTCTTCTTTGGTGAAATTTCTGTTCATGTCATTTGCCCATTTCATGATTGGATTGTTTGTTTCTTTGCTGTTGAGTTTAATAAATTCCTTATACATCTTGGAAACTAGCCCTTTATGTGATATGTCATTTGCAAATATCTCCTCCCATCCTGTAGGTTGTCTTTTAGTTTTGTTGACTGTTTCTTTTGCTGTGCAGAAGCTTTTTATCTTGATTAAGTCCCAATAGTTCATTTTTGCTTTTGTTTCCCTTGCTTTCATAGATGTCTCTTGCAAGAAGTTGCTGTGGCCAAGTTCAAAAAGGTGTTGCCTGTGTTCTCCTCTAGGATTGTGATGGATTCTTGTCTCACATTTAGATCTTTCATCCATTTTGAGTTTATCTTTGTGTATGGTGTAAGAGAATGGTCTAGTTTCATTCTTCTGCATGTGGCTGTCCAATGTTCCCAGCACTATTTATTGAAGCGACTGTCCTTTATCCAGTGGATAGTCTTTTGTGCTTTGTCAAATATTAGTTGACCATAGAGTTGAGGGCTCATTTCTGGGTTCTCTATTCTGTTCCATTGATCTATGTGTTTCTGTGCCAGTACCACACTGCCTTGATGGTCACAGCTTTGTAGGACAACTTGAAATCCGACATTGTGATGCCCCCAGCTTTGGTTTTCTTTTTTGATATTTCCCTGGCTAGTCGGGGTCTTTACTGATTCCATACAAATCTTAAGATTATTTGTTCTGACTCTCTGAAGAAAGTCCATGGTATTTTGATAGGGATTGCACTGAATGTGTAAATTGCCCCGGACAACTTCACAATATTAGTTCTTCCAATCCATGGGCATGGAATATTTATCCATCTCTATGTGTCTTTGTCAATTCTTTCAGAAATGTTCTGTAGTTTCCCCATTGAGAATGATATTTGCTGTGGGCTTTTCGTAGATGGCTTTTAAGATGCTGAGGAATGTTCCCTCTATCCCTACGCTCTGAAGAGTTTTGATCAGGAATGGATGGTGTATTTTGTCAAATGCTTTCTCTGCATCTATTGAGAGGATCATATGGTTCTTGTTTTTTCTCTTGTTGATGTGATCTATCAAGTTGATTGTTTTATGAGTGTTGAACCAGCCTTGCATCCCGGGGATAAAACCAACTTGGTCATGTGAATAATCTTCTTAATGTTCTGTTGGATCCTATTGGTTAGTAGCTTGTTGAGAGTTTTTGCATCTGTGTTCATCAGGGATATTGGTCTACAATTCTCCTTTCTGGTGGGGTCTTTGTCTGGTTTTGGAATTAAGCTGATGCTGGCCTCATAAAACGAGTTTGCAAATATTCTGTCCCCTTCTATCTTTTGGAGGAGCTTTAGTAGAATAGGTATTATTTCTTCTTTAAACGTATAGAATTCCCCTGGGAAGCCATCTGACCCTGGACTTTTGCGTCTTGGGAGGTCTTTGATGACTGCTTCAATTTCTTCCCTGGTTATTGGCCTGTTCAGGTTTTCTATTTCTTCCTGTTCCAGTTTTGGTAGTTTGTGGTTTTCCAGAAATGCATCCATTTCTTCTAGGTTGCCTAACTTGTTGGCGTAGAGCTGCTCATAATATGTTTTTAAAATCGTTTGTGTTTCCTTGGTATTGGTTGTGATCTCTCCTATTTCATTCCTGATTTTATTAATTTGAGTCTTTTCTTTTTAGTAAGGTTGGCTAATAGTTTATCTACCTTATTAATTCTTTCAAAGAACCAACTCCTGGTTTTGTCAATCTGTTCTACAGTTCTTCTGGTCTTATTTCATTGAGTTCTGCTCTGATCTTTATTAACTCTCTTCTTCTGCTTGGTGTAGGTCTTATTTGCTGTTCTTTCTCCAGTTCTTTTAGGTGTGAGGTTAGCTTGTGTATTTGAGTTTTTTCCAATTATTTGAGGGATGCTTGTATTGTGATGTATTTCCCTCTTAGGAATGCTTTTGCGATATCCCAAAGATTTTGAACAGTTGTACCTTCATTTTCATTAGTTTCCATGAATCTTTTTAATTCTTCTCTAATTTCCTGGTTGACCCATTCATCTTTTAGCAGGATGCTCTTTAACCTCCACGTGTTTGAGTTTCTTCCAAATTTCTTCTTGTGATTGAGTTCAAGCTTCAAAGCATTGTGGTCTGGAAATGTGCAGGGGACAACCCCCATCTTTTGGAATCGGTTGAGACCTGATTTGTGACCCAGTATGTGGTCTATTCTGGAGAAAGTTCCATGTGCACTCGAGAAGAATATCTGTTCAGTTGCACTCGGATGGAAAGTTCTGTATATATCTGTGAAATCCATCTGGTCCAGTGCAGCATTTGAAGCCCTTGTTTCTTTGGTGATGTTGTGCTTAGAAGATCTGTAATTTGCAGAAAGTGCCGTGTTGAAGTCTCCTACTATTAGTGTATGGTTATCTAAGTATGTCTTTACTTTGGTTATTAATTGATTGATATACTTGGCAGCTCCCACATTAGGGGCATAAATATTCATGATTGTTAGGTCCTTTGTGGGATAGACCCTTTAAGTATGATATAATGTCCCTCTTCATCTCTTACTACAGTCTTTGGGATAAACTTTAGTTTATCTGATATGAGGTTTGCTACCCCAGCTTTCTTTTGAGGGCCATTTGAATGGCAAATGGTTCTCCAACCTTTCATTTTCAGGCTGTCCTTAGGTCTAAAATGAGTCTCTTGTAGACAGCAAATAGATGGGGTCTTGCTTTTTTATCTAGTCTGAAACCCTGCGTCTTTTCATGGGATCATTAAGCCCATTCATGTTCAGAGTTACTATTGCAAGATATGAATTTAGTGTCTTTGTAGTACCTATTCAGTCCCTGTTTTTGTGGATTATTTCTTTGGGCTTCCTCTTTCTTTTACAGAGCCCCACTTAATATTTATTGCAGAGCTGGTTTGGTGGTCACATATTCTTTCAATTTCTGCCTATCTTGGAAGCTTTTTATGTCTCCTTCTATTCTGAATGAGAGCCTTGGTGGATAGAGTATTCTTGGCTGCATGTTCTTCTCGTTTAGGACCCTGAATATATCCTGCCAGCCCTTTCTGGCCTGCCAGGTCTCTGTGGAAAGGTCTGCTGTTAATCTAATATTTCTCCCATATAAGTTAGGAATCTGTTGTCCCTTGCTGCTTTAAGGATTTTATCTTTGGGATTTGCAACTTACCTATTAAATGTCGAGGTGTTGAACTGTTTGTATTGATTTTGGGGGAGACCTCTCTATCTCCTGGATCTGAATGCCTGTTTCCCTCCCCAAATTAGGGAAGTTCTCAGCTATGATTTGTTCCAATATGCTTTCTTGCCCTCTGGCCCTCTCGGCGCTCTCTGGAACCTCAATTATACACAGATTTCTCCTTCTGAGGCTGTCATTTATTTCCCTTAACCTTTCTTCATGGTCTTTTCATTGTTTTTCTGTTTTTTTTCCTCAACTTTCTTCCTTGCCATCAACTTGTCTTTTATGTCACTCACTCTTTCTTCTACCTCATTAAACCTCATTGTTAGTTCCTCCAGTTTGGATTGCATCTCATTTAATTGATTTTTAATTTCGGCTAGATTAGACTTATTTTCTGCAGTCATTGAGTCTCTTGATTCCTTTATGCTTTTTTCCAGAGCCACCAGTAGCTTTATAATTGTGCTTCTGAATTGGCTTTCTGCCATTGAATCTTAATCCAAATTCTGTAACTCTGTGGCAGAGTACTGTTTCTGATTCTTTCATTTGTGGTGAGGTCTTCCTTCTAGTCATTTTGTTCAGTGCAGAGTGGCTGTATGAGCGGGCTGAGTCAAGAATATCAACCATGACCTAAGTAAATTTCACCCTAGATGATTCTGCTAAGGTCAGAGACCAGAAATTGAAAACAGATCAGACTGGAATAAAACAAAAGGACCACTAAAGTGAAAACCCAATTTTAAAACAAAGTAGTAAAAAATAAAAGGCCAAGTATCCTGAAGTAGAAGTGACCAAAAAAAAAAAAAAAAAAAAGGAGAAGAAAAAAGGGGAGGTTATGTGAGATGGTGGTGGTGACGAAGTTGTAGTGGAGGGAAAATGTAGTCTACCTGTGGGGCTCTAGAGGGTGATCCTCTTATTTCTGAGTATATTAAGTTCTGTATGTTAGATGTTCAGTCCCAGATTTATATAAACCTGAAGTCCTTGTAGAAGGCTGCAACATTGACCACCAAAACATAAATGAGATAAAAGAGGGGGGCAGAATGGGAATGAGGAATCTCACAGAATGAACCAGCATGGTATACCACTTGGTTCTGGGTGCATGCTGGTCATGTTTTAGAAGGTATTAACTTCCATCATTGTAGAACAAGATGAGGGAGAGGAAACAAAAAACACAAAACAAAACAAAATACCTCATATATCTCCCAAAATTGAGTTTAGTATGTTGAAGGGAATGTAGAAGTGGAAAATATATCTAGGACCTGTAATTGTAGAAAGACAGAAGTCAAAAAAGAAGAATCTTAAAAATGAAGAGGTAGTAAAATATTGTATTAAGGTGGGAAAAGAGAAGAAAATATTGGAAATTTTCAGTCTCATATAAAAATAAGTTGTCCTGGATAAAGGGGGGGGGGTGGAAAGGAGGGGTACCTTCTGGTTCTCTATACTGTAAATCCAAAGACTTGCCCTGGAGCTTTCCCGTGCTACTGGGTCAGGAACTTGCTCTTCCCCTGTCCTTCCACCTGGTCTCCTGTGCTGGTTCTCAGGTGCGTGCACCTGGGGGAGCTGCCCTGCCCGGTGCCAAGCTCAGTGGGAGCTGTTTACTCCTTGACGCCTCTGTTCCCAGGTGACCTCGCCTCTCCCAGGCACAGAGTGACCCCAGGAGGGACACCACCACTGGCAGCGGCCAGGTCCCCCGTTCTGGAGTGAGCTCCCCAGGAACCACCGCAGTCTCCCAGTCCGCACTGGCCTGGATGCTCCCGGGGCACGTGGCACTGACCTGCACAGCTGGGGGCTCCTGGCGGCAGGAGCGTCCTCGCTGTCCTGGGCCCTCCCCGCCGCCGCCTGTCCCGGGGGAGCGCAGGATGTGGGCCGCGTCCCCGGCGCCCTGGGATCGGGGCCTGCGCTGCTCGATTTGCGCTCCCGGGACTGCAGCCCCCGAGGGCAGCAGGACGCAGATCCCTCCGCCCGGACCGGGACCCGGACCCGCGCCTGCCCCACCCGCTTCTCCCCAGGCCCGGCGTGGTGCGCGCCTTCCCCAGGGCGCCCTTCCTCTATTACGTCTCTGGGAAAGTGGAGGCTCCACTGCCCCTCCTGGGCTTCAGCCTGATTGCCCTGCTGAGCACCTCCCCGACCAGGAAGATTCCTTGCGGAGTTTTTAAAGTTCCCGCTTCTCTGGGTCTGGGCTTTCCTGTCCCAGAGGCCCTCGCTGCCCAGCTTTAGTCCAGCTCCTCGTGGGGCCCCTCCCCAACTTGATTCTTTTTTTTTTTTCCCGCCTTCCTACACTGTTAGAAGTGAAAACCCTTCTCTCTGTAGCGTTCCAGCTGTTCTCTCTTTAAATCTGGGTTCAAATTTGTATGTTTTCAGGATGGTTTGAAAGTAATCTAGGTAAGCTGGTAGAGCCAGGTGAGTTGAGGATCCCTACCCTCTGCCCCCTTGCCCTAGTCCCCCCACCCAGATGTGTATAGCAGCATTACCCACAATAGCCAAACTATGAGGAGAGCCCAAAAGTCCATTGACTAATGAATGAATATAGAAGATGTGATAAATACAGAATGGAATATTACTCAACCATCTAAAGGATAAAATCTTGCCATTTGCAATGATGTGGATGGAGCCAGAATGTATTATGCTAAGTGAAGTAAGTCCGTCAGAGAAAAACAAATGCCATATGATCTCACTTATACGTGAAATTGAAGGAAGAAAACAGATGGACCTATGGGAAGGGGGGGGGGAGGCAAAAAAGGGAGAGGGAAATAAATCATAAGAGACCCTAACTATAAGGGAGCAAACTGAAGGTTGATGGAGGGGGTTGAGGGATGGGGTAAATGTGAAGGATATTAAAGAGGGCACTTGTGATGAGCACTAGGTGTTATATATAAGTGATGAAACCCTGAATTCTACTCCAGAAAGCAATATCGTACTAACATTGCACTGTATGTTAACTATGTAAAATTTAAATCAAATTTAAAAACAAATAGTAATAATTGTAAAAAAAATGTTAGCAATTTGTCATAATACATATCATGAGGGTTGATTCATCTAAAGAACAAGTTCTTTAGGTACTGCAGATCCTGAAAAGAATGGTGAAGAAAGGGCCGGGGGAAATGGTGATTAAGAAGCTCTCCGGACGCCTGAGTGGCTCAGCCGTTGAATGTCTAACTTCTGCTCAAGGTGTGATCCAAGGGCCCCTGATCCAGTAGCATATCCAGCTCCCTGTGGAGAGCCTGTTTCTCCATCTGTCTATGTCTCTGCCTCCCTCTCAGTGTCTCTCATGAATAAATAAATAAAACCTTAAAAAAAAAAAAAGGAAGTTCTCTCATGGCCTTTTACTGGGGACAGCGAGATTGAGAGAGCTCAATATTGAGAGAGCATATTGCTGCTATGGAACATTTAGATTTTCTTCAGTTGATGTTTTCAGGTGAGACACCTTTCTCCCATTCTTATCTAGAGTCCATATGCCTTGTCTAGAGGCACAGACAAGTCACAGATGCTTTGGGATGATTTTGCTAGCAGGCTGTATCACATACCTGCAGGCAGAGGCCATAACAGTAAGAGCTGCCTCAGATAGAAGCAACGTGGAACCACTTCTCTCCCCAAAGAACAGAACATTCTCCCAGGCCTTTTTTGCTAAGGCAGGTGGGCCAGGTTATAATTGTCCGTCATCGTGCCTCCCACATGCCTAACTTTCCACTTCTTTTTTTGTAAAGTGGTATTTGAAGTGTGGGGAGTAAAAAAAAAGAACCATATTTCTGAGCATTGGCCTCAGATAGTATAAACTATGCTGTACGCAGCTAATCCCATGAGGTAGTGCGACATTCAAATGCTTTTGGAAGTCCAACATTACCCGGGAAAGGAGACCAGGCTCTTCTGAGATCCAGGTATTATTTGCAAGGGTAATAAGATCCTTTGCCAAACAGTGTAATCTCCTTTCTCATAATAATGTGGCAATCTAGTTATAATATAAATAATATATAATTTATAATATATATTAATATAAATAAATAATATAAAGCCTTAATTAACAAATCAATAATTACCAAACTATGGTTCAGAACAACATACCTAGAATTCAGCTGTTCTAGTAGTCATAGACTAGAAAGGGAGAAAGTGAAACTTTTGGACATTTGGTCAAATAAAGTGATATATTTTCCTGGATACATCACCTAATTACATATGCTGTTAGAGATTGGAATGGAGCTTTTTGAGATGTGTACATATGCAAATAAGCCATAATCCCACTTAGGAAGCAAGTTGGATCTCCAACTAAAGTGGAGATCTTGTAATTACCCCAGATTAATGTAGACAATCCACAGGATATAGCAATAGACAAGAATAAATATATACTCCTTGTGGCTTAGATTATCTGTTAAATACCAGGAGAACTAGTTGGATAACAAATCTGCACTGCACTTTTACACCAATATCATCTGTACAAGATTGGGACATGAAAGCATGTAATTGGAATAACTCTCTATACCTTCCAGAACACAAAAAGGAGAAATTTGTTCCTTTGGTTCCCATATCTTCCCTAGACTAATAATAATTGGGCTTAATGTCTATTGAAAGTCATCAACTAGTTCATAGGCATCAAGGATTGTCCCTATTTTTTTAACATTATTTATTTAATGGGAATTAAAAGAAAGAGAGGAGCAAATGAATCATTTCAAATTAAAGGAATGTTCTCTTGCTGATTTGGAAAAATGTATGTCGTTAGAGATGACAGAAAAGTATACTTATTGATATGATACAATGGTTCAAAGTCAGATTTTATGTAAAAAAAGAAAGAGATTCCTATTTTTAGGAAGTTTGAGGAACTTCTTTTTACAGCACAAAGCATCCAATTATGCCCTCCATTCTCATCAGACTGTATCTGTTTTTCATCCAAAGTCCCCTTTGAAGTCACTTGTGTGTTAGCACAAATAAAAGACAAAGTACTGGGGGATGAGAATCTAGATTGAGATGAATAGCAGACTCTGCCCCAGCCTCAGGTGTCAGGCAACCAGGAAAAGCTAAAGATCTGCCAAAACTCAACAACAAAAATGTAGAGAATACCTGAAAAGAAACAGAGGCTGAGCAGAGATTTCCTCAATGGCATAAGGTGTCTTGTAATGATAAACATGTCATGCTGCCATTTAAAAATGTTATCTTTGTCTGGAGTCACTGAGCATTTAGAGAATGGAGACTAGATTCCTTTCTAGCTTGTATGTGCAAGATTCTAAGTCAGCACCAATGAATGAAGCTTATATTTCTCCTAAGCACGGGAAAAGCTCCATCCTCTTGCATGTGAAATTATGTAGGCAAATGAATTCTCTGACTCTCTAAAAGGCAACTGAAAGAAACATTCAAATGAATCCAGCTAATTTCTTTATCTTGCAAGGGTATCTGAAAAGCAAATCAAAACAAAACATTCTTATTTCTCCACCCATACCTGCCTGCAATTATAACCTGTTGTACCAGGAACTGCTCTGCTTATGTGTGTAACAATATCTCATGTGTGGTCACTGAGCTTCTAATCCACAGAGAACTACAGCTTGGAAAATGCAAATATATTTATAGATTCACTTTCAGGAAATATTCAATGATCTCCCAGGGGTTTCAAGCATAATGCTGGATGCTGGGGATGGAAAACTGCATGAGATACTCTCTTGTTACAGTAAAAATAGAGATTCAAATACTTACAATTCAATGTAAGTTGCAGTAAGAAGTTCTAGTTAATACTGATGATTATAAGCTATGATGTTAAAACTAATGATCAGTGTCCACTGGAAAAATGTTCTGCCTTCCTTTTCTAAAGACAGAGTCCTTAGTTTTTGTGGGTTTTGAATAGTTTTAAATGCTCTCTGTATTAATGGAAACTGATTAACCTTTTGGCAGATATGCTTACCTACTTGCAAATCCAATAATTTTAATAATAAAGTCTGATTGTTAGAGGTGCACAGTATTTTAAGATTTAAGGACATAGGGTTGAAACATAGTGTTCTTAGTGAAATCTTTGGTACAGCTCACTATGTTTGACTGAATTTACCAATTGGGTGGCATTAGCCACAAATATTGGAAACAAGAGGTATTTCCATTTCAGGACCCAAAGAACACTGCTCTACTCCTATGAGAGAGTTCGTTGTGAGTACTTATTTTCTCTTAGAAGGCTTACTTTCTATTTAACCCCCTAAGAAGTACAATAGCTGGTTCTGCTGACTGCTCCAGGTCTGGGGCTCTCCTTTGGCTGTGTCAGGGAGGTGTGGCAAACAATCTGGGTAAATATGTTCCTGGAGTTGTCCAGTGATTGTCAACCTGGATAAACGTTGAAGTACACACACATTGCTCTTTGTATTTTTGTAAACAAAGAAATAACACATGAAATAAAGACCCTTATGGTGTTTCCACTTAAAGCAGTCAACATATCTTTTATAAAAATTTTTATTTTTGCAGGGCACCTGGGTGGCTCAGTGGTTGAGCATCTGCCTTTGGCTCAGGGCATGATCCCAGAGTCCTGGGATCGAGTCCCACATTGGGCTCCCCTGAGGGAGCCTTTTTCTCCCTCTGCCTATGTCTCTGCCTCTCTCTGTCTCTCATGAATAAATAAATAAAATCTTTTAAAAAAGGTTTTTAATTTAACAATTTTTGCTATTAAAACCACAATATTACATTCTTGAGTTTGTCTCACTTTGTCTCTGTATTTCAGTCTCTGTTTTAGTGGAAAATGGTAGGTGGCATCCACAACTTGGCAAACATTCACAGAGCACCTACTATGTGCCAGGAATGTCTCAGATATAGGTGCCTTCTATAGCTAATTGGGAAAGGTCTAAAGTAGCTTGAGACTAAGGAGAACTCTGTCATCTAGTGTAGGATCAGCAGTTTGGGGCTTGGGAAGGGGTAGTGCCAGTGTATTTGCTGAGATTGGTTTTTTGTTTGGGGGAGGATTGGTTTGGGGGGGTGTTTTTTTTTTTGGTTTTACACTCTAGTCATGGTGTAATCGACAAAGTTGAGACATGTTTCCTACCTTAAAGAAATTTATAGTCAAGCAGTCTAAACACATGTTTATGTCTGTATTCATTTGTTCATTTATTTTTTCATCCACAAATGATTTCATGTTTATCTATTATGAAATTAATGAAGTGTAAACTATTAAAAGAAGAGAGAAGAAAATTTATTTTGTGCAAAGAAAACAGAAGACACACTGTTTTCCCAGGAAAAATATATAGTCTAGTTGAACATCAACTAGATCATATATATATATATATATATATGTATAAATGAAACAAGTGAAGGAAATATCCATAAGCTCTAATAAATATTGAATGAAGGAGAAATTGCTGTGGGGCAGGTTGTTTCTTTATTGTTTAATAATAGTATTATCTTGCCCATAAGAGCTCCTTCAATGTTGACACTTCTCGTGTAGGACAGAAGTATTAAGGTGATGAACATTATCTTTATAAAGGGGAAAGCCCACTAGTGTACTGATAAATTGTATGTGCTGTCATAAATATGCTGTGAAATGAGTTTTTGAACATCTTTATTCTTCTTTTCCTTTGGCTTTATGACCATATTGTTCTTTACTTGCTTTCCTTGGTCTTTACATTTCTCAGTAATATAAACAAAATGCATTCGTTGTTAACATGCATGTTGCTAAGTGTCAACTATTTTGCCGAAACCACTGAAGGATAATGTGAAGAAGACCCCAGTCTAGCTGGTGTTCAGTGTTATATGTGCAGCCAAGCTTCTCTATAGTTTATTCTTATTGTGTTACATTAAGTTCACCTTAAATTGTTTTCCATGTCTTTCTTGACAGGGTGGAAAAATGCTGAGCCACGGAAAGGTAGCTCTTCTAAACCTTGGTCTGACTTTGTCCCCAGCCCTATGCTGATATATAAACTGAATTCTGCCTTTAATGTCTAAGTGTTAGATCCCTCAGTTTATACACACCTAAAGGATCTTGAGTACATGATGCTTTTTTTTTTTTTTAAGATTTATTTATTTATTTATGATAGACAGAGAGAGAGGCAGAGACAGATGCAGGCTCCATGCAGGGAGCCCGATGTGGGACTCGATTTCAGGTCTCCAGGATCACGCCTTAGGCCAAAGGCAGGCGCCAAACCGCTGAGCCACCCAGGGATCCCCCATACACAATGCTTTTTAAATAGATATCCACGAGAAGGAAATCTGTAAATAGCATTTTTACTTACACATATGCCTTTTATGGAATATTAAAGTTCTGCTGACAACATATCTTTTACACTCTCTACTCATCACGTTTGTCAATCGGTCTTTGTATTAATTAAATCACTGTAATACATTTTGACCTGATTCCTGAAATAACCAAGCATTTGGATCTGATTTGTTTTCTCTCCAAAATTATATACGTGATTTTTTTTTTTTTGCAGGAAAAAATGCATTACTAAAAATCTTAGCTTAGATAGCGGGAGCACATGGTGGAGATTCTCAAAAAACTAGATATAACCGAGTAGCATATATGAATTGAAGGATAAGCAAATATTCCATCTCTTGGAAAGCTTTATTTCTGGGTGGACTTTAAAATTACATCTGGAGCTACACATCAGAGGCAGAGATGTGCTTGAATGAAGAACTGCTGCTTCTGCAAGATCATTTGGGTTACAACTATGTCCATTAAACTGAAATTCAATAAGGATTTTTTTTTAAACTTATCTCTATAACCAGAAAACACTGGACTGGGGAATCTTCAATCTTTCTCTTGCTGGTCTGATGGAGCTTCTCTTTTTTAACTTTGCTTTCCAGCTATCTTCCAAGTAAGATGTTCATGTTGCTTTCTTTGCTAGATTTAGTTTGGAGTCACACTTGGCATCTGTCATTTACTGAATTTACATTTGTACTGCTTTACATATGAAACTACCCATCCCTCCATCCACTCATTCAGTCAATCTTTTATCGATTATTTGTCCATTCATTCCACAAATATTTATTGAGGGAGGTGTATTTCCCAGCATCAAACTAAATGCTGAGCTATATCATAAAGATAAATACATTGTCCGAGAGAGGACCTTGGGATCTTTTTATTTGTTTTTTCTTTCAAATGTTTTAGAATTTTAGATGGATTATATACTTTTACTCTTTAACATTTTCTATTTCATTTTCTATTTCATTTTCTATTTCATTTTCTATTTCATTTTCTATTTCATTCATTATATAAATTCCAAGCATTACACTTTATTTTGACTTATTTTCATGCCTACCTTAAGATGTGGACCTCTAAGATATTTAATGTTGCTGAAAGATAGGTTGATAATAGCTACCTAACAGTTACTGGCTTTGAATAAATATCATCTCATTAAATTCTCACAACACTCAAGTGAAGGAAATACCTTATTTATTATCCGTATTATCTCTATAGATGAGAAGCAGAAATTTAGGGAAGTTAATCAATCTGCTAAGATCACAGGGATAATAACTGAGTTTGAACTCAATTCTGGTCTGTGAGATTCTAAAATCATCTCCTGGACTAGATCACTAAGTTCCAGAGTGAGTTCCTTTAGAGTTTTCAATATATTGAGTAAATTTATCAAAATGTTACTTATTCATTTTAACCAGCACCTGGAATCATTTTCTGTCACCTAAACTATTAGGCATTTTAATGGGACTGGTGCAAGGATTATGTGGTCTACAGATCCTGCCCCTTTTTATTCTGTCTGAAATGCCATACAAAAAATCTCTATCAATGGGAAGGCAAGTGAATTCTCATATTACTTTGCCCGACAGAATCATGGGAGGAGGGTGGTAGTCTTTGGTAAGCCTTGCCAAAGGAGAAAATAAAAATAATGCTTGCCTTGCAAAAAGAGATCAAAACAATTATTATGCCTAATTCATGTACAGGTGGGTTCATTTGAATGTTTTGCAAAACAGTATTAACTGTAGAACTATGCAAAGAACTATGCATGTAGAACTATGCCTAGACTCTATAGTTTTCAACTTGGTTCCAATCCTGGTTTTATCACTTATTAACCATGTAAATTTTTTAAAAGATTTTTGTTTATTTATTCATGAGAGACATAGAGAGAGAAAGAGAGAAAGAGAGAGAGAGAGAGAGGCAGAGACATAGGCAGAGGGAGAAGCAGGGTTCCTGCAGGGAGCCTGACATGAGACTCGATCCCAGGACCCTGGGATCACAACCCGCACCAAAACCAGACACTCAACCACTGAGCCACCCAGGTGTCTCTAGCCACATAAATTTAAAATGAAAGTTGTTCATCCTCTTTAAGCTAATACTCCTATTTTATCAACATAATGGGACATAATAAATAGCTACCAAGTGGTTTTTGAGAAGATTAAGTGAAATGATATGTGTAAAGCTCTCAGAACAGGGCTTAGCATAGGGCTTAGCATAGCATAGGGCAAATATTCAACAGTGTGGTGTTTATTGCTATTCTTGTGATTAATGTTCTCGAGCATGGGTCTGCACTTCATTTCTTGTTTCCCTAGAAAATGACATCGTGCAAAACAAGATCGTACATGAGTCATTCCCAGCTATCCTTAGCTTCACCTTCTTACTGCTTCAGTCATGCTGGCCTTCTCTGATTGTGTTTTTTCCAACAACACTAAGCAATTAACTCAATTCTGACACTATTTACCTGGAGATAGCATCAGATTCCACAGGTTAAGACCCATCCTACCAGACTGATCCTCCTCCTCCCAGCCCCCGTACTTCAGATGGCAATTACAAGTCCACGTTGTCATCTGTTCTAACCAACCAGCTATAGATGGAAGGTTCCCACAGAATCCTTGGATTCAACTAATTTGTTAGATAAGCTCACAGAACTCAGAGAATCATTTATTTTCTAAGTAACAGGTTTAGTACAAAAGGGTATAACTCAGGAACAGCCAGATAGAAGAGATGGATAGGTCAAGGTAAGTGGAAAGGAGAGTGGAGCTTCCATGTTCTCTAGGCCCACCATTATCCCTGTATCTCCATGCTTTCACCATCCCAGAAGCTCTCTAAACCCTCTAGGTTTTTATGAAGGCTTCATTGCATAGGCATGGTTGATTAAAAATCATTAGCCCTTGGTTATAGAACTCAATCTCTAACAAGTCTCTCCTTCTCTCAGGGGTGGGACTAAGTTACAACCTTCTAATCACGTTTTGTTCCCCTGGCAACCAGCGACCATCCTAGGTACTTTCCAAAAGTTAGCTCATTAACATAAATTTAGGTGTGATTGAAAGGGGCTTGCTATGAATAGCAAAAGACATTTTTATTGCTCTTAGCTCTTAGAAAATTCCCAGGGTTTTAGGAGTTCTGTGCCAGAAACAGAGACAAAGACTATATATATATAATATATATGCCTAATTCATGTACAGGTGTATTCATTTGAATGTTTTGTGTATATATATATATATTTTTTTTTTCCTCACTATAAATCACAGTATCACAGCTTCTTACAATTCTTTGTGGTTATGAGGTTCTCTCCATCCTTAGCTAGTTATCACTGCCTGTCTTCCCCTCTACTTCATCTTTTGCTAGGTCCCACTCATTCTTCAATCCTCAGCTTAAGTGTTACTTCCTCAGAGAAATCTTCCCTCGTCTTGAGCCCCCAAGCTCTATTAGGTGTCCCTGTTACATGCTTTCAGTGCATTCTATTATTTCTCCAAAGTGCTATCACAAATGTAATTATGTATTTGTTTAACATCTGTCACTCTTGCTACACTCTATAGTCCCTGAAGACAAGAACGATGCTCTGATGATTAACTTTATGTGCCAACTGGACTTGCCACAGAGTGCTCAGATTAACCATTATTTCTCCATCTGTGAGAGCCTTTCTAGATGAGATGAGCATTTGAATCAGTGGACTCAGTAAAGCAGACTGCCTTCCCCTTGTGAGTGAGGTCATCTACTGAGCACCTGACTAGGACAACAAGGTGGAAGAAGGAAGAGTTTGCCCTTTATTCCTGCTTCCTTATCTGAGCTGAAACATCTCATTGCATCTTCTGCCCTCATACTGGAACTTATATCATAGGTTCCCCTGCTTCTCAGGCCTTTGGACTTGGACTGAATTATGCCTCCAGCTTTGGTGGGTCTCCAGCTTGCAGACAGCAGATCTTAGGACTTCTCACACTACATAATTGCATGAGACAAGTCCTCAGAATAAGTCTCCTTTATATAATATGTAAAAATATTATTTAATATTATATATGTATATATTTTACATAAAATTTATATAAATTTTTATTTTAAAATTTATATAAAATTTTAAGTTTATATGTATTATATATCTATATCTATCTACATAAAAATTCTGTTCTGTTTCCCCGAAGAATCTTGAACCCTGATTAATACAAATGAGCATAACAGGTACTCAACATAATTTTTAAATTTTTTTTTGAGTAGATTGAGTGAATGACAGATGGGGTATTTTAAAACCATTTATATAAAGCACATCTCTAATTCTCTTATGGTGTAATCCTTATTTATTTCCAACTTTAGATCTCTTAGTTCTTGTTTCATTGTCCTCAGTTTTCCTAGAACCACAAAATCCACCACAAATCTGTTTTCCATTAATCACTCATAATTTAGAAGTGAAAACATGTTTTAAAGGCACACTAACTTAGAAAAATAGTGTTTCAAGGCAATAAGGAGCATCTTTATTATTGTACTTAAGATTTTCTCAGCCAGCTTCAAAATGGCTTACCATTCCAAATAGAACTTATGACCAAATTCATTCAGACTTTGAAACTCAATAGTAATCTCCGTGCACCCCACTAATCCAATTTCTTCTATTCTTTCATGTCAAGAACAATTGAAGACAATTAGAAAATGGTTAAAACTAATGTAGAGAAGGATTGTACAGTGACAGATTTTTCCTTTAAAAACCTCTCTCTATTGGGTTTGAAGTTAGGAAAAACAGGTCATCTTTCCGTAAGTTGTGACTACCACTGCCAAATCCATATTCTGTGCACCAACAGAAACTGTGATGGTTGTGGGAAGTTATAAGGAGAAGAAATGAGTGATTGAACATAAGTACAGAAACTGTTCCTAGAAAATAGAAGAAATACATAGGAATCAAATCTCTTAAAAAACAACAAGAACAAGAACAAGATAAGGACAGGCAGAGGATCCCATTACAACCATGTAGCCCAATGCACTGCTATAAATTATAAAACTAAAAGGGAACAATAGAACCTGGTAATTACCAAGGAATCTGTATTCTTACATAGTTTTATGATTTCCAGACAATCTTGAGTACATCACATCTCTATCTTACCTCTGAAAGTCAAACTTTTCTTAGGATATGCTATAATATGTCTTCAAAAATATCTCTATATTAATATTCTAACTGACAAAATCTAAGAACTTAGATACATAGGATGTTAACATACACATAGTTTACCAGAAGGCCTCCCTAAAAATCTCTTTCACTTGAGACAGCACATTAACTTAAAATAAAGGTGTTCTCCCCCCAAATTTGAATTTTTTAGCATATGGAGCTGAGCACTCACAAGCATCCTTCTACCAAATAGGGAAAAATGGGTAAACTTGTTTTTATTTGGCTCTGATAGAAATAAAAATGTTTATTATCTGCTTAAAGTTTTTTTTACTCTGTTCATTTGGTAAAACAGTTGTAGGACTCAGTGTAACAGTGTTGCAGTCCTCCATGCCCTATAGCTGTGTCTGGGAAAGCATGAGATCAGGGTCCTGGTCATGCAGGTCTGCAGAGGTCTGCAGAGTGAGGACAGGTAGTGAGAGAGGAATTGCAGCTGTGGCATTGAGCAAACAAGATACACAGGTTTGGGAGAGAGGAGAGATACAGACAGAACAGACGGAGATAGAGATACACAGAAATTGAGAAATAGAACCTAATCCATTGAGGAATACCTGAGGTAAAGCCCCTAGCAGGTAGGGGACCAGAAAAATATGGAGTCAATTTGGACATCTTCTTTCTCCTACCTGAAACTATTTCTTCCTCTTCATCTCTCATGTTCTTCCTCCTTCCTCTACTAAACAGAGGTTCTCTACTCATCCTTTCTTTCCTTCCCTTTCTTTCACTTTGCTTCCCTTTCAGACCATCCCTTGTGGCAGCCCTGACTAGTCTCATTGCCTCAAGGGCCCCATCCTTATGGATTGTTACCCCATCTCCACCTCCAGCACATACCTCACTCCTAGGAGATAGCCCTGAATTTTCTGACTCCTCCATCTGGATCCCACCAGCCCTTCTGAGTCAGTGTGTCCAAAACTATCTTGAGATAGTTTGCACAATATATTTTGCATTATTTCTGTAGATGTGGATGTCCTCTCTTCCCTAGAACCATTATCTCCTTGTAATATCTGAATCAGAATCTGCATTGGATTTCCTTCAATAGCAGGCTTAAGGCTCTGAATTTTGATGATGAGTCAATCTCTACAAGTCCAATGTGCCCCTTAGAGACATGTCACAGGGTAAAAGTCAAGAGTTCACATCACATGGAAATGTTTGCCATAGGAATTAAGACTTATGAGATTCCTTCATGAAAATGATTTACTAAATTCTACTCTTAAAGTATTTCTTTTGCTAGTTTCTCTATGCAACAATATCCCTGCAAAGGTATAATATACCTTATTATATATATAATATAATATATATATATATAATTATATATGATTGTCTTCAATTGTCTTTCACATGTCTATTTTACACATGTGGAAACTGTGGTTCAGAGCTGCCAAGGAGCTTGCTACAATCACTGAGTTACAGACCGTTATTTTGCAGGAGCCCTGGCTGTTGCAAAGCCCTTTGCATTTCTGTTACACTAGGATGAATACTGAGCCATTCCCACCAAGCTTCCATTCTGAGAGAATATAGTTCAGTTAGGGTTGGATCACTTATATGTTTCCAGGAAGGATATCTGTGTTCTTCCTCAGCATACAACTAACTCAGTCATTGTATATTCTGTCCTCAGAGTTTATAATTTCCATACCTATCAGTGATCAATTCTCCTATAATTCAAATAGCACCTTAACGATATTTCATGCAAACTTTCAATTGATGGCATCTTAAAGGGCAATTGGAAAATTTCTGTGGGATTTTCTTTTACATAGTTACTTTTACATCCACATGAAGATCTTCTGGTTGATGACCCACAAAATCAAGATGAAGTGTTTGTGGATGGTTCATCATTTGTAGTTTTGGAGAAATACAGCCTGCAACATCCCACGCATTTAGGTAGGCAAACGCATTAGACTCTTTCAGGCTGCACTGTTTATCTGGCCTTCCTAAGAAGCTGACTGAAATGAATCAGGAAATCACAAATGTTGATAAACACTTCATGAAAGGGAATAACATGAAATTAGGTGACTTCAAGAGAATGATCATTGATCTCTTTGAGGCAAGCTTTTAGACTAGTACTCTCCAGTCAACACACAGTGAGAACCACATATGTAATTTTCAATGTCCTAGTAGCCATACTTTAAAGTAAAAATTATTTTTGGATAATGAAATTAACTTAGCTCAATATATCTAAATTACCATTTAACATATAATCAGTATAAAAATTATTAATGAGGTATTTTACATTCCTTTTTTCATGCTGGGTCTTTGAAATCTGGTGCATATTTTATATTCACTGGACATGTCAATTATGACCAGCCACATTCCAAGTGTTCCACAGCCACACGCAGCTGGTGGCTAATTTCAGAACTGCTTGACAGTAAAATAATAGATAGACTGGATTCTATTCTTGTTTCATGCCCAGAAGAATGCTTGCCTTCTGTCTCTAGGCTTTGCTCCAACCATTCTCTTCTTTGGCTTTGGGGTCTCTGTGGGATTGCAACAGATTCCAGAAGTCACATAAACAGTTGCTTCCTTCAGAGTCCAAGTCGCATGAAAATTTGACCCAACTGGTGATCAGATCCACGTTGGGCCCAGTTTCACATTTTTATTTAAGTTAACAAATGTTATGATATGCGTCATGACATCTAGCTTTTAAATGTTAGAAGAGCTGGAAAATTCTATGGAAAATTCAAAATTCTTTTGTCAGAGTTACTCTAACAAAACCAAAAACCTGCCCCAGCATTACCTGAAGATTATGATTGGTCAAAACTTGACGAAAGCATCATCACATTCAAAGCAAGTGAATAATTTTCTTGCAGAAAATGGGTTGTGGGTTTAGCCTATTCATCATCCATAAATCTAACATGTTTTTTGTATGCAAAGGAGTGACTCATTACCACCCTCCTCATAATAATTACACACCCTAAAAGCATTATTAGCTTGCATTGTGTGTTTCATACACATATAATCATTGATACAAAAAGCAAAGGGTCTCAATAATACAAAGTCTAAGGTTCTTTGTGAAGTTAGTTTCTCTTCTAGAAAGAAGTAGAAAAAAAGATCCTTATGTGAATCTTATTTTCTTTTCCTGTAATTACTCTAAAGCAGCAGAAAAGTACAAAGAAGAAATGACCCATTATTAGTCTGCGTCTGATAAATAAAAGAATATGCAGGGCATTCGTGCCATATGCAGGAGCAGACTACATCTTAAAGGACTGTTTCCATCAAAGACTTCCCAGGGCTCAATAAAAAGGGCTTCGCACAGCTAGAGGACTCAGACACAAAGCAGACATCCTCGCTAGAGATTCCAGAGCTAGTGGAGGTTTAAGAGGTTCATTTATCATCCAATGAGATGGATTAAAAATGGCAAGAAATTTAAATGTTTTTCCTCCATATGAGGTACTGGTGGTCCATTTCAAAGGCTGGAAATTGGCTAATCAATGGTCAGCCTCACTTCAGCCTTTCTCCTTTTCCTTTCTAACCCTGTAGTCTCTCTTTCATTTCACTGTTTATATCTGCCCCGCCGCTGTCTCCACTGTTTTGTGGGAACATATGGAACATGCTGTTTCATCCTCTCTTTTCCCTCCTCCTCTCCTTATCATTATTCTTAATAGCCAGCGTGTCTTGAGCATTTACTCTATTGAAAGCCCAGTACTAGGCATTTTACATGCAAGCATCTTATTAAACCATAAAACATTTGGTGATGAATATGTATTTATAGCTCCAGCTGAGCGATGAGGAAGTGAAGCCTCTGAGACACAGCCTATGCAAAGTCACACAGCTTAAGTAGTGGCAGGCTTGGAATATGAACCAAGTGTTGTTTGACTCCAAATCCTGTGTTGGTAACTTTGGTATTACATCACCAGTAACCCCTCCCTCCACTCAGTCGGCTCTTATTAAATACACGTATATAAATAATTAAGTAATCCTACAAATACATATATTTGTTCACTGGGTCTCCTTGGTGCCTCTTTGGGACAGCATAGACAGCATAAGGACTAACAGTGGTCTCAGCCCCAGTCCCAACAGATGTGTCAGATGGCAAGGCACACAAATCTTAGTGTACTCAGCACGTCCAGACCCTGGGGTCTGAAGCATTAGGAGGACGCAGTGATATCCTCTCATCTGATGAGGACTGTTAGAACCAAGATGACCCAGCCTTTGTCTATTGCTTCAGCCTATAGGACCTTGACCTTTCTACATTTCGTAAGTAGGAATGAACCATGACTGCAGAATGTTGCCACTAAACAATTTTTAATAGCCTAATGCTATTATACTATTTTAGCAACTGTCCAAAAAAGACAGTGACCCACCTGGGCAACCATTCTTCCTACCTCTTCCATTTCTCCTTTTCAACTACTCCCATCATGTGCCTGCTCTCTCCACTTATTCTCCTTCCAGACTTCCACTGGTAGTTCTGCCTGATAGAAGCCCTCTATCTATCTGTCCTGCCAACTTGACTCAGGTGATCCCGATGCTTCTAATTACTCCACCCTCTTACCATCTAGCTTTGCATCCCCCAAGCTATGCCTCTGCTCACTTTCACTTCTCATCTATAACATTTTACATTCCACGTGTGGTCCTCTTCACTGGACGAGATAATACTTTGGGGAAAGTGTGAGAGAATTCACTGCAGTGCATCAAGGCCTTAGAATGTGAGAAGGAAGACTCCTCCAGGGGTGCTGAGGCCCATTTCCTCTCCCTGCCAATTCTGGAAGAATAGCTGCCTTTTTGTTCCTCAATTCATTGTTAAGGCATGGCATGCAGAAGAGTACATACAGTGGACAATAGGAAATGCATTTACTTTTTCATTTAGGCACTTCTACTTTTCCAGTTCCGCTTTATACTGTGTCCCAACTCCTGCTGCATGTACGATGGCACCAAAGGAACTGTGTTTCCTCAGAAACACTGTGCTGTTGTGTGCACCTATGCATGCAGTTCCCTATTCCTAAAGTGCTACCTTTCCTTTTTTTATTTGGTTGACTTATTTTCATGCTTCAAGACTCATCTCAGTTGCCCTCTCTACCAGCTAGCTTTCCCTGAGTTAAGTGACCATGCGGAGTTAACCAATATGCATTTCTTTAAGCAAAGGTGCCGATTTTTTTGGTATTGTTTATTGGAGTTCAATTTTCCAACATACAGTATAACACCCAGTGCTCATCCCGTCAAGTGGCAAATGAACCAATTAACTTGAAATTACCAATGCGTGCGGTTATCTTTATTTTTCGGTTGTAAGCTTCTGGATGGCATAGAAGATGTCTTTATTTTTGTACTATCAGAAACTAGAACAGTGCTAAATGCATGGTTTGCACTCAAAAAATACTTTTTTAAAAGTTGACCTGGGGACGCCTTGAATCCTTGAATCCCTGGATCGAGTCCCATATCGGGCTCCCTGCATGGAACCTGCTTCTCCCTCTGCCTATGTCTCTGCCTCTCTCTCTCTCTCTCTGTGTCTCTCATGAATAAATAAATAACATCTTAAAAATAAAATAAAATAAAATTTGACCTGAACTGCTTGCCCTGATCTGTAATCTGTCCCCTAGCATCATATTTCTAACTTACACATGCAACTTTTAAGAGACAAGAAATGACATTGTCTAACAGCTGGCTCAGACCATCCAAAGGCATGATTTAACTCTGTGATGATTATATTCCTGATAACATTATGTAGTTTTTTTTTTAACCTTATCCTTTCATTTGAGAAATGTATTATCAGATCCCCTTTATTTTTGCCACTAGCCAGGGAGACACAATGAAGGAGGTAAAAGGAGTCTTCACTTTCCTAGCCCCGAGAGTGAATTGGAGGCAGATAATTAAACAAGGAAGTGCAACACAGAAGGGAAAGTTCTAGATGTTGGAGTTGCACCCAGTGGGGGGACCTAAATCAAAATATGTTAATCTTATGCTACAAAAATTGGCACCTTGGAATAGAAAATGGCGTATTTGCTATAGTCAGGCTAGTTTACTGGGGTTAAAATTCTGAGTGATTGGAGAATAATGAGCTTAGGAAAACTTGTTAATCACTCTTAGCATCAATTTCTAACTTCGCAAAGTCCACCTTATAAATCGGTTGTTAGGATTACTAACCTCACACAGGCCCCTCTGGATCTCAGCCCTGACCCAGAGACGTTCCCTGGAGCCCCTGTGCACCGTGTCTCTGGCCGGACCCCTTCGTGGCCCTCGTACAGTCGCTGAGGATTGTGGCCTGAGGGTACGGAGCTCTCGCTATCTCTGGCCGCCCGGCTCGAGCCTCCTGCTTCACCCCCCTGGAAAGTCTTTTTATTTTTTTTTCTTTATTTTTATAATTGTTTTGGTTGAAGTTGTGTGGTTTATTTCTTTTCACTTTGGTCATTTTTCATTGGGAGTGTCCCGCTGTGTTGCTTTAGGTGTATTTGTTGCAATGACTTTGTAATTTGGAGATTTTATAGTCTCCAAAATATACGTACATACACATAAAAGAGAAAAGAAAGGTTGAGGTCGAGGTTGGCAAAGCTCCGATTTATTAGGGCGGTCGGTAAAAGTGAGGTCGGTAAAGGATCACGGTACAGCAGCCCCGCCGCGCCCGGAGCCCGGGGGGAGACCGGCCACATGCACCGGGTCGGGCGGCTCCGGCCCTCGGTCCAAGTAGCCCCCAAGGGAAATGACGCTGGACCCACGCCGAACCGCACCGGGGCGGCCCCGAGGCAGAGGCGATCCGGGCCTTCCCTGCGCGCCCGTCGGACCCTCCTCGCCCGAGGCCTGCTCGCAGCCTCCTCGCAGCAGCGGACCTCGCGGGGCTCCAGGCTCTGCAGAGGCAGCGCAGGCCCCGGGCGGGTGCCTCTGCCCCGGCAGCACGAGCTCGCTCCGCGGCCCCAGGACGCGCCTGCTGGAGCCCAGGGGCTGGGCCGCTGGGGTGGGCGCGGGGCGGGCACGGGGTGACACGCGGCAACCGCCACAGCACCGGCAAGCTCGGCGACGCCTCGGGGGCTTTGTGAGCCATCGGGGACAGGAAGACGGTCTGGGGGAGCAGGACGCTGATGGAGACGCCGCGCTTCTGGCCGCCGCCTGCGCCGCTGCTGTTAGGGCAGCCCGGGTCGGGCCGTTCACCTCTCCCGGGGGGGGGCACTAGCCCTCCTTGCCTGGCAGGAGCCCTCTGGGGGATGCGGGGAAATGAGCCTGGCGGGGCTCGGGACGAAGAAAGAAAAAAAAAGAAAAGAAAAGAAAAGAAAAAAGAAAAAAAAGAAAGGAAAAGAAAAGAAAAGAAGAGAAAAGAAAAGAAGAGAAAAGAAAGAAAAGAAGAGAAAAGAAAAAAGAAAAGAAAAGAAAAGAAGAGAAAAGAAAAGAAAAGAAGAAAAGAAGAGAAAAGAAAAGAAAGGAAATAAAGAAAGAAGAGAAAAGAAAAGAAGAGAAAAGAAAAAAAGAAAAGAAAAGAAAAGAAAAAAGAAAAGAAAAGAAAAGAAAAAAGAAAAAAAGAAAAGAAAAGAAGAGAAAAGAAAAGAAGAGAAAAGAAAAAAAGAAAAGAAAAGAAAAGAAAAAAGAAAAGAAAAGAAGAGAAAAGAAAAAAGAAAAGAAAAAAAGAAAAGAAAAGAAAAAAAAGAAAAGAAGAGAAAAGAAAAGAGAAAAGAAAAAAAGAAAAGAAAATAAAAGAAGAGAAGAGAAAAGAAAAAAGAAAAGAAAAGAAAAAAAGAAGAGAAGAGAAAAGAAAAAAGAAAAGAAAAGAAAAAAAGAAGAGAAGAGAAAAGAAAAGAAAGGAAAAAAAGAAAAGAAAGGAAAAAAAGAAGAAAAGAAAAGAAAAGAAAAAAGAAAAGAAAAGAAAAGAAAAAAGAAAAGAAAGAAAAGAAAAGAAAAAAGAAAAGAAAGAAAAGAAAAGAAAAAAGAAAAGAAAAGAGAAGAGAAGAAAGGACTCGCCCCCTGACGGCCCGCGCCCCGCGCCGGCTCCCTGCTTGCTGCCCAGCGCGGGCCAGGTGCGGGTCAGGGGCCTGCGGGGCCGCCGAGCGGGGCACCTGGGACAGGGCGGCCTTGACCCCCTGGACGGGGACAAAGGCAAGAGGCCCAGAGCCCGCGAGGAAGCCGCTGCGGCCGACGCACACCTGTGGGACATGCTGGCGCTGGTCCCTGGGCAGCTGCGGCGCTGGCAGGGGCAGGGTCCTCCCGGGGCCTGGTCTGGACGCCGCTCTGGGCTGCGAGACTGCGATGTGGCCACGGGCCGGGCCCTGCCGTGGTGGCTCCGGGAGGGCCCCGGACGGACGAGGCCCTGGGGAAGCCCCGGGGAGCCCCCGGCGGGCGGGCGGGCCTGGAGGGCCAGGCGGGGTCACGGGGCCGCACCCGCCTGACGCACACCCGCGAGCACCAGGCTGGCTTCCAAGACCTGGGCGGGGCGTCGAGGCTTGTGTCGGTCACGGTCACGCGTTGAACCGGCCTCGTGCTCCCCAGTCGGGTCAAATAAGACACTACGGAAACTCGGAAAAAAAAAAAAAAAAAGTGAGGTGTTGTCTTACTAACAATTTATGATGTTTATAATTAGGAAGGAAACAACCAATTTCAGCTCAAAAATAGGTATTTCCAATGTGGAAGGTCTTGGCATTGATGTTTGCCCCAAAAGAAACTGAGGAATTTGAACTAGCTATCCCCAAAGAATCTAGACTAGCTGTTCTCTTAACCTTTGGATGGAACTAAAACAGAGTCAATGACTTTTCTCATTTTCTCACATCCATCTCCAATAAAAAAAAAATAGTCTTGATTCAGTAAGAAAAATATCCAGTCTCATTTATAATCAAACTATGTCTAGAGGCACCTGATGGCTCAGTTGGTGAAGCATCAGGCTTCGACTCAGGTCACGGTCCCAGAGTTCTGGGATCCAGCCCTGAGTTGGAGGGGTCTCTGCTCAATGGGGAGTCTGCTTCTCCTTCTCCCTTTGCCCCTCCCCCTGCTCATTTTCTCTCATTTTTAAATAAATAAATAAATAAATAAATAAATAAATAAATAAATTCCTTAAAAAAAAAAACATCTAAAATGAAAACATTTCCCCTCTCTCAATTTAGGCTTATTGTCACAGGCAGTGTAGAAAGAGGTGTGGTCATATGCTTTTCTCTTTGCCCAGATAGAGATGTTTCTCTTCCTCCAGGTGTGCTGACCTTGGATTGGTATCGTTGTGGGGTTCTAGGATTAGTGCTCTTCGGGCCTGAGAGGTGTTTAAACCTGGCATGTTTTTCTCATGAGGTGCCCTGTGGAGAAGCTCTACTTTATCTATCAACTGCAATTCCCTTGAGCTATACAAAGGCATCTTTTTCTAGCTTGTGTCTAGCTTGACTTATTCTTAACTTCTAAGCATCCAGCAGCTACACCTACTGATTCTTTTCATTAAAATTACCTTGCTTTACTAGGTGGTGCTCTTGGACTGGATCTAAGTAATCCCATCCCTGTCTTGCACCTAACCCACAACATGCCCTTAGTATAGACTCATATATGCTTTGTTTCAACACCTCCCGTATGACCAGAATAGCCATCTCTCCCTTCACTTTGAATTTATAAATATGATATTAGTCCATTTTGCTGCACACATTCTTGGAAACACATATCACCTCTCTTGTCATGTTAGAGCTTTTTTCTTTAGGGTTTAATTGAGTAAAAAGATCTTCCCTTCTGCTGTATGAGGAGTAGACTCAGCAAATCAATACTCTCTTAAAAATGCTTTCTTGTTATCCAGCTCCTAACCTTCTATCCTTAAGGTATGAGAGAAGTTTAAACCAGTTACATTCACCTCCTTTGCAGATACTGCAAAGTGGTTTCACATCTCATTCTTTAAAGAGTGTGGCACCTATTGCTTGCTCAAAACTAAGACTAGAATGTCTCTGTTTTTAATATCGATTACACATATATTACATTTGTTCAGAGCAGATTGAATTGATAGGGAAAAGCAATTAGAGAAAAGGAATTATATAGTTATGGAAGTAAAGTTCACCAGGAAAATATGACAGACAATTCTAAACATGAATAGTTCTAGGAGTGTAATCTCAAAATATAAAACAAATAGTTAAAACAATTAAAAGCAGAAATTGACAAATCTGTCATCATGCTTGTCAATTTTTATATATCTTTCTGAATAATTGATAAGTTATGAGTCCAAAAATGTCTGTAGGGATACAGAAAATATAAACACAATTAACAATCTCTCTTAAATATAGAGAACATTAAACCCAGGAATTATTCTCCTTAAAAACACATTGCTACATGTTTAAAATTTGGCCATGTTACTAGTCATAAAACCAGTTACAATTAATACCAAAGAATCAACATTATTCAAAATACACACTCTGATGAAATTGAAATTCAGATAAAGTAACTAATAAGGTTATATATTTGGGGAATTTAAAAACATACTTCTAAATAACTTATAAATCAAAGAAGAAATTCTAATAGAAATTAGAACATACATAGAATCAAGTGACACAAGTGTCCAAAATACCATAGGCCAAGAGTTAAAAAGCTAACTTTACAACCTAAAAAGCTATACAGAATAATCCAAATGATAGGAAAAGATAAAATGTCCCCTAAATGATTTTACTAACAAAACTTTGAAACCAAGCCCCAAAATTAACACTTTGAGGAAAATGATTTAGAGGTTAGTCTTTCTCATGAACACCCCAAACAAAATACTAGCCATATAAAAGTAGAAAATAGGGGGTGCCTGGGTGGCTCATTTGGCTAAACATCTGCCTTCCACTTAGGCCATGACCTCAGGGTCCTGGAATTGAGCCCCATGTGGGGCTTTCTGCTCAGCAGGGAGCCTGCTTCTCCCTATCCCTCTGCCTGCAGCTCTCCCTCTTTATGCTCTCTCTCTCAGTCAAAGGAAGAAAGAAGAAAGAAAAAGAAAGAAAAGGAGAAAGAAAGAAAGAAAGAAAGAAAGAAAGAAAGAAAGAAAGAAAGAAAGAAAGAAAGAAGGAAGAAAGAAAGAAAGAAAGAAAGAAGAAAGAAAGAAAGAAAGAAAGAAAGAAAGAAAGAAAGAAAGAAAGAAAGAAAGAAAACCTTTTAAAAGAATCATAAAATAGATTACAACCAAACTGAGTTTATACTAAAAATGCAAGTATCCCTAACCCTGTAAAGGTATTCATTGAATGGATGTATTCACTCCTTTAATAGATTAAAGGTTAAGGAGTGGGTGAAGGGGATCAAAAAGAAAAAGAAAGGAAATGTATTTGATGTAAAACAGATTTTGAATGACATTCAAATACTGGCTATAAATATCACATATATTCTCATATATGTAAAATAAGTATATTATACATAATATAAACAAAACACTGATGCATACTCACTATTTCTAAAACAAAAAATACCCTATTCTAAAAAAATTAAAATCATATTATCTTAAGAAAAATAGAAAAGCATTTTAAAAATTCAACAGTTTTAATGATAATAACTTAGCCAACTAAAACATAGACATTTTTTTTAAAAGAAAGACCAATTGTGGTAAATACCCCACCAGATAGCAAAACTTATAAAAATATGGTTTTTAAAACTATGTGGTACTCAGATGGGGAAAGAAATAATAGACTAGTGAAACAGGATAAAGAACTGAACAAGTGACTACTGATATATGAAAATTTTTGAGGTAGTATTGGAGATCTGGGAAGAATAATAAATTATCTAATAAATGAGGCTTGGAATGTTGGTTTTCTGTAAATGAAAAGTAAAATTAGAGTCCTACTCTAATATCAATCATAAGAAATATATTATAGGTAGATTAAATTCATCTTTATGATTTATGTGAAAAGTACAACTTAAAAATGTTAGAAGAAAATATGGTAGAAAACATAATATCAGAAGATTAAAATCATCTTATGTGAAAAGTACAACTTAAAAATGTTAGAAGAAAATATGGAAGAAAACTTATAATATCAGAAGAAGGAGAGATTTTTTTTTAAACTAAACATAAGTAGAAACATTTATTAATGATACTGCATTAAAATAAAACCTTTGTGCTTCAAAATACATAACTTTCAAAAAAGGGAAAAAATAAAACTCTAGTCTGCTAGAAGTTATGTACAATATATTTAATCAGCAAATGTTTCATATCCAGAAATATAAAGAAGACACAAAGATCATTAAACAAAAGAAAAAAAAACTAAAAAATTGGCAAAAATATGAACAGGCAACTCAATAGAATGGAGAGTCAAGAGCTCATAAAGATGAAAATATGTTCAATCTCACTAGTCATCAAGAACATTCAAGTAAAATAATA
Organism: Canis aureus; assembly: GCF_053574225.1. Lineage (NCBI taxonomy): Eukaryota > Metazoa > Chordata > Mammalia > Carnivora > Canidae > Canis > Canis aureus. The sequence goes on from NC_135624.1 coordinate 66,548,126, forward strand.
ATATGGTACCATTTCACATCTATGACACTGACAAAAACTAAAATATCTGAGAAATGTTGAGGACTGGTTTGGTTTTTAGAAGATCCAATAAATGACCCTTGTGTACTCCACCATACTTAGTCGATAAACTCGGTATTCAGGAAGATGGAAAGGAAAATATTGCCTTTATAGGTGATTGTGGAAGATTGAATTATAATTTCCCAATTATTTGCTTCTTCTCTATAACAGGATTATATGTTCCCATTCATTGTTATGTGAGTCATTGCATCATGTGGGAAGAATCTAAGTCCCCACCTTGCTGACTTTGGGCCGAGTCTTGGGCATCCTTTGACTAATGGGATGAAAACAGAGGTGATATTTGCTTTTTTGAGAAGAAGCTTAAGTTGAATTGTGTGGTTTGCCCTTGCCTATTAGAACCACATATGTCAGATAAAGGTACCACATGCCTAAGTCTTCAGACTAAGAAGACACATGGAACTATCAAGCACAACAGCGCTAAGCCAAAGTACAGCTGGCTTGCAGCTCTGATGTAACATTGAGAGAGAAATAAATATTTGTGGTTCTTAACCATTGATATATTGGCTTTGTTTGTTGCCACAGAAAAGGCTAACTAATCCGCTGATAAAGCTGAATGGTATTCTACAATGCGGCCCAGTGTTAAAGCTATCTTTCACCAACCAGATAACTCAGGCCACCTTCTTGGGGAGGAACAAAGGATGGCTGGCAGCTGTGTTCAGGAAAATCCCTTCCTGTAAAAACCAGAAAAGTTAGGAACAAATATTCATCCACAACATACCCAAATCATGGCTATTCCATTTGGAATAAGTGAGAAGTCTGGTAGGGCAGTCTTCTTTCCATCTTCACGGGGTCCCTTCCTCAATACCAACCGCAGTTCCTTTGTGTGTTCTCCCAAAACCTCCAATCAGCAATCAGTGTTGAGCTGGTTCAGAGCAGTCACTAATTAAATTAATTTCAAGATTATGCTCTCCTTGGCAGTATCTTTATCCTCCTTTCTATTTTGTATCCCAAATTATGCCAATCCACATTGTCCAATATAGATTATTAATCATTCAATTAATTAAAAAGAATTGAGATATTCTTATTAATAAAATGTCACCAACATTTAAGTGTCTAAAATTTATTTTTTAAGTGTCTAAAATTTAAATATAGCTCTCCTCTTTGTTAAATTTTGAGGGAGAAATTTGAGTTAAAAAATTATAGTTTCAAAGACTTTTTATGTCCAAAATGATGAAAACCCGAATTCAGGTTATAATGCCCTTTTGATTTAAATATAAAAATAAAGTTCAAATTTTCTTTCCCCTATCATTGCTAATACAGTAGGATTCTTTATTATAGTTGATCTGAAGGACAGCCAGCTGGTTGGCTATTTATGCCAGAGTTTCAGGCCCAGCAGACCTAATGACACGTACTCAATCATATACTTATACAGCCTTTTTTGCAAACAGAGGCAGGCTACTCAGTCAGACACTCCCTGGTGAATGGCATCAAGCTATAAAAATGAGCCTTGTAAGTTGGATATTGTTGCACTTAGTGAGGAGGTCATCCCTCTTTGCTTCCTTCTAGAATCCCTATCCTTGCCCCTTTGCCCAATTTGAATGAGGAATGAGTATATCATCTCCTGTTGGGGGTGCTACCATCCCAAAGCGATGTCTGCAGCCTTATGTTCTGGAAGGTGCTAAGCATGCTCACACATAGTCCATGTTCAATGCCTTGGAAACACCAGGTGTCAGCTTCCAGACTGAAAATCTGGCTAAAGATTTCTGGGAAATTGTTATGTAAAATGTCACAGCACAAGCAAAATGAGCCAGAAGATATCTGATAAGACTGTGTTCAAGCAATCACTTCTAAATCCATATCCTTATTTGTATATTTTAGCATCTAATCTCCAATTTTATTTTATTTATTTAATTGTTTTTTAAATATTTTATTTATTCATTCATGAGTGACACAGAGGGAGAGACGGAGACAGAGACATAGGCAGAAAGAGAAGCAAGCTCCATGCAGGGAGCCTGATGCTGGACTCGATCCCAGGACCAGGATCACGCCCTGGGCTGAAGGCAGACGCTTAACCACTGAGCCACCCAGGTGTCCCTAATTTCCAATTTTAGTGTATTATCCAAACAGACTCTTCCCCCAACCCAAGGCCAAATTCCTTTGGGTAGAATTCCTGAATCATATCATTTAGGTGCTCCCTCAATATTCCTATGCTTTTCCCTAGTGCCCCTGGTCACTTCTAAGCCCCATATAGACTCTTAAGAGAGCTGTTTTGGCAAGGAACCCTTCTGTATCATTTGCACCATGCACTAGTCATTAGTATATTCTTAATTTTTTTCTAGTCATCTCAGTGTTGCCACTAATCAAATATTAAATAGGCCAAGTGTGTATCCCCTTGGTTGTGTCCTACAGACTGTATAATGTTTATCAGAATTTTTGCCTGCTCCATCATAATAGACAGATATTCTCAGAAATCTTGCAGCTACAATTTTTCCTTTGGTTAGGGAGTTAAGAACATCTGAAAATCTGGATCTTCATTGACTTCAGTGAGGCTAGTTCTCTATATACCAAAAAATACAGTTTTTATCATACGCCCTTAAGTCAACAATGATAGATTGGACAGTGCCAGAGCTTATGACATTCAATAAATTACTCTTGGTATACTGATGGGCACGAGGATGAGATATCCTCTGATCTATGTATCCATCTATAGATGCATGTATATATTCTGTATGTATGTATCTATCTACCATCTATTATCTATCTATCTATCTATCTATCTGTCTCTCAACAGTAGGCTGCATTGCAATAGAACAGTCCTGGAAATTAGTCATTCTTCAGGCTTGGGTGTACCACTGTACATTCTCTGAAAGTGTCAATATACAAGATGGTCAGGCTGTCACTCCATGGTCTGCAAAGTCTGGCTATACTCGAGAAATATATCCATCATAGCTGGCATTTAGGTGTATAGTTCCAAGCTAGAAAGATCCATAAATTGTGGAATTCATCTTGACACTTTATCTTCAGTATGCAATTACAGCTCCTTAGATCACAAATTCAGAATCCTAAAGATATAGTTTATACAAAGGTAAAAAATTGCATCCTAGTTTCCAATGACTGTTCCTCCAAAAAACTCATATGTTAAGTATGTACTTGGTCCCAAAATTTCCCACAACACTTGAAGGCTTTCCAAAGTCTTCACATTTTCCTACTGTCTTCAAGTAGTACCAAATGTCCCAGAATTTCATAGGGTCAGTTTTCCAGACATCTGTTTCTCTCAGTCTCTAGAATGTAGATAATAGGATGATTTTTAAAAAAATCAAAGTTCAATAATATCAATGGACAGTTACAAAGTGAGTCTAGGCCCTGAGTATTTTTGGGCAGGCTGAAAGGCTGGAGATGGTCTGTTTTCCATAAGCCTGTATGGGATGAAGTGGGGATGATGGAGAAAAACAGAAGAGAAAAATGAAAAGAAGAGAAGATGGCATGCTTTTTTCCTTTACTGTAAATTCAACAGTTTTCATAGATCTTATGCCTAGGCCCCATTTGTTCTTAGTTTGGGAGGCTCCCAAAGCAGACATAGACTTGGAAGTCAATAGTTTATTTGGAAGGTGATTGTAGAAAGCACCAGTAAGGGAATGGGCAAGGTGAAATGAGAAAGGGAGGAAAGCCAATAGATTCTATATTAATTGTCAGATTTCCACTATGGACAATTGGGGCTCAACACCCCCTCAATGAGTCTAACAAGGTACTCTGTGGAATTGTTTCCCTGAGGGTAATAGAGACTAGAGTATTCATCCACTGACTCTGGTCCCTCATCAGTAGATAGTTGCTCTGGGGGTGTTAAATCTTGATATTCTCAGACTGCCTTCTGTGGGCTGAGCAAGCATTCACGGTGCTGGATAAAGCATAGAGAAGAAGGAGCCTGTGTGGAAAGCTCCCAGCATGTGTGAAAATTGTCATCTATCAATGCCTCATGTTATTTTGGGTGTCTGACTCCAAAGTCAAATGATGTGAGTTCATTAACTTCTCCGGACTGATGACCCTATCCTAACTTAGGCACTCTTATTTCTGCTGGTGGTAAAATCTATCTGAAATTATTATCAGCTGAGCTCAAAGGCCTTGCTATGCTTCTGAATACGTAGGATTGGTGACAAAAACAATGCCCTTTTTTTTCCCCCTCTAACTATGCTGTTTTAAAGGTAACTGGGGCAGCCCAGGTGGCTCAGCGGTTTAGTGCCGCCTTCAGTCCAGGGTGTGATCCTGGAGACCCGGGGACCCAATGTGATGACCATGCCATGAATATAGTCTTGCCCAAACTAGGATTCTTATGAAGGTCTGTGCAGAGGCTAAAGATAGAACACATGAGGCAAATGTGTTTGTTACTGAACTTCCTTATAACAGCTACCATTCTGACAACAAATGGGAGAGGTTTGGGTAGAACTAGATCTGGATATGTGGTACCCATGTCCTTATCTATCAACTTCTAAGTCATCCCAAGTAATGTACAAATAGGAGTTTTCACATCACCAGTTTTTTATCTCAACACAATGAAGCACCCATGTGGCATAAACCACAGGTCTTTTTTCTCACATTATATTTGTATTGGGCCTATGGTTACTGTATAATATGAAATTAAAGTGATTTTTACATAGTACATACATAGTAAAATATTACTAAACTATTATAAACCATAAATATGAAGGCACAACTTCAACTTTATAAAATATTCATAAAATCTTCTGATTTATTTTTAAATGAAAAAAGGTTATTTACCAAGTTATATGTACACACTGACATAGGTGGACAAAGATTTGAACAAAATATGATGAAGAATAGCTTACTAAGTGGTACCATTGAATTATGGGTAAGTATATTTAAATTAAAAACATATTTCAGTTGCTAAAATAACTATAAATTTTGGTAAGAATAAGAGGGAGCCAAACAGCATTTGTTCAAAGAATTTTATTTAGTCATAATTAAATATAAAGAGCAAATTCATCAAGTTTAGAACCTGGGTGGTTGAATGAAAATTCACAAAGCTAGACTTTTAGAGGTTTATATAGTTAGGGAAGTATTTTAAAACACCAGAGCAAATAAATGACACCAGCAATTACATCATTATACTGATTAAGGCATAGTATTCTTTTTTTAAAAAATTTTTATTTATTTATGATAGTCACAGAGAGAAAGAGGCAGAGACACAGGCAGAGGGAGAAGCAGGCTCCATGCACCGGGAGCCCGGTGTAGGATTCGATCCCGGGTCTACAGGATCGCGCCCTGGGCTAAAGGCAGGCGCCAAACCGCTGTGCCACCCAGGGATCCCAAGGCATAGTATTCTTATGTATCTTTTTGGAATGGGACCATATCAATGTAGTTGCTAATCCTGTCTCATGGAGACAACCCATGGTGAAGGCAAACCACAAGCTAGAAATCTGTGCATGGCAACGCTGGTTGCTTAAGTTTGCTAAAGGAACATACCAGATTAAGCTCTCATTTTATTATTTATTCTATTGCTCTCCACCAGTTTTTATATATATGAAGTTTGAAAACTAGAAACTTGTTTTTCTTGGTATCTAAGCAACAGAAAGAGGTAAAAGCTCATGACCATGGGCATGATAGTTTGAACTTCGAAAATGACAACGAATATCCCTTTGGGAGTCTTTCAAACAGAGTAGTGTGCTAGCTGAGAAAATATACTCTAATAGAATCTTCTTATGGTCTTTTCAGAGAACAACAAAGGATCTTTTTTCAGAGAACCAGAATGACAAATTTCCTATGACAAGATGCTTTTTAATCCTATTATTATAAATTTGCAAAGAGAATCCACGTTACTCATGAAAAATAATATCCAGAATCACCTTTAGCCTCTCCCACACATTACCATAATTTTCTGGTGAGACAAACCCATCTTAGCCTTAACCTCAACATTCCACAGCATTACCTTTAAAAGATCATGCCATTTGTAATTATAAACATTTATGCCAAATGAAAGTTAAATTACCTAAGGTCTTAAATGTAATGTAGTGTATAAAGTGTAAAAAGATGCCTTTGTAAAGAAACCGTTCTCTGGAATTTGCCTATATTAATATAAATTACTTGGAAACACATGGCAAATAAAATAATGTTGCACTGTTAATATTTCTGGTGTCCTGTGTGTACAGCCTGTTTATGCTCACTGTTACTAAAGAAAGTAAAAAGGCTCTATGGACAATCCAAAACAGGCCTTTAACCCAAGCACCTAACACAATTGCAACTTCAGCACTCTTTCAAAAATAATCAGCTTTCCAAAATAATCAACAGGTGATACCATCAAGTTGGTAATTTGGAGATGCCAATAGCCATGTGACATTGCTACAGAATTAATCTGGCTAATAGATCAATAATAAAAGTTTAAAAAATAAGATTTACCACTTATTGATGGGTTCAGTCAATATGCATGGGCAGTTCTCAATATACTCTGAGATGGACGGGGCCAAATATCACAACCATGATATTTTATCTGTGCAGTTTCATTAGAATCTATTGTGAAATTCCATGGCATGAACTGTGGATGGAGATATTAATTACAAGTCTTTGTCTTGGTTGCTTAACCCAGTTGGTCAGAACAGAGCACAGAGGAAGACAAGAATGTGGTAATGATCACAGGAAGGATTTAATCTACATGAAATGACATTTGGCTTTTGGAATATTTCTAGCAATTAAAGTTAATGTGGACATATAAGTCTTGGAATTAATTTCAAACCAAACAAAGCCACACCATGAAACCTTAAAACAGAAGGTATGGCAATGTTGTCTTATTCTCCCTACCGCCTTTCAAATATTCCTCTTCCATAAGACTTCCCTATTCATTTGGGAGAAGGGAGAAAACAATACTTAATACTCAAAATATTAAATTCTCCCTTGTTCCTTCTGGTTCCAGTTTTTCTCAATGGGATGATAAAATAAATTAATAATAATGATAAACAATCATACTATAATCTAACATCTATTGAGTATGTACCATATGCTGGCATTATATTAAAGGCTTTCAACATTTTCTTTCTCTTGGTTCTAACAACACTTTCACGAGGTAGGAAACCATTAATTAGGCTGAGGCTTCAGTGAGGTTGGATAACTTGCCTGGGATCACTTAATAAATGACAATGCCAAGTCCAAACCCTGCCTGACTCATGTAAACAAGACTTTTGTGTTTAATAGCGTGTTTTTGTTCTAAGGCAAATACAGAAAGAAAAAATTTTAGAACTACATTAACTCAGGAAAAGTTTGAAGTCTCAATCTATCCTCAACTCTTACAGTCACTTGACCTCACCATTAATCATTTAAATATTTGTTTCAGATCAACTACACTATGTACGGGTGACTAATGGAGTGTTGATAATGACCTTTTGGTTAATGAGGGAAATGTACTGTTCTTTGAGAGGATGATGCTACTGAGATGATCCAAACATAAAAGGGACATGCACTTTAATTTTGATGGTGTATTAGCTTTGATTTCCCCTGAACTGTTCGCTTTATTTTAAGAGGATATAATCCTGTTTCCATTGTTGATACCACTGTGCCCACATAGGTTCTGCCTACATCTGTGCCCTCCCTTGAACTGTGTTTTGACCAACGGAACTGAGAAAAGTAAACCAAGGAATTCTAGTTAATAATTCCACTCGCTACCCACACACAGCTTGAGAATTTGGCAAGAGAGTTCTAGCGAACTTTCAGAGACATAATATTATAGTTATGAAATCTAAGATGATTGTCTCAGTCCATCCTTGGACTGAGAGTGTACTGTCAGTGTGCATTCTCTTAGCCTATCAAACATTACTCAATTTGTTCTAGAGTTTTAGGATGAACTACAGGATGACTCAACAGTAATCAATTTCAGCCATCAAAGTTATCTGAAATACCTAATCAATGGTATTACCAAAACAAAAGGCAGATTTCTTCTTTGGAAAGAGTACTGGAATTGAAATTGACTTTACCACACAAATTCAAAAGATGTCATTTTGCCTTTTATTAACTGTATTATCTTGAGAAGGACATAAGATAGATGTCTACAACTCTTCAGCTATAAAATGATGTTATAACCATCTCTTCAGATAATAACAAGGAATAGATGCATGAAAGTGTTAAACATTGTAAATAATTAAGACAGACTGTTATCATATTGGCTTGACCTAATAGATATTTAATTGTATTGCAGCTCTGAGAATTCTGAATAAGTTTGGGGGTCTCTGGAAACCTTTTACTTCTGGCATAACCTTTCCAGTTAATATGTACCTCCCTTCCCATATCCTCCTTCAAATCTATCCCTTTAAAAAAGAGACTAGAAAAGTCCAATGAGCTTTGATCTTCTTAAGAATTCCAAACACCAAAAAAAAAAAAAAAAAAAATCCAAACACCTATATTTTAAACCCTTAAACCAAGCAGCTTAAAAAAAAACAAAACAAAACAAAACCCACCAAAAAAAAAAAAAAAAAACAAACAAACAAGCAGCTTTTTTAGCCCAGCATTCTTCACAGATTTTTTTTAAATCCTCGAGAGATAGGTCATGGTATTTCTGTATATGAACAATGAATATTCCTATTTAGTTAATTCTATCCTCCAGAAAATGAAATAAGGGGAAAATATTCTAATTTTTATATTTTAATCTGTTAGGTCTGATCCAGCACTTTGGATTTCCTACATCTAATTTCCATGATCATTTTACCATTTATTTGGATATATTTTAGTAGGTACAGTAGTGGTTGAGAATATAGTGATGTGTAAGAAAAAAAGAGACAGGAAGTAACATGTTAAACTACAGTAAAATTTTATGTTTTAGTCTGATTTTTAATTCAGTTTTTTGAAGATTGTACTTTTAAAACTATAGTTACTTGAAATGGCCAACTAAATAGAATAAAAAGAATTTTTTTTTTTTTTTTTTAGATTTTATTTATTTATTCATGAGAGACAGAGAGAGAGAGGCGGAGACACAGGCAGAGGGAGAAGCAGTCTCCACACAAGGAGCCTGACCCAGGAGCCCTACCCGGGACTCCAGGATCACGCCCAGGGGCCTAAGGCAGGTGCTAAAGTGCTGAGCCACCCAGGGATCGCTGAATAAAAAGAATTTTGATGTGATTTAAGGGCTCACCGCATATCTAGATAATAATGGCTGAGGCTTTTCTAGAAAAGAGTTTCAAAGGAAGCTGTGATAGCTATAAAAATAACCTCTCTTCTGGCCCACTTGAAAGTGTGGGAGAATGAATACCAGCTACTCACCTTATCTTGCAATGTTTCTTGCACTCCACTCAGATTAAACTGCCTGTTCTCTAAACAATCTGGTAGGTCTTTTCAACTAAAGTTCTTTCTGTGAGAAGTGCTTCTTCTCACCTTATCACCTCAGCAACCTCTTGCTTCAAACCTCTGCATTGAAAGATTCTTGTTTCTCCAAAGTGATGCTCACGCTTCCATACCTTCCTTGCCCTTTGTACTTGTTTCTACTTTGCACTTAAATGATCCATCCCTCCCTCCGTTCATTCGTTCTTTAAGCATTTTTTAAAAATATCTATTATGTAATAGGCACTATGTCAGGTACAAGGGATATAAAACAAATAATACACAGTCTCTATTATAAAAAATCTGAAGTGTTATATAGAGCTTCTTAACCTGGGCATTTCTTAACTCAAGTGAGCTTTTATGGTTCCGTTTAGCATGTTGAAGTTTTGTGCATAAATTTGTAGGTATGCACACGTGTGAACTCCTCAGCAAAGATGGTTTTAGATTTCAGAAAATTCCAGAGGAAATCAGAAAGCCAAGAAGGTCAGACTTTGGCTTAGTGGAAAAGATAAATAATCATTTAATTACAACAAATTGTTTAATTGGTAGTAAAATAGAGATATGCATAAGACCAGATATGTGGTAGAAACCAGAAGGTGGTGGCATCTGAGGAAATTTGGGGGAAGAGGTGGTATCTGGTTGAGTCCTGAAGGATGGGTGAGTTCTCACTCTCTACTTTTCTTCCCTGTCAAATGTCTAACTCTTTTACTTCATCATCACTCATTTATCTCTTAATCTATAGAAATCCTGCTCCCAGACTCACCACTGTACTGAAATTACTCTGGTAAGGGTCATCAGTGATGTCTTCATTCCTAAAACCAACTGGTTTTCTAAAACCAAGTAGCAAAACCAATTCCAATTTCAAATCTTTAATCTCAATGACTTAAGAGAACCCAATTTGCTTTTTGTTCATGTCATAGCCCAATGGAAGTGAGGCAATTCTGCACAGCTCTCCTCCAAACAGCCATTGGGGCATTCAGGCTGGTCACAACAAATAGTTTCTCCTTGGAGTCCTTTATTTCTAGCCACAGAAGGAAAAAAGAATGCAGATAGTTAAGAGCATGGAGAGCAGCCCACATTATTAACTTCAAAGGAGGCTGAGGAATGTGGGAAGAGTAGCTGGGCCATTTGTTGAGGTCTCCCGGCCATTGCCACAATATTTAATATTTTGTACCATCAGCCATTGTGTCCATAGTCTCCTCCATCATTTAGCAATTTTCTGGGCTCCCTTAACCTGAGTTAACTGTAATTTTGACAGGGATTCTTTGCTTCTTCTGTAACCATGTAAGAAGTGGAGGAACTGGGGGCCATCTCCATTTGTTGTTGGAAGGCCATTATCATAAATGGGAAATAAACTTCATTAGAGATTTAATGCCAAGGCAAACAAAATTTCTCTCATGTTGAGGTGATCAGCTCCATTTGATTAGACAATGAGAACTGTATAACCCATTATCTTTCCATTTATCCGCAAGAGCTTCATTACATCTATAATTATAAATAAATCAGATTTGAATTTAAAAAATTAGATGCCTCTAATGCACTTTTGCAGTACTCAAAGTTACATAGAATCCAGGAGATATGTAATTCTTTTACTGCCATTATGTCTGTCCTTTTTCCATTAAAACTCTGCCTACTAAAACATGGTAACAAGCTTATAAGATAATAGCTAGAAACCCTTCAAAATTAATTAATTATTTGACCAACTATCCCATATACATTTATGTTCTAAATCGTATTTATCTTCTATTGATATTTATCAGATTCTTACAATTTCATTAACAGACCAAAAGTTGGGTCTCATCATCTGATGAGTTCATTTATTGAATTGATGGAACAGGAGATTTGAAATCAGAATTCATAAGAGGTAACTTGTCTGGTTAACTTTAGCAATTTGATGCACATGAGAGTTAAATGTAATCAGAATCCCCCCACCTTTTTTTTGGTCTCGAAACTATTATGGTGTTTAAAAATCTAGGTTAGGGCAGCCTGGGTGGCTCATTGGTTTAGCGCCTGCCTTCAGCCCAAGGTGTGATCCTGGGGACCCAGGATAGAGTCCCACATTGGGCTCCCCGCATGGAGCCTGCTTCTCCCTCTGCCTGTGTCTCTGCCTCTCATGAATAAATAAATAAATAAAAATGTTTAAAGATTTTATTTATAAATAATTTTTTTAAGATTTTATTTATTTATTCATGAGAGAGGCAGAGACACAGACACACACATACCTTCCAGTTCCATCCACGTTGAAGCAAATGGTGGGTATTTGTCGTTTCTAATGGCTGAGTAATATTCCATTGTATACATAGACCACATCTTCTTTATCCATTCATCTTTCGATGGACACCGAGGCTCCTTCCACAGTTTGGCTATTGTGGACATTGCTGCTAGAAACATCGGGTGCAGGTGTCCTGCCGTTTCATTGCATCTGTATCTTAACACCATAGAAACAAACAATCCAATAATGAAATGGGCAAAAGACATGAAGAGAAATCTCACAGAGGAAGACATAGACATGGCCACATGCACATGAGAAAATGCTCCGCATCACTGGCCATCAGGGAAATACAAATCAAAACCACAATGAGATCCCACCTCACACCAGTGAGAATGGGAAACATTAACAAGGCAGGAAACCACAAATGTTGGAGAGGATGCGGAGAAAAGGGAACCCTCCTGCACTGTTGGTGGGAATGTGAACTGGTACAACCACTCTGGAAAACTGTGTGGAGGTTCCTCAAAGAGCCAATAAATAAAATCTTAAAAAAAAAACTAGGTTATGAGAAACTTCTATGTTTAATGGTAAATTAAAGGTGGAAAATTTTATTGTGTTCATGCCTCTGATTGGTGCTGACAAATTCCCAAAGCCTTTGAACTCACATTGATCTTTAGTTGGTACCCTGCCCTTTTGAGGGTGTCATCCCATCCGCCTTTGCCTTATCTCATTCCTCCTCCCTGTTCCAGAAAGAAATGGCAAATGACTGTCTGGGAACTTCCTGAAGTCTGCCTCCTCTTCCACAAGCAAACCTGCTCCTCCTGCCCGGGGAGGTAAAGCAGCCACCTTCATGACAGAGCTCCAAACAGGTCACTGGATTTCAGTTTCTAGAAACCGGCCTGCATTTGGGACCAGGAAGCTGTTGTTCCTAGCTGACATGTGGCATTCAAATAAAGAAAAGAGCAACCGTATTTTATTCCCCAAAATGATATAAAGGAAAACATAAACAAATCTGTTTCCCACTTGGCGGCTTGCACAGTGAAGGCCATTGTTCCCTGGGAACTCCAACTGACACACACCCCGCTGTGCCGGATCAACTGGCTTGTCCTCAGTTTACAGACGTGAAGTCACAGCAGCGAAGGTCCCATCCCTTGGGTGATTTTCCTCTTTGGTTGCACTGAGCTGTTTCCTGATGTACTTGATGTGCCTGAAATCAAAGCCATGAAGACAGAGAATCTTGCTGATTATACTTTATTTTATCCTTGAGAGAAATAATATTTCAAGAAAGGAAAGATGATGGAAACTGGATCACAGGTCATTTAAAGAAAAATCACCCAGGCAACTGACAATGTTTGGGCCTGTTCAATGTAAAACAGTTTAAAAAATCTATGTGGAGTGAATTCTAAAAATACAGATTCAAAAAAATAAAAAAATAAAAATACAGATTCAATTTATTCATAAAAATAGAACTTCAGAAAAGGATGTGTCCTGCTTAGGGAATACTTTGGAGATAAATGAAACTTGTGGGGGAAACACATCAAACAAAAGAATAACAAATTTTTAAGGAAATGTTCACTGGCTAGTGTGCATGCCTGAGTCATGTTTGTTCATCAAGACAAACAAATGAGGCTTATTCCATGCTAGGGGTGAGTGTCCAATGGCCACATGGCACCTCCTACGCCCCAGTGACCTTCTTGTGATAAGAGCAGTTCTGAGTTTCAGGAACTTATTTCAATCTCCATTTTATTGCTTTACTGTCTAATGAGTCCTTTCTTCTACATCTCAGAACCAACATAAAAAATGAGTAAAAATGAAAGCACAGTTTCTCTTTCAGTTCTGCTGTGGTGGGCAGAGGCAGCTCCTGGTAGGCAGGGATTATGCAAACAGATGGTATAAAGGGAACAAAGAGAGATCCAAAAATATCAATCCCATTGTCTTGTCTCAGCATCTCATCAATAAAAGTTTAGGCCTAAATAGCTACTGCATGTCAATCAGGGGCCAGGCATGATGCTCTGATACCAGCATACAAAGGATTAATATGATCTTCTTAAAGTACTGCTATGCATTGCCATAGCAGACTGCTTTGCTCTGCCTCAGAGTTTATCTGAAACATTCTTATTGTTAACCACTAATTATCTGTTTCTCCAGCTTTGACCTTGAGGGTAAGGCCTTCAACATTGGTAAGCCCCATATGTGATAGGGACTGATACACAGCAGAAGCTCCACTCATGAGTGATGGAGAATGAATAAATGAGTAAATGAATGGCGATTTAGTGCATTTAATTAGTTATTTAGCAGTTGTTGATCAAGCCCTGGCTCAACAAGGAGATACTCTTTGGAGAACAGAGAAAGTCTTAATGGAGGGCAGAAAAGAATGAGTTAGAACCTAAAGTTGCCTTCAAGGAACAGCTAATCAAGTCTACATCTGTGTAAAAACTCAAGCTTATTTATGATGTTTTTGCTGTAAATAAAATTTGAGAAAATATAGCTTATGAAGATTAAGTATTTCTATCCTAGTTTTCCATAAAAGAAAATAAAGAGTTTTAGGAGACCTCTCTTGGTTTATCAGTCAATGGAGGTAGTAGATCTCCATGTGGGATGAACACATGGATTGATCATAGCATTGGCATTTGGAATTTGAAGCCAGCAATATCTTTACTTCTGGCATTAAATAATAGCTTTTTCATTTGTAGCTCAAATTTTTTATTCATCTGTGTGTAACAACATACTCTTTCTGGAGCGCTCCTTTCCTGAACAAAGGCAGACAATGGACCCAATAGGCAGGTACATTTCTCCTGGAGAGCCCTGGGTTTCCACATTGGATATCTTTCTGAAGCCGGAGATTTTTGCCAAGCTAGGTCAGTTCTTTAGGACAACCGCCAACCATGAAGCCTGCAGGTCCGCTCAGACTTAGAAAGAAGGGTGTCATTCTCTAACACACTGCCATCTTTTGGCAGTAAGAAGAGTAGCAAAAAAGGCAAAAGAAGAAAGAAGGCCTTTATTACCTCTTAGCTTGTCTCAGTCTACTAAGGGAAGCAATGCTGATGCAACCACCCACTCCACTGGTAGAAATTCTCTGGAACTGACAAAACAAAAAACAAAATGGAGCAGCGCTTCACGAATCTGCTTGCAAATGGTTTACTCTGAAACAATTCCAATCCATACTGGGGTCTTCATTCTTTAATCTGTTAATATATTCTTTAATTTGTCAACTACTATAAAACCTTTAATGTTCGTTTTTTTTTCATCAAAGTATAGTCGACACACAATGTTACATTTGTTTCAGATGTATAACAGCGATTGACAAGTCTGTACAGTATGCTATGCTCCCCACAAGTGTAACAACAATGCTGTTAAGATACCATTGACTATATCCCCTGTGCTGTATCTTTCATCCTCGTGACTTATTCGTGCCATAACTGGAAGCCCTACATCTACCTCCCTTCACCCATTTTGCCTATTCCCCCCACCTTCTTCCCTCTGGCAAACATCAGTTTGTTCTCTGTATTTATGAGGCTGTTTCTGCTTTTTGTCTGTTCATTTTCTTGTTTTTTTATATTCTACATATAAGAGAGATCATATATTCTCATTTTCGTATATGATCCTATAATACAAAAGCACACAATTTAGATCACCTAAAGGCCACGTATTTGGGAATCTACAGCACAATCCACAATGTTGGATACATGTGTTACTCTTTAACAGACATTTTTTGAGCACATCTGCTATAGGCCAAGCCATGTTTTGGGGGTGGGGTCACAGTAGTAAACAAGACAGATAAGGTTTCCAACCCCATGGATGTTGTAACATGAGTATTGGACATGTGGGATAAAAGCTAATAGGGAAAGGCACAAGATGATGTAAGAGTAAGAGGGAATTTTATCCATCTGAAATCAAAGCTTGCCTGTTCAGGAAGTGACATTAAGAGAGAACCAGAGTGGGACACCTGAGTTGGATAAGTGCCAACTCTTGAGTTCAGCTCAGGTCATGATCTCGGGGTCATGATCTCAGGGTCATGAGATTGATCCCTGTCTCAAACTCCGGGCTCAGTGCAGAGCCTGATTAAGATTCTTTTTTCCCTCTTCCTCTGCCCCTCCCCCTCCTCTCAAGAGTGCTTTCTCTCTCTCTCTCTCATAAATAAATAAATAAAACCAGAAGGAGGCCAAAAGTTAGCATGATGAAGATAGGGGTCAAAGGGTGGGGGGTGGAGAGGCACTGCTTTCCAGGAAAAAGAATAAATCAGCTTAGTACCAAGCATGGGACCCCATGAATTATCAAGAAGCTTTAAAAAAAAAAAAAAAAAAAAAAAAAAAGAAGCTTCTTGATCTGCATAAGATGCTTTACAGTAATGTTTAGAATTTATATTTTTATCTCCTAAAATATACATTAAAGGAAGTGGTGGGCAAAGCAAGTTCAGAGACTTAAATTCAAATCTAACTACCTCTGCAATTTTAAGTGGCTTAGTTTCCTGACACTATTTATCTTTAAAATGATTACAAGGCTTGCTAGTTTCTGACCAGGTTTAGAATAAGTATGTAACAGTCCAACACATAGTCACACAGTGAAGACAGCTAATAAATACTACTTTGTCTTTCTATTTTAACTACTTTGGGATACTTAAGACTTCCTACTTTTGGAAAGGCTCATTCAATCATCGTTATGTACACATTGTCTAAAAGATGATTTTGAAGGCTACCTGGGTGACTCAGTGGTTGAGCGTCTGCCTCTGGCTCAGGTTGTGATCCTGGGTCCTAGGATCAAGTCCCACATCGGGCACCCTGCAGGGAGACTGCTTCCCCTCTGCCTATGTCTCAGCCTCTCTCTATGTGTCTCATTAATAAATAAATAAAATATTTTAAAAATAAGTAAACATAAAAAATAGAAAAATAAAAGATCATTTTGATTACAGACTTATGATTAGCATATGATACATTTGATGCATCATTAATCCCCTGAATTTATTTTTATTAAAATTGCCTTGAATGTACTGCTTCAGCAAGTGGTTGGTCAGGCTATTTTTTTTATCACTCATTGAACAAAGTCTAAGCAGAATAGAAAAATAGGTGTATCCTTAAATAACCTAAAGTTTCTTGTTTGACTATCCAGAAGTAAGCCTGAGCCGTGTAGAACTAATAATAAATCACTCCCCAAATAGCCCAAAGTGAGTGTGTGGTGGTAGGCTGGCTGAGGGGGCACAGCCAGTATTCCTACCTACATTAGAATATCTTGATGTGTTTTTAAAGTTTTGTTAATTTTATAGATTTAGCACATGTTATTAATCAAAAAATATGGTAATATTTTAGAACATGGTGATAACCCATTGTGACTTAAGTCCACTCTATAAAAATTAAATGTCTTCTGATAAATATCTCCTATTTGAAGACATAAAAATATCAAAGCTGGAGGAAATCTTAACATCATCTCTTAGTCTGTTATTCTACAAATCAGGAAGCTAAAGTACAAAATTGTAGTTTTCTTAAAGCCAGTGGATGTCAGAATAAGGATTTTCTTGCAGAGGTTCTGGTTCCCACATCAATGCATTTTCTACCATTTCTTAGCACTCCCATATTTTACAAGGTAGTCAATGAGATGGGCTCTTCTAAAAAAAGTCATAAAATACACTCAATGAAAAGATTCTAAAGTAACATTATTATTCTTATTATTAATTAAAAACAATTTAAGTGGTGCTTTTGTGTATCCAACTAGAATAAATTTTACCAAGTATTCCTTCAAATAACATTGAGAAGAAGTTTGTTAAGCAGTCATTTATTCAACAAATATTTACTGAGCATGTAGAGTTTGTAAAACTCTGTATTAAGTAATTGATTTCTGTCCTATTTTATTAAGCAAGGTAAATAAGGGGGAAAGGGAATGCTTACAGGAATATGCCATCCAGAACCTCCCCTTAAGGGTGGTTAACCAGGTTTCTGCATACCCTGAACTCTATTGATACTGTGCATCTGCATAGCATTTTACAGTTTCAGAGGACTTTCTCACGTCCTGAATTTCTGCATCATGTCATTTTAGCCTCTTATGGCTCTTACACTTTCAACTTGGTGTTCTTGGTGCTGATGTTCTTGATATACCTCTTAGATTTTAAGTTCACTTTAAAACTGAGGCTATTTTAAGCACCAGTAAATCTGCCACAGTGTCTAGCCTATTTTCTTAAATACGGCAGGTGCCTGGTATCTGGTGAGTGAATGAATCAGTGAATGAATGAGATTTCCTTTGGTTCACGGAAGCATAAGAGGCATAATGACCATCATGTTAGAGGACACCAGGCTGTGGCTCAGAGAGAGAAAGTCTGGTTTCTCATTGCTTGTAATCCTTAGAGCTCCTAATGGGGTCTCTTTCTACTTCAACTTAATCAGATCATGTGGTGATCCTCACTCAAAATAGAACCATTTCTTCTCCTAGAACCCCTATTACAAAAGCTGCTAAGTAAGATACTATGTTGACGTTTATCAAACTATCTGATTTCTTAAGTCTGAGTTCACTTTTATTACACATACAATCACGGAATAATATCTGTGTGGCTTTAGGCTGTAATTCTAGTTGTATTGCTAGGAAGGTGATTAGAATAAGAACACTGAGTTCTCTGGTAGAGAGTACGAGATGCAGAAGACACATTTTTCTACATGCCATTCAATGCGACTTTACTCATGTCTTCCATCGTCCAGAAACTCCTCCTCTATCATGACCTTCAAAAGAATTAGACCAGGGCACCGGTCTCCTGTTTCTGGCAGTGGCAGAACTCTCTAACGCATACATACAAAGCGCACAGCTTCTTAGGAATATCTGAATTCCAGTGAAAGATAATCCTTTTAAAAATAGACTTGTCAGGGGACATCTAAATACTGGCTTGAAGTTATGTACCTTTGGGGCCGGGTGGCTCAGCGGTTTAGCGCCGCTTTCAGCCCAGGGCGACCCTGAAGGCCCGGGGTAGAGTCCCACGTCGGGCTCCCTGCGTGGAGCCTGCTTCTCCCTCTGCCTGTGTCTCTGAGGAACAACATCAACAACAAAAGTAATGTACCTTTAGCAACAACGAAAGAACTTAGTCTTTAATGGAGAAAGAAATATATTTTCTTTTTTGCTTCTCTTTCCTTATGCCTCTCTCTTATGACCATCTGTAGATAAAAGAATCTTTGAAATTTCCAGTCATGTGCCCTGAATCTTCAATACTGAACTAATTCTATTTTGCCAGGACAACTGGAAAATGCAAATTCACACCTCCAAGTTGGTACAATTAAGTAGACGTAGAAACGTTTTTTAAATTTTTGATATTATAAGGATTGCTTTACGCTTTATTTTTACATTATTTAAGGAATATGAACCCAGTTCTTTTTTTTATTATTGGAGTTCAATTTGCCAACATATAGCATAACATGCAGTGCTCATCCCATCAAGTGCCCCCCTCAGTGCCTGTCACCCAGTCACCCCAACCCCCACTCACCTCCCCTTCCACCACCCCTTGTTTGTTTCCCAGAGTTAGGAGTCTCTCATGTTCTGTCTCCCTCTATGATATTTCCCACTCATTTTTTCTCCTTTCCCCTTTATTCCCTGTCACTATTTTTTATATTCCCCATATGAATGAGACCATATAATGTTTGTCCTTCTCCAATTGACTTATTTCACTCAGCATAATACCCTCCAGTATATGAACCCAGTTCTGAGTTCGATGCTCTTGTTCCTTGGGGAGAACTTTATTGCCTTCACATGAACAGTCAGGTGGCAATGACTAACACCCTGCATTATACTGGGTTTCATAGTTCAAAAGCACTTTCATGCACCTTATCTCGCCTAACCCTTCCACCTGCCTTGTGGATTGGGCAGGGAAACTATCATTATCTTCACTCTGCAGATGAGAAAAGTGAAACCAGGAAAGGTCAATGGCTTGCTTGAAGTCAAACAACCATTAAAGGGGAAGGTGAAGCCTTGAACTGAGTCTTAGACTTCACACTCAGCACTTTAACTCGATGACCAGTAAGAGATGAATTGCAATGGCAAATCTTACTTTGGTGAATATAATCCATTTACGCTAAATGTATTCAAAATTTTAAGTTAAAGTTAGTAGTCCCATGGATGATGCATTAGGTATAAATGCGAATGTTAGAATATTTTATTTTAATTACCAGGAAGAATTTGTTTATAGCCAACAGCTCAGCCCCAGTTGGGTATTAAAAACTTCTGATAAACTGAACAGATGTAAACTTCAATAATTATCTACATTGACATAATTGTTAACCTATATATATGCTCAATTGTTTAGATTGGCTTTGTGAGTACAGATAATGAAATTCTAAATGCAAGTCCCCTTTTTTTGAGTTGGACCGCTGGGTATTAATTTGATGCTTTACAATATTAGGCTTTTCACTCTGATTTACGTGTTGGATCCTAAAATACATTCAACAATACAATGCTGAACAAAATTAGATATAAAATTTCATAGTTAAAAATATATGCTTAAGCTGAGTAAACTTGGTCAAGTAACCCTACCCCAGTTTCTTAACTATAGGACTGCAATAATAATTATATGTTTCTAATTAGCTCATTATAAGATTAAAAGAATTGATAATATGTGAGGTTTTAGCATATGTTAAATTTGAAATCAATTTGAGTTATGATCCTTTTATAAATATATTGTGTTACTGTTTAGTCTTGATGATGAAGACACTGTATATAAAATTTAAATCTTTTTTAAAATTAGCCTAATATTATAATTGGGATAAGTCTTATCAAAATTATTCAAAGCTGTGGATGAAGTTATACAGAAATTGGTTTCTATGAAATGATTATGACTTAACAGGGTGATGGTGTTACTGATTTTGTGTGCATGAGGCATCAATCTGATCTGAAAAGTGAGGTTTTGCTTTTTATAATCTGCTTGCTGTCTGGCTTTAATAATGTTAGTTAAGTATGTCAACTTTTTAAAGATGGAGAGGAAGTTGTAATAATATCAAATGTCGTTGCTTGTAATATGAAAACCGAGATAAGCATGTCTTTGCAGGTTGAAATCTAAAGAAAAATAAAGTTTGGATTGCATGTAATTGTTTATTCTAAAGACTCTTGAACTGCATATAGTTTATTTACTTTTTATCCTTTCGTGGGGGGGGGGGGAGAGAATTCTAATGTGTGTAAAGAGAAAGTGTATTTTTCTAGTGTGACTTATCTGACTTACTCAGCCAAAGGATTGAAAAGCCACTCTATTAAAAATAAGTGTAATGGGATGAAATTTCAAGTAATTTTTAGCAATAAATTTTAAGTAATGAGAAAGCTTTAAAACAACTATTAGGATTAATTCAACAGAATCTCAAAAACAGATAAACCAAATAAATGTCACCTTCAAAGGTGACAGTATGATTTTGTTCGGGATCCCTACAAGGTTGCTTTGTGCTTCTTTTAGATAAGTTTGGCTATGTCTGAGGAATTACAAGGGATAGTTTCCACCTTGCAATAAAGTGTTGGATGCATAAAGCCAATTGCTTCCAGAAAAGCAGCAAGGAAATTGCAAGTGAGAAGGAAGCTGATGACTTTGAGGCTTTGATGAGACTCAGGAATGGGTCCCATCGGTATTAGGAGCTGGAAGAGGCAGAAAAAGAGAAGGCTACAGGCAGAGAGAGGAATTTCATGTTGAAACATGGGTGGGGCTGTGTTGAGTGATGTTGAGGCCAACATTATTATGGCAACATGAGTGGATGATGACATGAAGTGGGTATTGAGATCTCTGGGTAGAAGATGCTGGGGAACTCAGAGACCTGAGTGTCAGAAGGCTAGCTAATACTGAAAGCAAAATGTCCGAGCATGCTCACTGGGATTGGAGCAGAGAGAAACAAAAGCAGGTGCTGGCATCATTGAGAATGGTGAAAATACTCTGAAAGACAGTAAAACATACTTAGGAGCAGGACCACCATTTTACACTAAAGTATCCATGAATGGGGCAGCAGCCCTGTCCAGATCAGGAGGAGAAAGCTGTGTGTGAAAAACTCTCTCACTTAGTCACTTTGCATTGTTCACTTGACCTCTCCACATTTGGTTTCTTCATTTGTACTCTAGTTCAAGTTTAGAAAGATTTTTCAAGTTCCTACTTGAAGAATATATTGGAGGAAAGGGGAAAAGTGGGAAGCTATCAGAATTCTAGATAACAGATCAGATGGCTTGAGTTATGATGGTGGCAGCAGAATGGAGAGAAGTGCGTATTCTAGATAGATTTTGAAAGCAGAACCTAATAGAGAAGACAAAATCAAAGTAACTTCCTAGATTTTTATTGCCTAGATTCTTCCTAGATTTTTATTTTTATTTTTATTTTTATTTTTATTAAGGTGAGGATGGCAGGAAAAGGAATAAATTAGGGAATGAAAAGTCCCCTACCAGGTATGTTGTGTTAGAAACCTAGAAATAGAGATGTTTGGGATCCCTGGGTGGCGCAGCGGTTTGGTGCCTGCCTTTGAAGTCACACAGTGATCCTTTCCACTTAGACACTTGTCTTCATGGCCCTACTGATTATAAAAGGCATAACCTAAGAAGAATGGAATGCTGTATTGATGCAAATGGAAAAAAGAACTTACACTTTGATAACACTTATGTACCAGTGTTCCAAGTGCTTTGTATGCATGAACTCATTTGATCCTCATGATAAATCTATGAGGTAGTAAGGTTCTATGTTACACTTGAAGACACTGAGGCCCAAAGGGATTCAATAACTAGCACGAGTTTAGCTCCAAGTCAAGACCTTGCTATTCACCAACACACACACACACACACACACACACACACACACACACTCCTTATGTGAGTTCAAAGTAATCTTATAAAACAGAACCAATGGAACCTAAGACCAGAGCTTTTAAATCACACTGAGCTGGCAGTAACTCGCTCCTAAAAGTATCTCGGAGGACAAAATATGAAAATAAATCTGATTAAGAGCTGGATTCTAGGGCTCTTTCTGGGAACTCACCTGAGCTCATCTCCTAAACTCATTACAGGAAATTCCCAAGTTTTAAGGTGGCTCCAGCATTATGAGCAAGCCAAGGATAAACACATACATTTGGTTATTCACGACAATCTTTAATCTAGGTGTGAAATTCAACTGAGTGGAAGCTGACGCTGATCTTGCCCAAGAAGCAGGCTTTTAATTTCAAACTGCCATTTTTTGTTATAGGAATGTTAGGTACGAAGTTACTGTGGCCGAGTTCAAAAGGGGTGTTGCCTGTGTTCTCCTCTAGGATTTTGATGGAATCCTGTCTCACATTTAGATCTTTCATCCATTTTGAGTTTATCTTTAAGTCTGGTGCAAGAGAGTGGTCTAGTTTCATTCTTCTTCATGTGGATGTCCAATTTCCCAGCACCATTTATTGAAGAGACTGTCTTTCTTCCAGTGGATAGTCTTTCCTCCTTTATCGAATATTAGTTGACCATAAAGTTCAGGGTCCACTTCTGGGTTCTCTATTCTGTTCCACTGATCTATGTGTCTGTTTTTGTGCCAGTACCACACTGTCTTGATGACCACAGCTTTGTAGGACAACCTGAAATCTGGCATTGTGATGCCCCCAGATATGGTTTTCTTTTTTAAAATTCCCCTGGCTATTCGGGGTCTTTTCTGATTCCACACAAATCTTAAAATAATTTGTTCTAACTCTCTGAAGAAAGTCCATGGTATTTTGATAAGGATTGCATTAAACGTGTACATTGCCCTGGGTATCATTGACATTTTCACAATATTAATTCTAACTTCTTGCAAGATACATCCACGAAGGCAAAAGAAACAAAAGCAAAAATGAACTATTGGGACTTCATCAAGATAAGAAGCTTTTGCACAGCAAAGGATACAGTCAACAAAACTCAAAGACAACCTACAGAATGGGAGAAGATATTTGCAAATGACGTATCAGATAAAGGGCTAGTTTCCAAGATCTATAAAGAACTTATTAAACTCAACACCAAAGAAACACACAATCCAATCATGAAATGGGCAAAAGACATGAAGAGAAATCTCACAGAGGAAGACATAGACATGGCCAACACGCACATGAGAAAATGCTCCGCATCACTTGCCATCAGGGAAATACAAATCAAAACTACAATGAGATCCCACCTCACACCAGTGAGAATGGGGAAAATTAACAAGGCAGGAAACCACAAATGTTGGAGAGGACGCGGAGGAAGGGGAACCCTCCTGCACTGTTGGTGGGAATGTGAACTGGTGCAGCCACTCTGGAAAATTGTGTGGAGGTTCCTCAAAGAGTTAAAAATAGACCTGCCCTACGACCCAGCAATTGCACTGTTGGGGATTTACCCCAAAGATACAGATGCAATGAAACGCCCGGACACCTGCACCCCGATGTTTATAGCAAGAATGTTCACAATAGCCAAACTGTGGAAGGAGCCACGATGTCCTTCAACAGATGAATGGATAAAGAAGCTGTGGTCTATGTATACAATGGAATATTCCTCAGCCATTAGAAATGACAAATACCCACCATTTGCTTCGACGTGGATGGAACTGGAGGGTATTATGCTGAGTGAAGTTAGTCAATGGGAGAAGGACAAACATTATATGTTCTCGTTCATTTGGGGAATATAAATAATAGTGAAAGGGAATATAAGGGAAGGGAGAAGAAGTGTGTGGGAAATATCAGAAAGGGAGACAGAACATAAAGACTCCTGACTCTGGGAAATGAACTAGGGGTGGTGGAAGGGGAGGAGGGCAGGGGGTGGGGGTGAATGGGTGACGGGCACTGAGGGGGGCACTTGACGGGATGTGCACTGGGTATTATTCTGTATGTTGGTAAATTGAACACCAATAAAAAATAAATTTATTAAAAAAAAAAAAAAAGGAATGTTACGTACCTTGTGGTGTATGCCCTGCAGTGCGCCACCTCCTGGCAGTGCCAGATAGGTTTCATTATTAAAAGTCTCAATACGCCTGTAGCCACAAACTAGCAATATTGGAATGATTGTAAAAAGAAATGCATCAATAACATAAATCTTCTGAATTGCAACATCACAAATTTTGCCTTATCGCAGATACCATTTCAGATTTTGTTACCAGTTTACATTAGGCCAGCTATATGCATATTGGGATTAAAAGGGAGTAAAGTTCTTGGTATCATGAACTGCAGGATGCTTTATGGTTATTATGTTGGGGAAAGATATTTTTGTATTATGCATTCTATTCAACAGGTATCGAAAGTAGCTAGGAAAATCTAGATATTTTTCCTTGTTTTAATTCATTCACTCATTCAATAATTGCTTATTAATGCCTATGTTCCAGAACTTGAATCATAATAAGGAACAGTATAATCTTTGTTTGCCAAAACTCATTTGGGAGAGACTTTTGAAGGGAGACGAATCAGACCATATTAGCATGGTGTGGTGAGTTAAGTATAAACTGGAGTTGCTATGTGAGCACTGAGAAGCCATTGGCATATTCGAATTAGGTGGCAATAGGAAAAAAATTCCTCCTCTCTTTACCTCTCATGAGTGTGACTTTTCTCCTGAGGAATGTTTGCTTTAAAGCACTTCAACCTATCTGGCCTCCAAAACTTTAACTACTGCCCAGGACTGCAGAAAAGCATGCATTTTTCTGGAGACATCTATGGAGTACATGAAATTCTTAAATGGGTTTGTTATTTTTTAAAAGATTAAGAACCTTATAGCTACAGATTCAGATTTTGTAGAGGGGATGAAACTTTGGGGACCCTTTTTAAGAAAAAGAATACAAAATTACAATATCAAATTATGTATGGAAGTGACTATGATTTAGAATGAAAACACAAGGGGCGAGTGGGTGGCTCAATCGATTAAGTGTGTGCCTTTGGCTCAGGTCATGATCCCAGGGTCCTGGGACTGAGCTCCAGGTCAGGCTTCTCGCTCAGCAGGGAGCCTGCTTCTCCCTCTCCCTCTGCCTTCTCCCTACTCCTCATGCTCTGTCTCTCTCAAATAAAGAAATAAAATCTTTAAAAAAATAAGAACATAATATTCCTATTGACCTACCTGGTATACTTCCTAATACTTTTTTTCAACCATTTTTGGTTGTTTTTTTTTTTTTAATCATTTCCTCACATAACAGCTGAAGTTTCTTACCCATAATATCACTGAATTTGATTCTCCTAATTTAGAGGTCTTTATATATAGAGGAGGTTATCATAGTATCAGAACCAAAGTGCTGCTTATGACTGACCTCATTTACTGCCCTATTTGTGAGGCACTTCAGAGAAAACAACTCTTCTTCGAGTATCAGTAAGATTCAGAAGTTTACAACACTATGCATTCACTCCTTCCATTTCTCAGGTACTGTTCTGGAGGCTTTGCATGTATAATTCACTTAAACCTCATTGAAACTCTAGGTGGTCAATGCCCTTAAAATGGTTTATGATGT
The DNA here is from genome assembly GCF_053574225.1 of Canis aureus. Classification (NCBI taxonomy): domain Eukaryota; kingdom Metazoa; phylum Chordata; class Mammalia; order Carnivora; family Canidae; genus Canis; species Canis aureus. Next base: position 66,574,039 of record NC_135624.1, read on the forward strand.
GTAAACTAAGGCCTGGAAAAAAGCAAATAGCTTTGCGCAAGGTCACACAGCTGGTAAGTGGACGAATCAGGCTTTAAACCCAGTCAAATCAACTCCAGAGATACAGCACTTAACACCCATATTCTCTACAGAGCATTTAACATTCCATATTCTATGGAAGTGAGCACAGGACAAAGAGTTGAAGATGCTGCCCGCTTCTCAGGGACCTGGTCCCACATTGCCATGGATCTCACTCTGAAATAAGAGCGAGAGATGAGATGACAGAAACTTCAGATACCAGAAGAGATAGTTTGAAAAAGCAGTAGTTTATGCCCCAGTTTGCATTGGAACCACAGGACAGACGACTTCACAAGTTGCCCTGCACCAATGTGGTTGGTGACAGCAGAGAGGAAACAGCACCGTGGCATGCTTTGTCGGAGAGCAGAGCCTTCTTGGTTGCCAACACCTATGCGTCTTCTCAACAGGAGAAGCCAGTACAGCAAGCACGAACCCAGCAGTTTGGATGCCTGTACTTCCAAAGGGTGGGAGGGACTCAGTACCTCAGTGTTGACAGGAGCAGGAACATGGCCCAATTTCAAGGATATCCTATTGGAGGCCAGTAGTGACCATGACATTAGTCTTATTCTTGAAAGGAAAAGAACAAGTACAGAAACCAAAATAAATGGCCACATATTTTGGAAGACAATTAAGCAACATCCTTACCTACCATTGTCACAAATTTTATATTGATACTTTTTGCTTTTGAGAAAAACCAAATAATTTTTGGCTTGGAAAATTTCAATGTTAGAAATACTCTTCCTAATAGCACCTGCAGATCTCAGACTTGTATAAATACCTCTCCAAGATTCACGGAAAGAAGCTGCTTTAGAAGTGGGTATTGTGTGCTGTGTGGATATTAGTCTTACAATTTCTGGAGTAAGTAGGATAAATTACCCATTCAGTCACCTAAGGAAATAGTGTCTTTGATGACTCTATTGTTGACTATTATGACTCAGATGATGGCTCTTTTGTTTCTAAGATTCCATAAGTTGAACATTTAGGATATTCCTTAGAAGAAAGTAGGAGACGTAGGCACCAAACTTGAGAACTCCAAAGGAGCTTTGGTCAGTATGAATCCCTGAAAGTCAGGTTCATTCTCTGTGTGTGAAAGACAACAAATTCTTTCACTAAGTCTTTGATCCCTTTATGGTTTCGTTTTGCATTCTACTGATTGTACTAGAAACAAGTTTCACTTTAGATATAATAGTTAATGACAGAGACTAGAAAAGGAAGTGGGTGTGGAGCTGTAGTAAACTATAATGACAAGAGCGTTGGTTGCTATTTATAGCATTTGTTAAACTTTCATCTCTTTAAATTGCTATTTTCATGTAGCAAACTTTAATCTCTCAGGCAACAGGGTAAGCAACATGAGATTAGAACTGGAAGTAATTTCTGGCATTAGTCAAATATGTAATGACTAAGAAAAACACCCTCTTCACCTTGAAGTGTCACCAGTTACCAATGAGAATAGGAAAATAAACATTCACAAATAACCTTGCTGTGATCAATGTGGGAAAATGGTTAAATAGAGGATTTATGCTATATGATACCTTTTAGGAGGCAAAACTGATGAAATGTGAATATGGAACAAAAAAACTCTTTTAGAGACTTGGGGCTATTTTATGAAAAAGAACTTGTCGAAAAACCATTTGTCCATATCTAATAAGAAACACAACTGGTGCTGAGACCAGAGAGTGGCTGAATCTGAAACCAGTTCCTCCTTTTCTTTTCTTTTTTTTAAGATTTTATTTATTTATTCATGAGAAACATAGAGAGAGGCAGAGACTCAGGCAGAGGGAGAAGCCTGCGGGAAGCCTGATGTGGGACTTGATCCCAGGACCCTGGGAACACGACCTGAGCTGAAGGCAGATGCTCAACCACTGAGCCACCCAGCTGTCCCAGTTCCTCTTTTTCAGAGGCTTTCAGCTCCTTGAAGGACTTAGTCCACTTGGGTGGAAGGAAGAGTGTAGGGTTGGGAGTTTCAGGAGGAATAGGGCATTGGGGGCTAGGTAAGAGAGAGGCAGTGAAGAGGCTCAGTCTGCAAGACGTAGACCCTCACCTTGCCCACTCTTCCATTGCAAAGACCGGCTTGCTTCTCTTGTGAGACCTAAAATTCTTTTTTGTTGTTGGAGCCTTCACTTACAGCCTTCTGGACTTCCTCCAGGCTATGCACATAGTTTGTGCACGCCACATTTATGTAAGTCAGTGTTGCTAAGAAAGTTTGAACAATTTGATCCTAATACAGCTTGTCTATTTGATTTCAATACATTTTACAAACTGGTGGCAGACAAACTATGGAATGAGGCCAGGAAACTCCCAGACTGAATATGGGAAGGAGACTGCAGTAGCTGGGGAGTGCAAGGATATAGATTTGGACCAGAAGCTTGGTTAATTTTGTTGAGAATTGATCTTAAATGTGGTGGCATTGACCTCTAAGAATTTTTTTAAAGATTTTATTTATTTATTCATGAGAGACACACAGAGAAGGCAGAGACATAGGCAGAGAGAGAGGCAGGCTCCCTGTGGGAAGCCAGACGCCGGACTCTATCCCAGGACCCCAGGATCACAACCTGAGACAAAGGCAGATACTCAACCACTGAGCCACTGAGGTGTCCTGACCCTTAAGAATTTAGATGTTTAAATTACTGAAACATGTTTTCATTTAACAGCTTAGCTCAAAATCCAGTTATGATATATCTTATTGTTTGTGACCAAGATCCTTCTGCTGTTGAGAATGCTATAAGTGAAGCCTGAGAAGCAGTGAAGATATTAGTCGTCAGTCCCTTCTCTACCAGCAATGAGAAATGCTCACCAGAAAATATAGGCAAGTTAAAAATCCTGATACTCTCTATTCCCTTTACACTGGATAGCATCATCCTGCTGGCTGCAATCCCTCATAATTGTTTCTTTTCCTTATGACCATACAATCAAGTATTTCATGCAAGAATCATCAAGTGGATAAGAAATGTACTTGCATCTGTTTTTTTTAAAACAGTTTTTTAAAATTTTTTTTAAATTTATTTATGATAGTCACACAGAGAGAGAGAGAGGCAGAGACACAGGCAGAGGGAGAAGCAGGCTCCATGCACCGGGAGCCTGACGTGGGATTCGATCCCGGGTCTCCAGGATCGCGCCCTGGGCCAAAGGCAGGCGCTAAACCGCTGCGCCACCCAGGGATCCCTGCATCTGTTTTTATTACATAAATTAAAGTCACAGATATGTATTTGCTTACCTACTATGTATAAACTTCTATGACAAAGACTGAGGAACATAGTACATTTAAGGACTAGCTTTACCCTTTTGGAAATAAGATTATCTGAAAAAAAAAGTGACTAGAACTGCAAGGTCAATAATCCCTGGCAGCCAAGGAACAAGGACAAGGAACATTGAGTGATGTAAGAGATCAAGGGAGGGTGAATTTATTAAGCTGGAATATTCAAGGAAGACTTCCTGGAAAGGGTGGGGTTTGAGCTGAAACTTGAAAAATGAGCACAGGTTTGGGAGGTAAAGAGGAGACAAGAACATTTTCCAAGCTAAGGGAAGAGAGTATGTACCAGTATGGGTTCTTTAGAGAAACTCACTTCACACTGTATTTAGAAACAACCTTCTTCCTGAATTAAGAACTTATCGGCTCAGGTATTGAAAGCAGGAGTAGCTCCAGCTTTGATCTGACCAAAACATATGCCCAAACACCACCATCTTTCTCTCTGTTGTCTTCATTCTCTGGTAAGCTCTCCTTTACAGTAGGGACTGGAAGCTCCGGATACATATCCTACCAACTCAGCAACCCTGCAACAAGTGGACATACACATACTTCTTGGAGTTAAGTCCCATTAGCCTGACTCTGGACAAACCTTTCTCTGAGACAGTTATTGAGGTCAAAAATGACAGAATATTCTTATTGCCTCATCTAGGTCATGAGCCACTGGAGTTGGGCTATAAAAGAGTGGGACTGGCAGTGGAGGTTACTGCCAACCTCACCTAATAGATGATGAGCTAGATGGAGATATTCACAAGGAAAGATCAGAGAGGTCTTCCTGGAAGGGGAAATGGATGCTATGAATCAGAAATCACAATGATATAAATGAATATTCAGAAACAAGAAGTAAGTCAAGGTTTATACAGACCTAAATGTCCATAATTATGAGCATAAATGATTATCATGAAAATAAATTACTATGTTTTCAGATATTTGTCTTATAAATAAACACAGTACATCTGTGTTTCAAATGATCCACCAAGCCAGGCTTTGAAAAACACTTAACTTACAAACCATGTTTAATGCTCATTCTCCTCTCCTCTCTGAATATACTACTACTACTACTACCAGAAATAAATAAGTAAGGTGGGAAATGGAGCAAAACAAGGGATGTTCTCTGTTGCTCAGGATGGAATATTAAGAAATCTTTTCTCGGGAATTCCCCATTTTTCAGATAGAGTCAAAATTGAGTGGCTGATTCATTCATTCATTAACAATAGGGAGAATGTTCTGAGGTGCCAATCCATCCTAACCCCAGCAGATCCTCCCTAATGCCTGTTCTTGCAAAAGGCCTCTGAAATTTCAGAGGTGTTTACTGACATTTGTTCTCACCAAATGCTAATATGCTCATGTCATGGTGCTTTGTTTACACATGATACATGTTGGCATGCTTTGTCTTTATGCACAATCAATAGCATTTCAGTGGCACTGAATACTTAATCAGATGACATCTCATGGGTGGCTTTTTGTTGTCACTTTCAAAGTCTACTTTTTTAGAGTTTCATATTCCCAGCAAATTAGCCTGCTAAACATATCAACAAGTTGAAACTGTGGTTGAATTCTCAATTCTTGTATTTTTCTAACGCATAATTATGACCTCTCAGAAAACCTTCCCAAGCCCTAGTTAATTGAAATCCATGGATTCAACAGGCTTCAGTGCCTCCTGACAGCAAATATGCAGTGAATGCTTTCCCTGAGATGGACTTTTCATCCCTTTTGAAATCTAATGAGCTTGATCACCTGTTTCTGACTCAGGTATTTTCCTTTATGTTTACATTTACAAACTTGGTAATAAATCTAAATTTGACCTCAAAATCACTTTAATCTCCTTAGTTCAGTCTTCACCCCTCAGTGTCCACTGGATCTTAATACCTTATTGGACTGTAGAGCTCTCTAAAACTTTTTGAAGAGTACAGCCTCTCTCCCCAGAAAAAGTGCATAAATATCAAATATTACTTACAATTGTAGAAGGTTCTCTTACCCACCAATCCTGCACAAAACTTCTACTTAAGAGCACCAGTTGAAAACAAATATGTATTTTATTTTCCACTTCAGGTACCTTTTCAAAAGGATACCTGTGGCCACTTCACTTGTCTTCTCCTTTGGCTGACCTGGCTCCTATCACCCCGCAGAAAATAGAAGAGACCTCAGAGAAAGTAGAGTACAGTGAATCATTTCTCTTTTCCTGCTAATTCTATTGTTGGGTAAGGAGATACTTTGAATCTTACTCACTGAATTGGTGATGCCAGATAGAAAAAAACAAAAACCAAAAAACAACCAGCCAACTGTCTGCTGACACATAAAGAATACTGCATCTGATATTCAAAACCGAGCAGAAATTTATGGATACAGAAAGAAGCTTGCCTTACTTTCCATTCATCAATTGTTTCTTGGATGTCTTCTATGACCAAAGCACTTTGTGTAAGTTATTCTGTTTCATCAGTGATTTGGGCAGTGCCCCACAAATAAAAGGCACCCAACACATATTTGTTGAAAATGAATAATAACTAACATTTATCGGGCAGTTATTATGTGCCAAGAGGTCTAATTCTCAAAACAACTGTGTGAAGTAGGTGTTATTAACTGCGTTGTACAAGCAAGGAAACTGAGACCCACAGAGTTTCAGTAACTGGATCAAGGTTCTGGAGCTATGAGGCTTGACCTGTTGAAAGTCATCCATTACACTATAGTACTTCAATGTATTGTAGGTGTGGTTGTTTAACTTTGTCTAAGAGATGACAAACTCTAGTTCAGATCTTATCAGTAACTTAACTCAGAAGAACATACGACAGAGCCGGGATTAGGCCTGAGTTTGATTTCAAACCCAGAGTGGTTTCATGACATCACTGCTGCTTTCTCTGTCACAGCAACAATCCCATTCACACACCGTCTTTCCCCCTAACTTCCAATCCACCTCCATTTCTGCAGCCACGTGCCTGAAACCACCACTTTACCACTATGAGGTGAGTACACCATTGGCTACAATCAGAGGGCTTCCATCTTTAGGTCAAAGGCAGACACACAAAAATGCTGCAAAATTTCAGATCTCATTCAGTAGAATCTCTCATTTGTCAGTGACTTACATACTTTGACTTTAGTTCAAACTTAGCAAAGTTCTGGTTCTCTGAAAAATCCATCACAGGGTTTTGGTTAGAAATTGGGAATTAAAAGGAAAAAAGCAAGCTTCTTACATTTCTTTAGTTTTATTAATTATTCCTTATAGGTTTTATATTTATTATTGCTTCTGGAAGCTTACATGAGGCCACCCACTCTGCTTTATGAGAGGTGGGTGCCTACAGCCTATGCTTCTTACAAGAGGCCTGTTGAGAAATACCAACAACTCTATTCTATGTAGTTGATCCCTCCATCCTTGTATTTCTTTCATGTTTGCTAATTATGAGCTGATGTCATTGTCTAGGACAAGAGTTGTCAAAAATTAGCTATTAAAAATTGTGTTTTCTGGCTAGTTTCATGTTTCATGTGTATCACATAATTTCCACCTAGATTCCTAGCAATGAGGGCAAGCCCTGCCTGTCCAGGCTTACAGATTTACACTCAAAAGGATTATTAGGGATCCCTGGGTGGCGCAGCGGTCTGGCGCCTGCCTTTGGCCCAGGGCGTGATCCTGGAGACCCAGGATCGAATCCCACATTGGGCTCCCGGTGCATGGAGCCTGCTTCTCCCTCTGCCTGTGTCTCTGCCTCTCTCTCTCTGTATCTGTCATAAATAAATAAAATATTTAAAAAAAAAAAGGATTATTAGATGATTATTTCAGCTCCCATCATTTGGGGAGCTCCCATCATGGGGACCCATGAAGATGGAGGCAAGTGCAAAGGAACATAAACATAATCAACCAGTAGATACACTGGGCAGATCCTTATTCACCAAGAGAAATAAACATTTGCTCGATGAGACAATCTCTTCCGTTTCTGAGAAAATGGAAACACCATCATTCCTGTAAACTGCACACCCCCAGGCAGCATGTTTATTTCATGTCTCTGGGCTCCAATATCTTCACTTATTAAAAGAAGGGTTTTTTTTAAGATTTTATTTATTTGTTCGTGAGAAACACAGAGAGAGAGAAAGGCAGAGACACAGGCAGAGGGAGAAGCAGGCTCCATGCAGGGAGCCTGAGGCAGGACTCGATCCCAGGTCTCCAGGATCCCGCCCTGGGCGGAAGACGGGGCTAAACTGCTGAGCCACCGGGCAGCCCGAAAAAGAGGGTTTTTTTTAAAAAGTATGTGTGTTTGCAGGTCAGTCAAACTGGAGGAATATTCAAGGACTTAATACAAGTTCAAAGGGAAATTCCCTTCTCTCCTGTTACAACTGTCTTCAAGGACGGGCAGAAATCCTAAGCAAAGAATAACAAGAAATCCGGACAGATGGTTTAAGAGTAGATCTAAAGCTTTCTTTGACATTTAATGCAATTATACAAGAACAAATACCGCACATGATGTGTTTCCCTCTTGCTCACCTGTTTAATTTTCATTAATTTATTACTAGAAATAACAAGCAGCAGATTGGTGAGCTAACAACTCTTCCAACACCAGATATGAATTTCAAACCAAGGGTATTTTATTTTATTTCAGCTGGAGATTTCCAAAGGAGCACCCTTTCTCTGTTAATTAGAATCCAGATATTGTCTTTTTGACTAGAGACATATTACAGCTGTTAATTCAAAGCAAAAAAATTCAAATGTGGGGGCTTCTGTGTGGCTCAGTCCATTAAGTGTCTGCCTTCAGCTCAGGTCATGGTCCTGGGGGCCTGGAATCAATCCCCACTTTGGGCTCCCTGCTCAGCGGGGAGCCTACTTCTCCCTCTTCCTCTGCTCCTCCACATTCACCCTCATCATGCTCATTCTCTCTCTCTCAAATAAATAAATAAAATCTTTAAAAAAATTAAAATGCCGTTTATTACATAGACTATGCTAACAAATTAAAACAAAAGAAAGGAAAAGAAGATAATATTTCATTATTAGTGATGGCAACAATATGCCACCCACTGTATACAAATATTATACTGTTGAGCCTTTTGAATTGTTTTTTGTGATATGAGGGTGGGTTGTGTTGATCCTGCGGGAACTGCTTGCCCAGCTTTCCTTGTGGTCACAATTCACAAGGTATTTGTAAGCTGACAGAAGGGTTTGGGCCACAGAACAGAATAAAGACAGTAAAGCTGTGACCTAATACTCAAACGGGGCTTAGTCACCTGGACAAAAGGCTGGATCTTTTCAGAATTTAAACCCAGGCCTCTTGACACTCTTGATGGAGTCTTGTGCAACATGTTGCAGTGAATGCTCTGAGCATTTACCCTTCTGAGCTGAGCAGTGCAAGAGGTTGAGACTATAATTCATTCACATCCACACATTTAGGAAGAAAAGAGCCAGGCTTTCACCTATGTTCTTTCTACTGCTACACATGCCCAACACTAAAGAGGCAGAGAGATATGTAAAATCCGCCCCTGCCAGTAGGACCAGTTTCACACGTGTCCATCTGAAGGTCCAGCTATGAAGGCCTCAGTGCTCTTCTGCCACTGTCTTAAAATTCTTCATAATTTTTGAAAAAGAGTCCTAGTGTTTCATTCTAATGTGACTTTTGCTAATTATCTATCCAATCCTACTTATAAGGATAGCACATAGCAGAAGAAATAGTCCCATGAAGGCCCCCCTTGTGGACACTGGAATGAAGAGAGCTGCCTGCTGTATAGTTACCTAGCAGATCAGTCATAAAATTGGTATCAAGGTATTCTAGGTATTTGGGGAAATGCTTAGATTTCTGTCATTTTTTTAAAAGATTTTATTTATTTATTTATTTGTTTATTTATTTATTTATTTATGAGAGAGAGTGAGTGAGAGACAGCACACAAGCAGGGGAGAGGGAGAAGGAGAAGCAGATACCCCTGCTGAGCAGGGAGACTGATGCAGGGCTCAATCCCAGGACGTGGGATTGTGACCGGAGCCGAAGGCAGACGCTTCACTGACTCAGCCACCCAGGCACCTTTTCTGTCATTTTTCTTAGGGGAGATAGAGATGAAAGGTAGTGCTTTTCCATTTCCCCTCCATCATTATTGCTTCCCCCACCCCGCCACAATAACTAGCTTTACATTTTGAAATGTGTGGCAATGTCTCATACCAAACAAGAGCTCTAACAGAAGAAATGATGTTGAAAATTCATGAGGTTGCTTCTTATTGGGTGTCAGAGTACAGCACACATCCATCTTGTTCCATGCTCCAAAGAAGTTGGCAATTCCTCTCAACTCTAGCATGGTAAATAATTGTACAGGCCAAGTCCACTAGAAATGCAAAAGAGTCCCACATCTTCCCACAAGTCCTAGCTATATATAAGCAATGACAAAAAAAAAAAATACCGTCTCTTACAGGTTTGAAAATGAACAGTACTCTCACTGTCAATAGATAATGATCTGAAATGCTTCAGGCACCACCTGATAATTATCCAGTGTTAACAATTACACCAGAGAGGGGAATTCTTCTCTTACAAGACAGTGACTAGATTTAGTAGCCAATTGTATGCTGGAAAGTTTGGCTTTGGATGTAGGTGGAAGATGGGGTGATAACATTTTGGAGATAGAAGAAGTTTCACCCCAAATCCATACCTAACGACTTGACATGCTATTTGGAATTCTAACATTGGGGAATGATTCTTTGAGTTTAAAAATTGCCTTATTAAACATCCTATCATACGTTATAATCACTAATCCCTTTGCTGTAAATTGAGTGGACTCAGAGGTACAAAAGCAAGGGAAGGACCCACTGAGAAAGAAAGAGGCTGTAGAAAATGAATTCTTCCCCATTTTGTCCTGTTAAGGCCTCATAATTTTGTCTGAAGCTGATGCAAAATCTGACAGGAGAACTATTGCAGAACTAGCAGTTATAACATCAACAATGTTAGTCTTAATAACAATGAATATTTTTGATCATTACCTGTGGCACTGTACCAGGCATGCATTCGATGCATCATCTCATTTAATTCTCAAAAATAACCAAATTATTTGGAGATATTTATTTGTATCCATTTGGATGCTTTCATCTACAAGAGCTAGAGTTAGACTTGATTCAAAATGGTGTAAATAATAAAAGAAATCTGTTATTTCAAGAAATGGATTTTTATGACAAGAAATGCAGAATTGGGTGGTTCTAAGGCAGAGCAGAAGGTGTAATGGAATCTGGGTCCTATCATTGAGCTGCCAAATTGAAGTGGAAATAAAGGCAGGTATACATGAGTGCATTAACATTTTTAGATGACTGATTCCGTCTAATTGAAAAATATATATATTCTTTTGACTATACAACTTCAGTGGAAATGAAGAACTGAAAAGTAGACCTGAATTCAACTTTTGGTAGTATTCTATAAAAATATACCCAAAAAAAGAGGCTAAAAGCCTCACCTTATGAATTTAAAAATTGGCTGTGCCTAAGGAATTAATAAGAAAGAAACTCAGTTTTGGTTTTATTTTCTCTCACTTTTGTTTTCCTTTCCATCCCACCTCCAATTTCATTCTTTCCCTTTTTTAAAAAAAGATTCTATATATTTATTTGTGAGAGAGAGAGAAAGCCAGTGGGGGGGCGGGGCACAGAGGAGCAGAGGGAGATAAGCAGACTCAATGCTGAGTGCGGAGCTCGATGTGGGGCTCTATTCCAGGATCCCAAGATCATGGAGTCTGCTTGTCCTCCTTCTGCTTATGTCTCTGGCTCTCTCTCTCTCTCTCTTTCTCTGTGTCTCTTGTGAATAAATAAATAAAATCTTTCAAAAAATTAAATTCTTGCACTGAAACGTAAATAAACTTATCTGAATTCATTCCAAAGAAAGTAATGGGACGAGGTTGGGTCAGTAAGGTCCAGAGACGAAAAAAGATTGTGTTGCTAAAGTTATGTTCACTTCTGTTTTCTGACTGATTTCCATTTACTGATCTAATTTCCTGTTCCCTGTACTTTGCTATAATCCATGGAATGTGATCCATAGAGAGTTTGCACACCTAATCTTCCTGAAGGAATGAACCAGACAATCGACAGTGATCTATAAAGAACCCAAACATGCAAACTATCGTCACCAGCAAATGACCTACTTCAATGTCTTACCCATTGTGAGGCAGAAGAACCAAGCCAATACATGTGCATGCTCTCTACAGTTTGGAAGATTTTCCATTGTACTTTCTATCTATGGTTCTAAATACTCATGAATTTTGGGGGCATTCAAAATATATTTGACCATTTAAAATACCACCTTTACTACAAAGATAGAAATGCCAAGCTAATGTAAATATTGGTTTCATTTCAACAACTGTAATTTCCGTGTTAGAGCATTTGCACATAAATAGGCATGTTGCCTCAATCGCTAACTGAAATGTGTATGGCTCTAGACCGCATTGGCCTTTCCCTGGATCCCTCTAGTTACATAAATAGCAGTGACCACTTTAATTTACTGCCTCAGATACATGCTTTCTGATGAACATTGCATGTGAATAGTGTAGGAAGCCTGTCAAAGGTAAGGACACAATGGCAAGAGTTCAACACCTATGCTAGAATCACGTCATGCTGGGTGTGCTACCTCTTCAGAGTAGATCTCAGGCAAAGGCCAAAGTAAGACCAGGACAAGAGAAGCTAGATGAATGATTGCTCCAAATAGGAGAAAGATCAAGCTTCTGCACCTGTGACTGGCTTGAAATGGTAAAACGAGGGGCCTGCTTTAAAGATTCTGTTTGTTTGTTTGTTTGTTTGTTTGTTTGTTTGTTTGTTTGTGAGAGAGTGCACACTAGAGAGTGATCAAGCATGGGGGGGGGGGGCAGAGGGAGAAGGAGAAGCAGCCTCCCTGCTGAGCAGGGAGCCCGATGTGGGACTCAATGCCAGGACTCCAGGATCATGACCTGAGCTGAAGGCAGACACTTCACTGACTGAGGCACCCAGGTACCCAAGGGACCTGCTTTAATTCTGGTACCACCACAACTATGGTAACACCAAGGGTGTTGCACACTCATCCATTCAGCAATAGTTTCTGGGCAGTGTGCTCAGCATTACAGCAGGAGCAGGCAATACATTGATGAATAAGACACGAAGCATACAGACTAGCAGAACAATTAGATTTTAAGAAATACTTGCATGGTGAATTAAGTACAATTGAAAATTGATGTATAAAAGGAAAGTAAAAGGTGTCTAGTAATATACTATAGGTAGAAAGGGCCTATGTTCCAGTATGCCCAGAACAATTCCAATTTACCCATATCATCCTGGAGTAATTGTTAGTACTGCCTCTTTGCACTCTCACAAGTATCCCATTTGGATGATAAGTATGTAATTACTGTTCACTTTCACAAGAGGAGACCTGACTTAGTCTGCAAGCCATAAAGGGCTTTCTTCAGAGTGGAACTGTTCAGCCACAACATGCGGCTCTGAGAGCTACTCAGAGAAGGGAGGAGGATGTTGTAAAATGAGGGAGGACAGAGGAAATTATATATGCAAAGAAATAAGGGCTGAAGCCCAATCCATCTCAAGTGCTCATGAATAAGATGTGGTTTGGTACAAGAGGCAGTAGTAGCCAAGCTGGCAGAGCCTTATCAGTCATCTTACCGGTTTAAGACCCAGAGCAATAGGAAGCCACTGAACCGTAACGATAGGAAAAAGGATCACTAAAAGGTAGTGCTTAGGCTGTGCCAATATCTGTTGACACACGTTAGAGATATTAATTCACTGAGTTGCACAACAACAGTTTGAAGCAGGTGGAGTGATAGCCCCATTTTTTTTTTTTTTCAGATTAGGAGACTAAGGCACAATACTTTAAGGCAATCTGCCTAAGTCGTATATCAAGAAAGTGATGGCACCAGGCTTCCAACTAGGCAGACTCGCTCCAGCGTCCTTACTCTGTTCATAAAAGGAGTGACAATACCAGGTTTGATAGCTATCTTTGTAAACATATAAATGAGCCTAGAGAATTTCAAAGTTCTGAGTTGATGCTGAAGTAATTGGCTGACGGTGAAACATGGAATTTGTTGTTACTTTCTTCTCTTCGGTTAAAGTTCTTATACTAAAACCAGTCAAGTATGATCCTGTCTGTGTTCAATAAAAACATGAGGGTGCAGACATATGCATGTATATGTGGATAGAAGATAACTGAATTGAAACATAATAAAATAATAACAAGGTTGCCTCTGAGGATTTGTTGGAAGCATCCCATGAGAAAACAGGAGATTTTACTTTTCATCGGGCACTGTTATTCCACCCTGCCTCACAAAAGTGCATGCTTTTTAACAATTGAAAGCAAAATGTGACTATCAACACCCCCACTATTCCTGCTTGCTAAGAAACATGCAATGTTTTTGGAGCTGAAGGGAGCTATTTGGAAGAAAGGAGTCAGTCAGGACGTTCTCCAGTCCTGTGAGAACAGATAGTCATGAGAAAGGACTTCAAACAAACCACACAGGATATTTGTTTGAACAAGAAATTAGAGATGTTCATAGTACTGTACGTTCTGACGGTGAGTGTGATCATGTTTTTTCCTGGTAATTAATGCAAGTAACCCTTTGAAGAGAAAATCATGCTATCACGAGCAACAGACAATGCAACCCAGCACCAAGACATGTTCCAGGCAGTATACACCAATGTTAAGCAAAGTTCAAGTAAGATTGCTGTGTAGTTGGTTAGAGTTTAAGTTCAATACAACATATATTCTAATTTCCAAGACACTGTTTTAGGATGATTAAATCAGTCACCAAGTCAAACAGTCAATCAAGGAATCCTATTCTTAATGGTCCTCCAAATATCTTTTACCAATAATATGGAACTGGGTCTGGGACCCATGGTGGTACTTTTATGGAATCTTGGTGGTGACTTTCAGGTTACAATATTTTTCCTTGAAAATAAAGAGTTGTTCCTTTTTTCTAAATGAAGTTTTCAAACATTCCCCCCTCTCCCTTACCTGAGCAAACAAATTGAAATTTCCCTTTGCTTTATTGATAATCTTGGGTCTATAGTTGAGTCTATTTCATGTTTGGTCACTTTTGTAATGTCCATGGGAATTTTTTTTAGAGTAACACTTCTGAAGAGTATCTATGTATGCAATGTGCTGTGATTAAAAGAAGATGTATAGATTCTGCTGAATTATGATGCTGATGCTATAAGGCTTGAAGTGTATAATTTCTGGGGACTCTGATCTCCAGAGATCCTCAGGTTCCAAGCTACAATGATCTTCTTATTTAAAAGCATTCTCCTGTCAGCTTAAACAATAAATTAGATTGAATTCAAAAAAATAAAAAATAAAAGCATTCTCTTGCCTATGGAATATTTTTTTGTGTTATTCTTTGAAGAACAAGTGTCAGGATATGGAATATTCCATTTAATTTTAAGTCAGATACGGTTGACAGTATGGCTATATTTATGACTCTTAGTATTGGTTTTGTGATCCTATACATTTTAGAGACTTACAAATATATATAGAACACATTCCTCTTTCTTTTGTTTAATGTATATTTTGTTAGATTTTATGTTAAAAAAGAATCTTTCTCCTTTTTTGTGTCCTTATAGCACATTATTCCTAATGCTATTACAATACTTATAACATTTCCCTTTCATTATTTTTTATGTTTCTGTTTCCCACTCTATGTTTTTGAAGGATGATTCAAGACACTGTTTTAGACTGTGTCTAACATGTAGTAAATTCTCCATATATACAATTGAATGTGGGAAAGAAGAAATTAATAAGCACACGAGTGGTTAACAGATATACACATGATCTGGAATAGGTCTTTTAATTTCAGTAATTATGGAAATAATCAATTTTATGGGCAGAAAACAATAAAGAGAACATCATTACACACGTTTCTCTGCATATTCAGATGGAGTGAATCTGATTAAGAGAGAAAAAAATGAGCAGCCAAAACTGTATCAGTTGTGGCAGATGCATAAAAGAGATCATATATGAAATAATTTAAAAGAAGGAACTGGGGGATCCCTGGGGGGCTCAGCAGTTTAGCACCTGTCTTTGGCCTGGGGTGTGATCCTGGAGTCCTGGGTTCGAGTCCCACGTTGGGCTCCCTGCATGGAGCCTGCTTCTCCCTCTGTCTGTGTCTCTGCCTCTCTCTGTGTGTCTCTCATGAATAAATAAATAAAATCTTTAAAAAAAAATAAGGAACTGACAGTTACTTCCATTTTTAGAGCAAATGGCAAACAGAAGGAAGAAAAAGAAAGAAATGCTTATTAGTTTTAGCCTTGGCAGGTAAAGTAACAGTTGAATACTACTTCTTCAAACAATAGATTACTATAGAGCATGTATGGTCTGTCAACATACCTTCTTCAGGACCGAGAACAGAGAGCTACCTGAAATTATCTGAACAAAAAATAGCCAAATTATCTGAACACAAAACAGCTGGACTAGGACTCCTTACCTAGGTCAGCAGCATGACTACATGCCAAAGCATGACTTCAATCTTCTCTACTACCAGATAGTCACGAGGGGCCTGTAACAGCCACAGATGGTGCAACCTCAACTGTATCAGTCCTCAGAACAAACTGCCACTGCACATGGTCCTAGTCATAAAATCCTGCTTGCACACTCTTAATGATTGGGAAGCGAAAAGGGGTAGAATAAAAAACCTTTAGGAAAACAAATCAAAAGTCTGGTTAATTTGAGAATTTATAAGGATCTTAGCATTCTTAAGGTGAGAGGAAAAATAGAATGGTTTACATATGCTTAAAATGGTTTACAATGCTTAAAATAAGAACTGTTGACATATTCATCTTAGATAAGCTTATAAAAAGCCCAAGAAACTATCTGAGTTTTTCTGAAAATCATTGCTATTGACCTCCATCTTATCTCCCATTTATAAATGAAGGCCTATTGGATCTGAAATATGTGGTATGATCAGAAAGGGAACTTTAAAAAATCTTTTATTCTATATATCTTTGAAAATCACTTAGCTCCTGCCAAATGTACAGCTTTACCCTCGAGAACCACCCTCATAGCCATACGACCAGGACTGTATTATGGCCAGTGCTCTGAAATCTGCGGATCTAACCATAGCTTTATGCCCATTGTTCTTGAAATAGTCCCCCTATCTTCTGAGAACCTCATCACAGAAAAAAATTGAGAAATTATAAAAACCTGAATACTTTCCCCTTAAGGAATAGGCAAGGATATCCTCTTACAACTCCTACTCAACATTGTTCTGGAAGTCCTAGACAGTGCCAAAAGGAAAAAAAAGGAAGGGGGGAAAGGGAGGGAGGGAAGGCAGAGGAGAGAGGGAGAGAGGGAAGGGAGGGAGGGAGGAAGAAAGAGAAAGACAGAGAGAGAGAAAAGATATACATATTAGAAAGAAATAAAATGGTCTCTTTAATCTCTGTTTTTTCCTTCTGTATTAGCTATGATTATCTCAAGGTTTTACATCAAGCCAATAATTTGTCTTTCAACCATGTCTAATGTATTATTTGCCATTTCTATCATGTTTAGACATTTTTCTTTAGTTTGAAATGGATTTTTCTCTTTTATTCTTTCTATCTCTTTTATTCTTCTGTTGTTTCATATTTTCTCATTTGTTTTACTGAATTTTATTCTTATGTTCTGCAGTACAAAGCACTTAAGGATAATCTTTTGTTCTGTAGTTTATGTTTTTTTATCAACAGGACTCATCATGTGTTTATATCCAATGGTCCTTTATTTTGTTTAGTTGTCATGCCATTTCCTTGTATCTTCCTCATGCTTAGACAGTTCTGTATGCACCATCTCTTGTCTCTCATATAGTTTGAATGATTCCTCTTTGACACTCTACACATCACATTGTTCATTAATTCATCTTTACCTTAATGAACTTCAACTTAAGGACTGGGAGTTGCTTTCTAGTGAACGAATGTTCAGAGAAAGAGTAAGAGTGGGAAAGAGAAAGAACTCAGCTGTGTGTGCAGTCCCTGCTGAACTCCCTTCAGCTTCAGGCTATGGTTGATCTGCTCTCTGACATTGTAGTTTTACCTTTTCTAGAAGTTCATATAAATGCAATTATACAGTATATAATCTTTTTTAAATTAGTTTTTTACTTCTTTCACTTAGTATAATGTTTTTGAGATTAATCCATTTTCTTTTTCTTTTTTTTTAAGATTTTACTTATTTATTCATGAGAGACACAGAGGCAGAGACACAGGCAGTAGGAGAAGCAGGCTCTCTGCAAGGAGCCCGATGTGGGACTCGATCCCAGGACCCCAGGGATCATGACCTGAGCTGAAGGCAGATGCTCAACTGCTGAGCCATCCAGGTGTCCCCATTTTTATTTTTGTATTATTCATATTTCATTCCTATTTATTTCTTATCAGTTCCTACAGAATAGCTCTATCACAAATTGTTTATCCATTCACCAGTTCTTGAACATTAAGGTTGTTTCCATTATTTGGCTATTATGGATGATGCTGCTAAAAGCATTCACATACAAGTCTTTGAATGTAGAAATGTTTTTATTTCTCTTGAGTAAATATCTAGGTCAAATTTTTTTTCTAGATCTTAGCTCTTACATTTATGTCTATGCTCTATTTTAAGTTATTTTAAAAGATATGTGAAGTAAAGTTTGAGATCTATTTTATCCATACTGATATATAGTTGTTCTAGCAATATCTGTTGAAAATATTATCTTTTCTTTCATTTGATTACCTTGTCACCTTTATTAAAAATCAGTTGACTGTATGCATTTGGGTCTATTTCTGGACTTTCTATTCTATTATATTGACTTGTGTCAGTCCTAGGCCACTACCACACTGCCTCGTTTATTATAGTCTATAACTCTTGCAATCATGTAATCTAAGTCCTCCACCCTTGTTTTTTCTTCAAGATTGTTGAAAAATGACCCATTTCTTTTATCAGAAAAACATTTTTAAAAATCCCTGGGTGGCGCAGCGGTTTAGCGCCTGCCTTTGGCCCAGGGCACCATCCTGGAGTCCTGGGATCGAGTCCCGCGGCGGGCTGCCGGTGCATGGAGCCTGCTTCTCCCTCTGTCTGTGTCTCTGCCTCTCTCTCTCTCTCTCTATGTCTATTATAAATAAATAAATAAATCTTTTTTTAAAATGCTGTGCTTTTTATAGTAAAATTATCTTAAGGACTTAGAACTCTTTCATAAGTGGATGAACTTCTGAAAACAATTAGTGGAAACTTAGTCTGCTTTTCCATATAAAATTTAAAATCATCTAGTCCATTTCTTCAAAAATACATATTTTTTTCACTAATTATCTTTATCTTTTAGAGCAGTTTTAGGTTCTCAGCAAAACTGAGTGAAAAATACAGAGTTCCCACTTGTATCCTACTGTTTTTGAAATATTAGAAAAGATTTACTTCATGTCCTTTTTTTCCTCATTAGGCTTTGAAAGTCTCATCATTTCTATTAGTTCCACCTCAAGAAAGACAGCAATCCCTCATCTTATCTCCCCTTTTCAAGTTATTGAGTCTGCTTACAGATGTGGGTTGTTTTCAGCTTCCACATGGGTCAAGCCATTGAGGTCTCACCATAGTGATACATGGCACGGAAGACTGTTCTACCGTGCTAGTGACAGACTGTTCATAACATCTTGGGTTTTCTCTGTCTCTTCAGATCGGAAAGATAAAGAGTTGCCAACTAGTGGAACTTTTCACTGTCTAGATTCAAGTTTCTCAGAGCCTCAAGGTTCAATATTAGTAAAAAAGAGGAAACAAAAGA
Organism: Canis aureus; assembly: GCF_053574225.1. Classification (NCBI taxonomy): domain Eukaryota; kingdom Metazoa; phylum Chordata; class Mammalia; order Carnivora; family Canidae; genus Canis; species Canis aureus. The sequence continues at coordinate 66,593,009 of NC_135624.1, forward strand.
TGCTAAAGCCAGTTCCTTTGAAGTGAAACAGTTCAGGAGAAAGCCATACCCTTTATATATAAATGCTGCCCTACAGTCACAAAGTGAGCTCTGGTGCAGCTGTCACATACCCAAGACATCACAAGCGAAAGCCCTGAGTGGATTGATTAATGACTCTCGGAATATCTGTAATCCATTGGGTCGGAAGTTCTGAAATAAAACACAATTTTTTATCTGATTTCTTGGGATGTCAAAAGGATATATATATATTTTTACATTAATGGCTGGCAAAACAACATCTATTACTTGTAGTAAAAGGCAGAGGTTAATTATAAAGGTTGAAAGACCTAGGGTGTTCACTACTCTGTAAAATGTTTCCTATAATGAGTCACTTTTTTATTCAGCAAAAGCAAGAAGCTAAAAAAAGCAAAATGTCATGCTTTTTATATTAAAATTGTCATAAGGACTTAAGATTCTTTCACAGGTGGAACTTCTAAAAAGTATTAATAGAAATTTAATCTGATTTTTACATGAGTCCCAGTCTCATAAATATGTCTGTCGGTAAAACTTTAATGAGTGTATAAAATAATTTCTAGAATCTTATCCATGAATGCAATCAATACTGAAAACATTTTTCCTACTGATTTATATTCAGGAAAATCTCAGTAATCAAAGCCAATGAAAGAAAAGGGTGACAGCCAGGTTGAATTATTTATAATCTTTTTGAGGTAATGTTTGTAAAACTGACTATGTTAATGTTTTTAGAAACCTGTAAAATGAAATTTAAAAATTAAGATCACCACTGTTATTAAACGTATTTTACATTCATACACTTTAATCATTTTATTGCAGAAACTAAAAATATGAGTATTGCTTGTTTGTGTCAATTGTATTTTTAGGCTACTTGTTTGAAAGATAAGGCACTTTATTCTCATAGGTCAATCATGTATTTTCTTATAGTCTGGTTTATAATAGTAATTTGCTTAACAAAATCGAAACAGAACCCATACTACATAGGTATTTTACTTAGTACATATTCAGTCTTAGACTGTGAATCAGTGGCAATCTAGTATAACAAAGTTTCATTCTATATTCAAGACACTTGCCAAAGCTGTATAGAGGGCCGTCTCCATCGAGTTGGCTGTTTAATATTCCTCACTCCACTAAACAGCCAATTAAATTCATTGAACCTCTTTCCTCTACAGGAAATTCAACTCCGAAAAAGTGGTGCATCTAATAGCTTCAATGTAGAACTCTTGCATTTAGAAGTAGGGGTAAAGATTCTTTTCTTTGCACTTGGACTCAGCCAGAATGGCATGTAATTAATATCTTCACACACACACAATGGATTGGAGTCCAACAAATCTGAAGAAGAAAGACCCAGGCAAAGGGAGCTTTCTTTTGCAACATCAACATAGTGCTTATAATCTTTTGTTATTAAAGTTTTTGTTTGCACAATTGAAAGCTTTAAACAGCTGGCTATTCATAATGATGACCTGTATGCATGCATAAGTGTTCTTGCATACACACACACACACACACACACACGCACGCACACACAGTTGCAGCAGCAGTTATTTTTCCTTCCCTTTTTCATCTCTCCATCTTCATTCTGCTCCCAAACTGAGCATGGCAAGGAGAATAACTGCCCCCAAACATGTCTTCATCCTAATCCACAGAATCTGTGAATATACAGATTTGCCATCTTACATGGCAAAAGGAACCTTGCAGATGTGCTGAACATTTAGGACCTTGAGATAGGGAGATTTTCCTGGATATCTGGGTGGGCCCAATGTAAACATAAGAGCCATTGAAAGCACAGATTCTTTCTTGGCTGTGGTCAGAGAGAGAGATACGACAAAGAAAATAGGGTCAGAGGATAAAAAGGAGAATCACAGAAAGTTGCCACATGATACTTGACTTGCCATTCCTGAATCTGAAGGTGGAGGAATAGGACCTTCAAGCCAAGGGAAGTGTGAATCTTCTAGAAGCTAGGGATAGCCCTCGATTGACAGCAAGCAAGAAAACAGAATTCTCAGTACTACAATCACAAGGAACTGAATTCTGCTGATAACCTGAATGAGCAAAAACCAGATGTACCCCGAGAACCTCTAGAAATGAATACAACCTTTTGGTACTTTGATTTAGCCCAGTGAGACCCATGTCACACATGAGCTCCAGAACTGTAAGATAACAAATTTGTATTGCTTAAAACACTAAGCTTGTGGTGATTTGTTCCAGGAGCAATAGAAAACTAATACACTCATACATGTAAACAAGCAAACTGTGCTTGCAGAAACAACAAAGAGCTCTGTGTCCATCTGCCATATTTCAGATGGCTTTTCTACCTTATCCTTTCTCCTCTCCTCACAGATAAAAAGCTGAGTGACCCAGTGACCCAGTTGCACATTTATTACAAAAGTGTCCTAAAAACACTTCCTCACTAACGGGAGCATGTCAAACCTGACTGGAGATGAATAACAAGACGCGACCAGCGGCCTCTTTAGCATCCCAAGACCTCTGAGCTACACAGGCTTTTGGAAATACAGTATCCAGGGAGCAAAACCAAGATCAAAACTGCCTACTTTTCCACAGTTCTCTGGGAAGTCTTCCTTACTAGAAGTAGATCAGATAGGTGGTGAGTCACATGGAGTGACTGGAGGAGTCCTGGGGGTGGTGGGTGTCAGACCATCACCTCACTAGCTGCCCACTACCTGACCCTCATCATGAAACAGTTATTCCTTTGCTGAAGAAGGTTTGAAGGCTTTCTTACATAAGAGAAAAATGGCTTTTTTTGTGGGAGAGGAAGGAGGAAGGACAAGAATAAAAGTAGAAATACAGGGATCCCTGGGTGGCGCAGCGGTTTGGCGCCTGCCTTTGGCCCAGGGCGCGATCCTGGAGACCAGGGATCGAATCCCGCGTCGGGTTCCCGGTGCATGGAGCCTGCTTCTCCCTCTGCCTGTGTCTCAGCCTCTCTCCTCTCTCTGTGTGACTATCATAAATAAATAAAAATTAAAAAAAAAAAAAGTAGAAATACATGGCTTGAAAATTATCAATTACTATATTAGTATCAAAGTCTGCCAACAATAGGAAGGGGTGCTGCAGATTTTTTTCTAATGAAAAAGGACAGGGTAAATTTTATTTTTTGTCAATATTTAATAAGTAAATATTCATGCATGTGATAATTTTGACATAACATGAGCCAGGTGAGGGAAAGGGAGAGGGAGAGAAGCGACTCCCTGCTGAATGCAGAGCCTGAAAAGGGTCTCGGTCTCACAACCCTGAGATAGTGACCTGCACCAAAATCTGGAGTTGGATGCCTAGCCAACTGAACCACCCAGAAGCCCATAACATAGTTTTTTAAAATGGAAGTATAGCTGACACACAACAGTACATTAATGTAGTTTTATTATGGTATTCACATACATGGCTTAGAGAGTCATATAATTACATAAGGCTTGCTTCTTCCCCCAACCATGGTTCTTGCTCCTCAGAGGCAACCCTTTTCATCTCGTTTAGCTGACTACTTTTGTATTTATTTACATTTCATTAAATAAAATGCTTATAATACTACTTTTTGATTTTTCAGTGTTAAACCCTACATATTGGCTTCCAGATGTAGATAATAATGATTTAGCTCTTTCTCATACCTTAGCCACAGTCTCATGGTACATATGGGTATACATATGTATATGTATACTCTTTATAAGGGGTTACAATAAATCCCATGGGGTACACATGGAAGGAGCTTGTCTGCATAAGGATAGAATGAGACTAATGTACAGAAGTAACCACAGTCTGGACAGAGAGATCTGGATACTCTATTTCCAAAAGCTTTGCATAATCCAGAGAGGTTAGGATGTTAAAGAGGTCATGTCTAGTCTCAGTGTCTTGTTATTCATCTCCAGTCATGGAGAAAAGAAAGAAAGAGACAGACAGAGAGAGAGAGAGAGAGAGAGAGAGAGAGAGAGACATACACACACACACACACACATACACACACACAGATTTCAGCATCATTTGCATCTCCTGTGTCCCTCAGGGTTCCACCTTTAAAATTCCCTCCCCTAATTCTTTCGGGCACTAAATTCTCCCTTTTGCTTAGCTAATTTGGTTTTGATTTCTGTCTTCTGCAACCAGGATCCTGAGTAATGACAGGCAGTAAAAGGAAAACTGCCTATTAGAGAAAAATCCTTGGGAATATGTTCTATTGAGGCCCAGAGATCTCTCGGACTATCCCATGTAATAATTTACTCCCTCTCTCAGAAAACAAGATGCAATCAAGTAGGATTCTCCAAGGTCTCTGAGGCCCTTCTAAATAACATATCACATATCTGCAATAAGGAAGAAGAATAGATGAATATGTATAATTAGCAAATTCCTATGAAAAGAGAACATCTTTGTTGGATTGGAATCTCCAAGAGGTCAAGGATTTGCTATATCCCTAGTGCTTAAAGAGTATTTATAAACTAAGTTAATGTATGTATGCATAAATGGACTTTTAACACATAAAAGATTAAAGTAAAAGTTGACCTTTATTTTTCTCAATAGGAAACAAAAGGCAGATTGTGTTTGGGTGGTTGCTGTGGTCCTAAATTCCGTCTGAATGAAACAATAGAAGTAGCAGGCATCTCTCTCTGTCCCCCTAACCTACCAGAAGTCCCTGAGAGATCAAGACTGCTAGTGTGTCAGACAAACCCTCAGGGGTTATTGAATCATGACTTCAGGCAGAAGTCCTAGGGTGATACCTACCAATTTTTTTAGATTATAAAAGACTAGGAAAAGCCAAAAAGAAAAAAAAAATTCTTAGCATCCTTATACAAGACCAGGCTTATCTTTGAATGTCACTTATTTCCAGTGAGCTATAATAAATAACTCACTTAGCAGTATCCCTATATATAAAATCCTTATTAGTAGGTTACTTATTGATGAAATGTCAGACAACACTCCAAAATGCCATATGTTACATTATTAAAGAGTACTGATAGAAAATAAATTGACTCTGGTTTTTTTTTTTTTTTTTAATTTATGATAGTCACAGAGAGAGGGAGAGAGGCAGAGACATAGGCGGAGGGAGAAGCAGGCTCCATGCACCAGGAGCCCGACGTGGGATTCGATCCCAGGTCACCAGGATTGCGCCCTGGGCCAAAGGCAGGCGCTAAACTACTGCGCCACCCAGGGATCCCCAACTCTGGTTTTTATTTATTCAAATTTTTAAAGATACATAAACAACCTGAGATTTTATCTCTGGAGAATGAGCAAAGTTTAAACAGGGCAAGCCTTCCTTTCCAGATATTTATTATAATGCCTTTCAGGTGAAGAGGACATAAAACTCCACCTGGAAGTTGTAAATGTATTTTTTTAATGCCTCAAGTGAGCTTCTCTGAAAGACAGTGACTAGTTTCAATGATGCCAAAAGAAAGAGTACTAATGATCAAACAACCAACTTCTAAGTTGATGGTATTTTTCTTGGACATGCTACGTTCAATGGCAACATTCAGTAACAACTTGCATGGTAGAGACTAAAAGATATTGCAAGACAAACACTCATTTTTATGCTGAGGGACAAATCTAGGGACATGTTACTTTGAAGTCTTTGTCTCCCGGACATTGTACCTATGGGATCCAGTCATTTGGGACAGAGGGTCTATGGTGAAAAGAATAGTAGTGAATGCTTCTGTCAAGTAAACAGATGAGCCAATATGCAAGATCTGTAGTTAATGATCTTTCTCCTTTTCCTCTTCATAAAATTTAAATTCCCCCTGTTTATTCATAATGAAATGAGTTAACTCTGGGATAGTGATTTCTCCACTTTTTTTTCCCTCTGTTCTGTGTTAAGCCAGATGGTGGTCTCACAAACACATCCGTTCTACCACTCTTTCTGCATAGAACTTCTTCTGATCCTTATGTTTTTATGTTTGTGGGTTTTTTTTAAATTTCACACACTTGAAAGTAAACCCCACTCTTCATTTAGCTTGCTCAGCAGTGTAATCTTAGCTCCTACCATACAGATTAAGTATTCAATAAATATTGGATAAATGAATGAGGAATTGCCAGAAGTTGGCATTTTTCATCATCCCTCAGAAAGTTTCCACCTCTCACTTCACTTTTTGAAGTGGAAGAGAAACTAATGCACTGTGATCTCTCTGCTAAAGATGGAATATTTGTAGGTGACCTTACCAGAGGGACTGGCACTGGGAAAAAAAAAATTAATCCTCTAATGAGATAGCTGCTAAAGGAAGATTACTGATAAAAACAGTTATAATTATCCTAGTTTGTAACTCTGTTTTGATGATGTATTAACTATAGCTGTATTTTCATCTTCATACTTTTCAAAATATACACACAAAGGGATTAACTTGAGTGGCCAAATCAATATGCATGTTAAAATCAGCACATTAAGCAGTTATACAATAAAAACAAACAGATGACTGAATACAATATTAAAATAGCTTATTACTCATCCTTAAATAAATTATTGGTCTATTTTGGACAGAGCATACAAATAACTTTATCTCAAGCAACTCATTGAAAGAACACACTTCCTTTGCACATACAGCAGAAACAGAGAGCCTATTTCATGATGTAATTTCCAAATACACAGACACAGTGTGACCTACTTTAATAAGAGGGAGATTATTGCTTTCCCTCAGCCTAATTTGCCTCATCGAATCAAGTCATTGGTGAGTCAGTTAAAATACACATCATATGGCAATATAACAGAGGGATGAGACAGACCTTGGTTTCGGTATTTATTTCCAATTGCTGCTGTAACAAATGATGGCAAACTTACTAGTCTAAAACCACACTAATTTACTATCTTATAGTTCTAGAGGTCAGAAATATGAAATGAATCTCTACAAGGCTAAAATCCAGTGTCAGTAGGACTGTGTTCTTGCTGGAGGCTCTGGATGAAGATCTATTTCTTGCCTTTTCTTCTTCTAGAAGCTACCTGCATTCTTTCGCTTATGGCTTCTTCATCTTCAAAACATATCATTTCGCACTATGTTTCTGGAGACACATCTATTCTCTAACTCTGATGCTCCTGCATTGAAATTCAGGATGATCTTCCCCTCTAAAAAACTTAACTACCTAAATCTTCTTTGCCATATAAAGTAACCTATTCATGTGTTCTGGGGATTAGGACAGGAACTTTCTATGGTGGTATTGTTTGTCTACCATAGTTTGTCTACTTTGCCATTTATAAGGTGAAATTTAATATCTGACACTCTGGGGTTTTTTTTGTTTTTGTTTTTGTTTTTGTTTTTGTTTGGGGGGCGGTTAGTCTTTAGAATAGGAATTAGAAATCTCAAGGCTGTAAGAATTAAAGGAAACAAAGAATATAAAGCATTTGGTGCATTAGGCTGGTATCAACCTATGATGGCTAGTATGTATTATTCTTCCTCTTGGATTTGGCCAATCTCATAAGATTAATTCTTCCATTTACTCTAATCATAGAGACATAAAGTTTAGAAGTACAACAGCTTTAATATTTCATTTCCTTAATTGCTAACATCTTATGTTTACAATTTTTACATCAGGTCAAAATCACTATTTCCCTAAAAGGGAAATAATAATAATGAGACTTCAAGAGGGAAATAGAAATAAAGATGAAATATTTTAGGAAGTCTGGCTGCAGGAATTTTAACAGAAGCTATTTTCCTAACTGAGGGTGTGCTGACCCAGACACTCATTGTCTGGAGCATCCACAGGATGGCTTTCAGTTCTGTTTGCTGCATTAGGAATCGGCTCATTGGGTGGTTAAGTGAGGAGTCCATGCATACACATAGGGGATGAATACACAAGTGTATGTGCAAAAGCATGGGCACACACACATAATTTTAAAAACAAGCAGAATAACAGCAAAGTTCTGTGGGCAGTGGCCTTATATAGATTATGTCTATAATCCATAAAAGTAAGCTTATTCCCTTTCACTTATGAAAATTACTCAAAGTAAATTTCATTGTACATGTGTGCAAAAAATATATGAAGGCATATTATCAAATTAGTACTTTGGATTTTCTTCAGGAAACTTACATGATAACTAATTAATTTGTATGTAACTAGTCTATCTCTAACATTCTACCCAATTGAGAAATTTACTTTTATATCTAACTTAATCCCAATTTTACCTACAGAGATAATAAAAAACCAGTTATATTTTGTGTAATAGATAGTCAAATACTTGGATTGTTATAAAAGCCATACCATCATTTATAGCAACACAGCAATAGGTATATGCCATTTGATACCCATCTGTTAGTGTGTCTTTATTTACACCTTTGTTACATTTAACTTTATATACTGTGAATATATTTGATCATCAAGAGATTTTTGGCTCTTTTGTAACTTGATTTGTTCTATGTGTGCTTAGGAAAATTAGCAAGTTATTGAATAAATTCATTCAACAAATATATGTTGAACATCTATTATGCTCCAGGAGAATGTGAAGGTACTGACAATGAAACAAATACTGACTCACGGATTACATGTAGAAGAATATAGATAATAGATAAATAAAATATATGTTTTTTGTACTATGGTGCTGAGTGAGTGGCATGTACTATGAGGAAAAATAGTGAGTAAAAATAAAGTAGTTTAAGCAAAAAGAAACAATGAGAAGTTGTGTTTTAAATTGAATTTAAAAAGCTCCTAACTGCTGTCAGCTTGAAAATGGCCATTGTATCTTCCTGTTGCACACACACAATTTTACAAAAAACTAAAATCAGTCAAGACCACTCTTATAACCATACTAGAGCAAAATCAGAACAAGACCAAATAGTAACCATGTCTAAGCTCAGATAAAAACAAATACACTATGCACATCACTAAAATAACCAAACATCCCCCTCACCCAGCTAACATGAGTGACTAATTCTTGTTGACTCTGGCAATTACAGCTTGTAGTCTCCCTTCATTCCTCCTGGTTAAAAGTTGTTAGGGTATCCAGAATGGAAATACTCCCACTTTCTGATAACCTCAGAGAAAAATCATGCTTCACTGATTCCTCCCCCAAAATAATTCTCCCCAAAATAACACCAACTTGAGCCCTTTCAATACCCCTTGCTCACATACTGCATGGGTCCCCATGGTGTGCTGCTCCTCTCACCCAACATTGACTAGAGGTGTGTTCCTAGTACTCTTGGGCTAAGAGAAGTCATCTCTAATGAACTGATAGTTGAGCAAATATCTACATAAAATAAGGGGATGAATCATTTGGCCATGGAAGGAAAAAGAGAACAGCCAGTGCAAAGACTCCAAGTCAGGATCATGCCTGGGTGTGTTCAAGAAAGAGCGAAAATACAGAGATATTTGGATCTTCATAAGTGGAAAAAGGAGGAAATAAGGTTTAGGTCCATATTGTGAAGGGCCTTGTATGCCATGATTTTATAGACTGAATGTATATGTCCCTTGAAAATTCATATGTTGAAGTCCTAACCCCCATTGTCATGGTGTTAGAAAGTGAGGCCTTTGGGAGGTAATTAGAGTAAGCTGAAGTCATGAGGGCAGGACCCTAGTATGATGGTATTAGTGCCTTTCCAAAAAGATAAACCAGAGATCTTGCTCTTTCTCTCTGCTGCTGTGATGGGTGGCCATCTGTAAGCCAGGAAGAGGGCTCTCACTGTTAACTCAGACTTCTAGCTTTCAGAACAGTGAGGAAATAGATTTCCTTTGTTTAAGTCATTAGGTCTATTGATATCTTATTATGGCAGCCCAAACAGTCTATGATGCCTGGCAAGAACACAGATTTTACTCCCCTTCAAGTGAGTTGATACTTTTGGAAGGTCTTAATAAGACCTGACATGTTTTAATAGGATCATTCTGACTGCTCAGCTGAGAATATATTACAGAAAAAGTCAAGAAAAGAAGACCCAGTGAGGAACTCAGATAATAAATAGGTAGGTTAAAAAAAGGGTAATAGCCATGAAACAATAGTGGAAAGTAAGCACTGGGGACAGAACAGACTGCTGAAATCTGGTCTTGGATACCAAACATATTTTGAAAGTAGAGCTAAAAGATCCATTTGATGTGGACCCCATAGGAGATAAAAAATATGAATCAAAAATGACTTCAAAGTCTTGAAATAATAGATGAATTAAGTTATCATTTGCTAAGATACATAAGTCAAAGGGATGAGGAAATGGGAAGACTATAAATTAAATCTCAATGTTGAACAAGTTAAATTTGAAATGTCTATTTAGCATTCAAATAGAGATACCCAGTAGACAGATCTACAAATCTGAAGCTCAGGGCATTAAGATTAGAAATATAAATTTAGAAATTATTATTTATAGATGATGTTCAAAGTCATGAGAATAATGACCCTGTAACATTCTAACAGAGGCTTGGAAAATCCAACCAAGACTAAGAAAGAGTTGTCATTGAGGTCAGAAGAAAAAACAAGTGCTGTATCCTAGATCAAGCCATGCTTCACGACATAAACGATCACCTAATAATAAAAGTGTCATGACAAGTTTAGCCTGTTAGACAGATGTTTGTTTGAGTCTTTTCAAGAGAATCTCATGTAGGTTCCAAAGGACGCTAATTGAAATCCTAGGTGTGGCAAATTAGACTTAGTATAATTGTAATCTTATTCCCTCTTCTTTATTCTCTGTATTGAATGGAGATTAAGCTAGCCATTTGTTATGCAAGTGTTTCTTACAGTAAACATCAGAATTACCTGGGTACTTGTTAAAAAAATGTACATTCCTGAACCCAACTCAGACATACTGAATCAGAAACTGTGAGAGTGGCACCAGAGAACTGCCATCTCAGTAAGTTCCCAAGTGGATTGCCATGCACACTCAATTGGAGAACAATACGTTCTATCTATATTCTCATCCTGTCATGAAAAAGGAAGGGAGCTAATCTAAAACAGTCAAATTCAGGACATCACAGTAGGCCAAGGATCTTTCAGGAAGGATGACAAAACCTGAGACATAGTAGACTAGGATGTCTACTTTCAGTCATTCATCATTCTATAAATTTGTTTCTATAAAATTGACAGATATATAGTATTTTTCCTAATGATATCTTAGCAGCAAAATGAAAACATTTTTTAAAAAGATTTTATTTATTCATGAGAGACACACAGAGAGAGGCATAGGCAGAGGGAGAAGTAGGCTCCCTGCAGGGAGCCTGATGTGGGACTCGATCCCAGGATCCCAGGACCACGGCCTGAGCCAAAGGCAAATGCTCAACCACTGAGCCACCCAGGTGCCCCTCAAATGAAAACATTTTTGCAAGTGTCTTATCACAATCATAATGCCCTACTTTAGCTCAGAAAAACATAATTTAAGCCATTGTTTGCAGAAATGCTGCAACATAGGGTCACCAAAGAAATCTAGCAGCCACTACAGTGAAAGGTGTTGCACTCTTTTTTAATTATGTTTTTAAAGACTTTGATCCTCTTGATGAGCTGGTTCTATAGATTCTCTTTTCACTCTTGAATGCAAAGATACCCTCCACTTGTGGATTCTGATTTGACAGAAATATAGATTTGACCAGGAATATAGGAGAATGACTGGTTGAGAACATTCTTTAGCAAAATGTGTTTTGAGCTACAATAATAATGGGTTCCTCCACTTACTGGGCTTATGCCAGGCACTATAGTAAGATTTCATTTCATCTTTACTATAGGACTGTGACACAAAGGAGGCTTTGAATTTAGTAAGCATTACATTGAGAAGCAGATTTAAGATGAAGTGTTACGTGAACACTAGTCTGAATGGGACACTCGGGTGGCTCAGTGGCTGAGCATCTGCTTTTGGCTCAGATCGTGATCCCAGAGTCTCGGGGTGGAGTCCCACATCAGGCTCCCTGCATGGAGCTTGCTTCTTCCTCTACATGTGTCTCTGCCTCTCTCTGTGTGTCTCTCATGAATAACTAAAATCTTAAAAAAAAAAAAACCCAAAAACAAAAACATTAGTCTGTAAACCTGTATAAAACCTCTGAACATGAGAGACTCTATTTTGAGACTTAACAACTTTATCCTGTTTTTTTGAAACCAATATCACATCCAATTATTGAACTGGGGGGAGGAGGGGCAAGATGGCTGAAGAGTAGGGTCCCCAAGTCACTTGTCCCCACCAAATTACCTAGATAACCTTCAAATCATCCTGAAAATCTACAAATTCGGCCTGAGATTTAAAGAGAGAACAGCTGGAAGGCTACAGTGAGAAGAGTTCGCGCTTCTATCAAGGTAGGAAGACGGGGAAAAAGGAATAAAGGAACAAAGGCCTCCAAGGGGGAGGGGCCCGCGAGGAGCCGGGCTGAGGCCGGGGCGAGTGTCCCCAGGACAGGAGAGCCCCGTCCCGGAGAGGCAGGAGCTGCACCGACCTTCCCGGGGGAAAGGGGCTCGCAGGGAGTTGGAGCAGGACCCAGGAGGGCGGGGATGCCCTCGGGCTCCCGGGGACAGTAACAGCAACTGCGCGCCCAGGAGAGTGCGCCGAGCTCCCTAAGGGCTGCAGCGCGCACGGCGGGACCCGGAGCAGCTCGGGGGAGGGCTCGGGGGGCTCGGGGGCGGCTCCGCGGAGGGGGCTGCGGGGCGGGAGCAGCTCGGAGGGGCTTGGGCGGCAGCTCCCGGAGGGGACTGCGGCGGGGGGGGGGGAGCATGAATCCACCAGCGCAGGCTCCGGAGCACAGGGCGCCGGGACACAGCCCAGGATCCCGCCTCCCCCGGGACAGGCAGAGGCCGGGAGGGCCGAGGACAGCAAGGACGCTCCTGCCCCGAGCTGAGCAGATCAGCGGCCCCGCCCCGGAGCCTCCAGGCCCTGCAGACGGAGAGCTCTGGAGCTACTGCGGGGGCTGACTCCAGGGCTGCAGAGCTGCCGCCGCCACTGCAGTTGTTCCTCCTGCGGCCTCACCGGGTGAACAACCCCCACTGGGCCCTGCACCAGGCAGGGGCTGAGCAGCTCCCCCAAGTGCTAACACCTGAGAATCAGCACAACAGGCCCCTCCCCCAGAAGACCAGCGAGACGGAGAAGTTCCAGGGGAGGTCAAGGGACTTAAAGTACACAGAATCAGAAAATACTCCCCCGTGGTTTTTTTTTTTTTTTTCTTTTTGATTTCTGATTGCTTCCCCCACCCTTTTTTTTCCTTTTCTTCTTTCTCTTTTTCTTCTCTTTTTTTCTTCCTTTTTTCTTTTTTCTTTTTCTCTTTTCTTTCCTTCTTTCTCTCTCTTTTTCTCCTTTTCCCAATACAACTTGTTTCTGGCCACTCTGCACTGAGCAAAATGACTGGAAGGAAAACTTCACCTCAAAAGAAAGAATCAGAAACAGTCCTCTCTCCCACAGAGTTACAAAATCTGGATTACAATTCAATGTCAGAAAGCCAATTCAGAAGCACTATTATACAGCTACTGGTGGCTCTAAAAAAAAGCATAAAGGACTCAAGAGACTTCATGACTGCAGAATTTAGATCTAATCAGGCAGAAATTAAAAATCAATTGAATGAGATGCAATCCAAACTAGAAGTCCTAACGACGAGGGTTAACGGGGTGGAAGAACGAGTGAGTGACATAGAAGACAAGTTGATGGCAAAGAGGGAAACTGAAGAAAAAAGACACAAACAATTAAAAGACCATGAGGATAGATTAAGGGAAATAAACGACAGCCTGAGGAAGAAAAACCTACGTTTAATTGAGGTTCCCGAGGGCATCAAAAGAGCCAGAGGGCCAGAATATGTATTTGAACAAATCCTACCTGAAAACTTTCCTAATCTGGGAAGGGAAACAGGCATTCAGACCCAGGAAATAGAGAGATCCCCCCTAAAATCAATAAAAACCATTCAACACCTCGATATCTAATAGTTAAGCTTGCAAATTCCAAAGATAAAGAGAAGATCCTTAAAGCAGCAAGAGACAAGAAATCCCTGACTTTTATGGGCAGAAGTATTAGGGTAACAGAAGACCTCTCCACAGAGACCTGGAAGGCCAGAAAGGGCTGGCAGGATATATTCAGGGTCCTAAATGAGAAGAACATGCAACCAAGAATACTTTATCCAGCAAGGCTCTCATTCAGAATGGAAGGAGAGATAAAGAGCTCCAAGAAGGCAGGAACTGAAAGAATATGTGGCCTCCAAACCAGCTCTGCAAGAAATTTTAAGGGGGACTCTTAAAATCCCCCTTTAAGAAGAAGTTCAGTGGAACAATCCACAAAAACAAGGACTGAATAGATATCATGATGACCCTAAACTCATATCTTTCGATAGTAACTCTGAACGTGAATGGGCTTAATGACCCCATCAAAAGGCGCAGGGTTTCAGACTGGATAAAAAAGCAGGACCCATCTATTTGCTGTCTACAAGAGACTCATTTTAGACAGAAGGACACCTACAGCCTGAAAATAAAAGGTTGGAGAACCATTTACCATTAAAATGGTCCTCAAAAGAAAGCAGGGGTAGCCATCCTCATATCAGATAAAATTTACCCCGAAGACTGTAGTGAAAGATGAAGAGGGACACTATATCATACTTAAAGGATCTATCCAACAAGAGGACTTAACAATCCTCAATATAAATGCCCCGAATGTGCTCCCAAATATTTAAATCAATTAGTAACCAAAGTGAAGAAAAACTTAGATAATAATACACTTATACGTGGTGACTTCAATCTAGCGCTTTCTATACTCGATAGGTCTTCTAAGCACAACATCTCCAAAGAAACGAGAGCTTTAAATGATACACTGGACCAGATGGATTTCACAGATATCTACAGAACTTTACATCCAAACTCAACTGAATACACATTCTTCTCAAATGCACATGGAACTTTCTCCAGAATAGACCACATACTGGGTCACAAATCGGGTCTGAACTGATACCAAAAGATTGGGATCATCCCCTGCAGATTCTCAGACCATAATGCCTTGAAATTAGAACTGAATCACAACAAGAAGTTTGGAAGGACCTCAAACACGTGGAGGTGAAGGACCATCCTGCTAAAAGATGAAAGGGTCAACCAGGAAATTAAGGAAGAATTAAAAAGATTCATGGAAACTAATGAGAATGAAGATGCAACCATTCAAAATCTTTGGGACGCAGCAAAAGCAGTCCTAAGGGGGAAATACATCGCAATACAAGCATCCATTCAAAAACTGGAAAGAACTCAAATACAAAAGCTAACCTTACACATAAAGGAGCTAGAGAAAAAACAGCAGATAGATCCTACACCCAGCAGAAGAAGAGAGTTAATTAAGATTCGAGCAGAACTAACGAAATCGAGACCAGAAGAGCTGTGGAAGAGATCAACAGAACCAGGAGTTGGTTCTTTGAAAGAATTAACAAGATAGATAAACCATTAGCCAGCCTTATTAAAAAGAAGAGAGAGAAGACTCAAATTAATAAAATCATGAATGAGAAAGGAGAGATCACTACCAACACCAAGGAAATACAAACGATTTTAAAAACATATTATGAACAGCTATATGCCAATAAATTAGGCAAACTAGAAGAAATGGACGCATTCCTGGAAAGCCACAAACTACCAAAACTGGAACAGGAAGAAATAGAAAACCTTAACAGGCCAATAACCAGGGAGGAAATTGAAGCAGTCACCAAAAACCTCCCAAGACACAAGAGTCCAGGGCCAGATGGCTTCCCAGGGGAATTCTATCAAACGTTTAAAGAAGAAACCATACCTATTCTACTAAAGCTGTTTGGAAAGATAGAAAGAGATGGAGTTCTTCCAAATTCATTCTATGAGGCCAGCATCACCTTAATTCCAAAACCAGACAAAGACCCCACCAAAAAGGAGAATTACAGACCAATATCCCTGATGAACATGGATGCAAAAATTCTCAACAAGATACTAGCCAATAGGATCCAACAGTACATTAAGAAAATGATTCACCATGACCAAGTAGGGTTTATCCCCGGGACACAAGGCTGGTTCAACACCCGTAAAACAATCAATGTGATTCATCATATCAGCAAGAGAAAAACCAAGAACCATATGATCCTCTCCTTAGATGCAGAGAAAGCATTTGACAAAATACAGCATCCGTTCCTGGTCAAAACTCTTCAGAGTGTAGGGATAGAGGGAACATTCCTCAACATCTTAAAAGCCATCTATGAAAAGCCCACAGCAAATATCATTCTCAATGGGGAAGCACTGGGAGCCTTTCCCCTAAGATCAGGAACACGACAGAGATGTCCACTCTCACCACTGCCATTCAACATAGTACTGGAAGTCCTAGCCTCAGCAATCAGACAACAA
Source organism: Canis aureus (assembly GCF_053574225.1). Classification (NCBI taxonomy): domain Eukaryota; kingdom Metazoa; phylum Chordata; class Mammalia; order Carnivora; family Canidae; genus Canis; species Canis aureus. Next base: position 66,609,204 of record NC_135624.1, read on the forward strand.
AAAGACATTAAAGGCATTCAAATTGGCAAAGAAGAAGTCAAACTCTCCCTCTTCGCCGATGACATGATACTGCATATAGAAAACCCAAAAGCCTCCACCCCACGATTGCTAGAACTCATACAGCAATTTGGCAGCATGGCAGGATACAAAATCAATGCCCAGAAATCAATGGCATTTTTATACACTAACAATGAGACTGAAGAAAGAGCAATTAAGGAGTCAATCCCATTTACAATTGCACCCAAAAGCCTAAGATACCTAGGAATAAACCTAACCAAAGAGGTAAAGGATCTATACCCTAAAAACTATAGAACACTTCTGAAAAAAATTGAGGAAGACACAAAGAGATGGAAAAATATTCCATGCTCATGGATTGGCAGAATTAATATTGTGAAAATGTCAATGTTACCCAGGGCAATTTATACGTTTAATGCAATCCCTATCAAAATATCATGGACTTTCTTCAGAGAGTGAGAACAAATTATTTTAAGATTTGTGTGAAATCAGAAAAGACCCTGAAGAGCCATGGGAATTTTAAAAAAGAAAACCATAGCTGGGGGCATCACAATGCCAGATTTCAGGTTGTACTACAAAGCTGTGGTCATCAAGACAGTGTGGTACTGGCATAAAAACAGACACATAGATCAATGGAACAGAATAGAGAACCCAGAAGTAGACCCTGAACTTTATGGTCAACTAATATTCGATAAAAGAGGAAAGACTATCCATTGGAAGAAAGACAGTCTCTTCAATAAATGGTGCTGGGAAAATTGGACATCCACATGCAGAAGAATGAAACTAGACCACTCTCTTGCACCAGACACAAAGATAAACTCAAAATGGATGAAAGATCTAAATGTGAGGCAAGATTCCATCAAAATCCTAGAGGAGAACACAGGCAACACCCTTTTTTAACTCAGCCACAGTAACTTCTTGCAAGATACATCCATGAAGGCAAAAGAAACAAAAGCAAAAATGAACTATTGGGACTTCATCAAGATAAGAAGCTTTTGCACAGCAAAGGATACAGTCAACAAAACTCAAAGACAACCTACAGAATGGGAGAAGATATTTGCAAATGACGTATCAGATAAAGGGCTAGTTTCCAAGATCTATAAAGAACTTATTAAACTCAACACCAAAGAAACAAACAATCCAATCATGAAATGGGCAAAAGACATGAACAGAAATCTCACAGAGGAAGACATAGACATGGCCAACACGCACATGAGAAAATGCTCCGCATCACTTGCCATCAGGGAAATACAAATCAAAACCACAATGAGATCCCACCTCACACCAGTGAGAATGGGGAACATTAACAAGGCAGGAAACCACAAATGTTGGAGAGGATGCGGAGAAAAGGGAACCCTCTTACACTGTTGGGGGGAATGTGAACTGGTGCAGCCACTCTGGAAAACTATGTGGAGAGTTAAAAATAGACCTGCCCTACGACCCAGCAATTGCACTGTTGGGGATTTACCCCAAAGATACAGATGCAATGAAACGCCAGGACACCTGCACCCCGATGTTTCTAGCAGCAATGTCCACAATAGCCAAACTGTGGAAGGAGCCTCGGTGTCCATTGAAAGATGAATGGATAAAGAAGCTGCGGTCTATGTATACAATGGAATATTCCTCAGCCATTAGAAATGACAAATACCCACCATTTGCTTCGACGTGGATGGAACTGGAAGGTATTATGCTGAGTGAAGTAAGTCAATTGGAGAAGGACAAACATTGTATGTTCTCATTCATTTGGGGAATATAAATAATAGTGAAAGGGAATATAAGGGAAGGGAGAAGAAATGTGTGGGAAATATCAGAAAGGGAGACAGAACATAAAGACTCCTAACTCTGGGAAACGAAGTAGGGGTGGTTGTAGGGGAGGAGGGCGGAGGGTGGGGGTGAATGGGTGACGGGCACTGAGGGGGGCACTTGACGGGATGAGCACTGGGTGTTATTCTGTATGTTGGTAAATTGAACACCAATAAAAAATAAATTTATTATTAAAGAAAATAAAAAATAAAACTGGAATAAAGATTTGTATAATAAAAAAATAAAAATAATTTTTGAACTGGGCAGAAGCATATGATTGAATGCAGGAGCGCTACATTTCCACTCTTGATAAAAATTGAGCACTCTACAAAATGTGTTTTCCTAGTAACTGACATAATGTCCTCATAAAACCAGTGAGTTGTAAAATATCATTATTCCTTCCAATTTTAAGTTTTGGAAAACAACGTGTAAGTTTTCTAACACTTCCATAATTTGCTAATGAGGATCCCTTGCTTTTTATTCCTCAATGAGACATGATTTGGGTGGTTGTTATTTGAATATGTTCTGCAAATTGTAATTCTAAGACTTCAAATAAATGCTGTTGTTTTACCTCAGTGCTTCCTCTTTTCTCAGGGGACGAGTGAAAGGGAGAGGAAGGAGAGTAGTGGACAGGATGAGAGGAAGACTTGGAGCCGTGATGCATCCTCAAGGAGAGCCTCAACAAACCAAGGAGTATGGGGGCCAGAATGTCTTTCAGAGCCATCCCAAGTTGAGCAAGTCTGGCCAGACCTTAGAGTTCAACAGCGGTCACTGAACGTGGACCACCCTGAGAAGAGGGATCCCCTTGAGTGAGGAGCTTTCTTGTAGTTGAGGCAATATCTGAAGGGGCTGTTGGCTGAGGGTTATCTGCAGAAAGCTCTGAAGTTGAGGCAATAGGTCCTTGATGAAAGGGGGATCTGGGAAGTCCATCACAGGGCCCACCCGTGGGATCCAAGATGTCAGAACTAGAATGTGGTAGAGCTGAGGAACTTAACGTAGAAGAGTTTGATTCTAAAAGTAGATGTCTAAAGCAGATTAAAGAATTTCATAAATCCCTTTTTAACCTAGAGGTGAGTTATTAAAAGATGCACAGTGATTATCTTCAGGAATCATTTCTTTTTTTAAGATTTATTTATTTCGTAGAGAGAGAGAGCATGAGCAGAAAGGGCAATGAGAGAGGGAGATAGAATCTCAAGCAGACACTGCACTGGTACAGAGACTGAGTTAGAGCTTGATTTCACAACCTTGAGATCACTACCTGAGCCCAAACCAGCAGTCAGACATGACTATGCCACCCAGGTGTCTCAGAAATCATTTCTATAGTTTGTGTTTCAGGATAATGTATTAGAATATCAATTACTTCGTGTTTGTTTCCCTGTCTTTGTTTGTGTTTTATTTTGTATTATTTTTCCCCATTTCAAGCAGGTGGCCAGGCTTTTTAGTCATTTGCCTCGAGATTTTTGCATGGCAGAAAATAATTGATCTTTGAAGTGAAAAGCTCTTTCTGTTCTTCCTGAATGATTAAGCTCATTGAAGAGATGATGCTCCCCACTGAGAGAGAGGTAAAAAGAGCGGGGTTTTGGGTGTAACTGAAGATGAGAATGACTGTGGTTGAGGATAAAAAGAAGGAAAGGTAGGGATAATTCATAATTATAAAGCCTTCTCAATGTAGTGGAGGACAGAGAATTCAATGCTAGCAGAGGAGTATCTAGGGTAGGAGACAAGACCTGAACTCTCAAGGAAAGGACAGTCTGGTGTCCCTATGGGGTTGGAAAGTCAGTGCCCAGCTTTGCATGCTTCAAGAACTATGGCAACAGGGATTCCAGTGCTGAGGGACCATCCATGCTGGTGCAGCTGTGGTCTCAGCAAGTGTGAACTGATGAGCACTGCCCACAAGGATGTACCAGGACCGTGGTGCACACCAATGAAAGGAGGTCCCCTAATAATGGGTGAAATTTAATTTCTACCAGAAAAGGGAGATATGGGCTCAAAGATAGGTTTAAATCTATTTATGAAAAAAAAATTTAAATGCAAATTCTTCTATTTCTGAGTTTTTAGGAGTAATAGGCTCAGAAAAAATGTACTAAAAAAATAGGAAAAGATCATGGGTATCAGGCCTAGTCAAGATCACAATTGTGCTCTTGTAAAGAAGAACAGAGGGGCACCTGGGTGGCTCAATAGGTTAAGTGCCTGCCTTTGGCTCAGATCATGATCCCAGGGCCCTGGTATTGGGTTCCCCATTGGGTTCCCTGCTCAGTGGGGAGTTTACTTCTCCCTCTGCCCCTCCCCTGCTCCTGCTCTCTATAAATAAATAAATAAATAAATAAATAAATAAATAAATAAATATTTAAGAAAAAGAACAGGTCATTCATTCTCAAGAGAGAAGAAAGAGGAGGAAGGGAAGGAGGAAGGGAGGGAGGAAGAGCAAAAAGTACCAGCAGTTTCTCCACGTACTGACTGACATCTTCCTCCATGTCAGTCTACGCACTTATAAAGGAAATGGAAATGACCAAAAATGGCAGGAGGTGAGTGTGCCCAGGAAGGAAATTTTGCTTAATAAAGTGGGGACCTAGGAAGAAGTTTGCTAACTATCTGTACACCCACGTGATGGTGAAGAACATAAGTTTTTGGAACCCAGGGAACTAGGGTCCAAGTGTAATCATTTCCTCCTTTGGCTGCTTGTAGAAGTCATGTTTTTTTACTGGCAAAGTGTTAGTAGGTGCCTATTCTTGAAACCATGCTGGTAGACCTGGCCATTGGAATGTCCTTCAGATGCACAAAGGAACTCTGGAAAACTTCACTGAGGAGTTGAGATCTGCTTTTCCTAGCAAAAGAAGGGCAAAGTGAACTGGGACCGAAAGGAATGAAGATTCTGAGATGCATAGATCCAGAAAAAAAATCCACACAGAGAACACGCTATTCTGCTTGCTCCTCTTCCACCACCATCTATCGTTTTTCCCCTTTCTGTCTTAAACAATCTCAATAATCCTTATTGTTTACATTTTTTGTGCCATGTGCATCTAATTCCAGATTAATTCCATTAATTACAAAATATTCTGAACACCTGCATGGTCATCACCCAACGATGTAAAATCTTAACCTTTTGCCACATTTGCTTCAGATTTTTGAAAAAGAAAGTGCAGAACATAAGCAATGCCTGCTGTGTCCTCCTCCTTATTTCATTCTCTCCCCTGCCTCCATCAAAGTGACCCCATCCTGAATTCAATGATTGTCATTCCAGTGCATGTTGGTATCCACAAACAGTAGTATTTTTTCATGTTTTGAAAATTACATAAGGAGTATCATACTGTTCATAAAATTCTCCTGCTTGTTTTACCAAAACCTTAGGGTTTTCTTCAGCTTTTTTTTTCTTTTTAACTTTTTAAAAGATTTATTTCTTTATTGCCAGAGAGAGAGTGTGTGCGCATGAGTGGAGGCAGGAGATGGCCAGAAGCGCAGAGGGAGAGAATCTCAAGCAGTCTCCACACCAGGTGCAGAGTGCCAGGGGGGCTTCATCTTAAGACCCTGAGATGGTGAACAACCTAAGCAAAACCAAGAGTTGGTCACTTAACAGACTGAACCACCCACGCACTCCATGTTTTTTTCAGCTTTATTAAGGTATAATTTACATGTAATGGTTTCCATTTCTTTTAAGTGGCTCATTTTGATATATTTTGGTAATGTTATCAATCATGTAATCATCAATACCAGGTATGGAACAAGCCCTTCACCCTCAAAATTCCTTGTGCTTCTTTGCAGTTGTCACAACCCATGCCCTGATCTTCCCTATAAGCACTAGGCAGAGGTCTGAGGACAGAGCTGGCAGGTTGGTGCACTCCCAGAGGCACACCAAACTCACTCACCAGTAAGAATTCCACTTTTATGGCAGCCACCTGTTCCTCACACTGCTGTGTCAAATGTCAATCAGCTCATTTCTGTCCTGCCTTTCCTCAGAGGAACCTGTGACCCTCAGATCTCCAGGTAGACTTGCAAGATCAGTTCTCTGATGGACTCCTAAACTCATGATTTTATAGTTTGTCCAGCTAGTTCTCATCATTAGCTCATCATTGGCATAGAGGAGTCTTTTTCTTTCTCCATCCTAACTAAAAGCCAAAATCTCTTTAGACAGATGAAGATGGATGTCCAACACTTGGGGTATGCATTCTTGTGGATGTAACAGTTTTATTATAAAGTGTGAATATTTACATCTGCACAAAGATCCAATATCCTTTGTGCCATCTAAATTTCTAATGAAATATGTCAGATCTCAACTTTAAAATATTCTAGGTTTTCCAAAATTCTCCTAAGGGGTAAATGGCTAAAAGAGACCACTGACCTGTATCATACAGGGTCCCTGGAAAGCTTACCATGTCCCCTGAGTCTAGTGGGAACGATAGGTTACATATATTGTTATACATTTTAGAAAAGAAGCATGTCCAGGGGATTGTGGGAGAACAGAGTAGAAATGCTTGGGTTGACCCTGGGATTCTGGAGCTCCTTGGCTGATTCTCAGAAAGTAATTCATTTTTCATGCTCTAAACCAGGACCCAGCCAACTTTTCTGGAAAGAGACAGTAAATATTTTAGGCATGCAGTTGAAACTACTCAGCTCTGATTTATCTGTAGCAGGAAAGCAGCTACAGACAGTATGTGAAGGAATGGGAGTACCCAGTATTCCAATAATTTTTTTTGTTTTGTTTTTTGACAAAACAGTCAGTGGGCAGTATTTGGCCATAGGCCATAGTACAGACTCCTGTCCTAGATTGTGGTCAATTATATTTAGATATATTATATATCCAAAAGCCATTTCACAATTGTCATGGTGTAAGGTGTATAGAGATGAGCAATGTTAAGTATTCTGTCAAAAAAGCCACAGACTAGAAAGGAAAAATAATGTGAAAATAAAGTCACAACAAAATGTGTTAAATGCTATGAAGAATATGTATATAGTGCAATGCTAGCATAGAAGAGAGTGTGGCTAACTTACTTATACAAGCTGGGGATATATCACTCCTTTCCTGGCCTCAGGTACTACTTATAACAGGCAGAAATCTAGAAATTTCAGACTTAGAAGGAAGGTTTGTGTTTATGAAGTCTGACTCCTCATTATACATGTTAAGAAACTAAGCTAAGGCTTTGGAGAGGGTAGCATATTATGTAGTATTTGACTTGCTACATATTTGCTTTTGGTACCAGAAAAAATATACTAAAATTGGACCATTTACCAAAAAGGATTCACTCACAGAAATTAGTCATACTTTTTTTTTTTTTTTTGAGATTTTATTTATGGGGCACCTGGGTGGCTCAGTGGTTGTGTGTTGGCCTTCTGCTTGAGTCGTGATCCGGAGGTCCTGGGATCGAGTCCCACACCGGGCTTCCTACAGGGAACCTATTTCTCCCTCTGCCTGTGTCTCTGCCTCTCTCTGTGTGTGTCTCTCATGAACAAATAAATAAAATCTTTTTTAAAAGCGAGAGAGAGAGAAAACACGAGTGGGGGAGGGGCAGAAGGAGAAGAAGAGGCAGGGAGCCTGACGTGGGGCTCCATCTCAGGACCCCAGGATCAGGACCTGAGCTGAAGGCAGACCCTAAACTGACTGAGCCATCCAGGCGTCCCTTATTTTCTTTTTAACTGAAGCGCAGGTGACACACAACGTTGTTAATTTCAGATGAACAGCATAAGGATTTAATATTTGTATATATTGTGAAATGATCACCATAGTCTTTTTAACTTCCATCACCATACAAAGTTATACATTTTTAAAGCCATACCTTATTTAAAATAGTGCAGAAAATAAATGTGAACAAGGAAAATTAAGAAACACTTCTGTATTTTCTTATTCAGGTAATACCAAGGAGCCGCTCATGTCTATTAGAGTAATTATTAAACTTCTCATCTTGAGCTCTGTCTTTATTTCATTTAGCATAGCAAGTTTTGCAACCTTTAACCCCTGCTAGGTTGGTGCGTAGATAAGAAGAGGGCCCAGGATACTATTTCAGTACAATTTTTTTGTAAAGCACTGTAGTAGCAAAGTGAGTATCCAAGAAGAGTTAGGATACGTAGACATGAGAACAGAAGAGCAGGCCAGCAGCAGAGGTGGAAGGACAACAGTTGGACACAGAGGACTGGAGGATTCTAGGAAGAAGAGAGGGAAATTGGGAGCTGTAGGGACCAGCCTATCATCTTGAGCTGGGCTGCAGAGTCCTCAGGCCTTCCCAGATAGACAGCTAAGCATCCTGGGAGCCAGAAGCTGGAGCCGGGCCCTTCCTCCCTGGAGCCAGGGCACTGTTTATGTTACAATTATTTAACAGGAAGTGAGAACTTCCAGCATTCTAGGAGGTCCTGGAGGCAATTGCCTGAGGAAGAAAGCCTGGAGGATTGGCTCTCAACGAAGGTGTGCATATAATAAGGGGCGTATTTATTTACTAATCATTATTTGATTGACTTAAAGAGACAATAAATGCGTGACTAAGAATATGGGAGAATGAATCAGTGACATTCATGTCTGGGTGGCTCAGGTATAATTTTATTGTTTCTAGATTAGATTGTAGAAATTATTTGTACTTCGTGTTTGAATAACAAACGAGCTGGATGCTGGTCCAACTAATGCCTGAATCTAAACCAGGCCCAGTGCTCTCAGAAACCCATGAAGAAATAGTGATGAAGTAAATCACATTTCAAATGCACAGTTCAACCTTTGGGCAAAGAAGCAAATCACTCTGCTCCAGACCAGGTCAGCAGTCCGTATGTGCCAGAGGAGACAGGTGGGTACCGAACATGGAGGAGAAGCCTGACAAAGAGCTAATGATACCTACAGGATGAAGCCCATTGCAAGCTTACCCAAATTCAAGATGGGCTGAAGTGTGTACAACTGGGTACGCTCACAATAATCCTCATTATAAGCAGGACTTTTTGTTTTATTTTGTCACCTTTATTTATAGACACACAGGGTATACCAGTCTTTCTCTCTTAAAAACAATGCTGCAAAAAGCATTCTTGAGCATGTTTTCCCTCGCAGGAGCAAGATTTTCTCCGTGGGATGGGCTTACTGGAGGAATTGCCGAGATGAAAGTTATGAGAAAGCCTCATCTCTAGATATTACTAAACTGCTCTCCAAACCCAATGGACTAACTGATCCTCTCAACAGCATTGTGAGTTTGCATTTCTCTACGCTGCTACCAACATTTGGCCTTGCTGCTTTACTTTTGCTTATCTGACAGGTGTAAAATATTAGCCCATTGTTTTATTAATTAGCCTTTCCCTAATTACTAGTGAGGTTAAGCAGCTTTTATAAGTTAATTGACCATTTAGGTTTTCTCTTAGGTTAACTGATTATTTTTTTTTTTTTTTTTTTTATTTATGATAGGCAACAGTGAGAGAGAGAGAGGCAGAGACACAGGCAGAGGGAGAAGCAGGCTCCATGCACCGGGAGCCTGACGTGGGATTCGATCCTGGGTCTCCAGGGTCGCGCCCTGGGCCAAAGGCAGGCGCCAAACCGCTGCGCCACCCAGGGATCCCTGATTATTTTTTATCTCCTTTTTTTTTAAGATATTATTCATTTGAAAAAAAAAGATTTTATTTATTTGTTCATGAGAGACACAAAGAAAGAGAGAGGCAGAGACACAGGCAGAGGGAGAAGCAGGCTCCATGTGGGGAACCTGATGTGGAACTCAATCCTGCGACAACAGGATCTTGACCTGAGCCAAAGGCAGATGTTCAACTGCTGAGCCACCCAGATGTCCCAATTTTTTTGTTTCCTAATTAGGGTTTTCAGTGCATTCTGGAAGTTATATATATTGATTATATGGATTACAAATCTTTTCACTCTCTTACCGTTTTTGTTTCTAACTTTTTTTGAAGCAAAGAAGTTTTAAATCTTAGTGTACTCAATCAGCATTTTTCTTTTTTTTTTTTTAAGAAATCTCTCCTACTTTCTCCTGTGTTTTTGAAAAAAAAAAAAAGGCCTTGTATTTCACATAGGTTCTTTAGTTTGCAAGGAAATTATTTTTGTGTATGCAGTAAGGGGAAATTCTAATTTTGTTTTTCCATGTAGGTAACATTATTTCTTTCCCACTGACTTATAATGTTACCTGTTTTTTATGTCTACATGTCTTTCCCTAAACCCATGCCAAACTAAACTTACATTATCTCAGTTAACACTTTATAGAAAGTACTGCTGTCTGTAAGGAGTATCTACTACTTCATCCTTGTTTTTGGTAAACTAGCTGGACTTGAATTTTCAATAGAGAAAAATAAAGCATTAAAACCTTAGAGGTAAAATGTTGCTCGAAAAGTTTTTCTTGTAATACTTCTGTCTTACATGTGCCATTTCACTGTCAGATTTGTTTTCCTGGAGATACATGCAACCATTTGGAGTTTCACACTTGGGTCCAAAGATCATTATTCAAATGATTATTCAAATGAAATCCTGACAGAGTTCAACAAATAGAATTCTTGCTGTATATCTTAGCATGAAAGGATGGCAAGAAACCTGTGCAAAGCCAAAATGAGGTCTGATGCTAAAGCATTAAAAAGTATGTTCAATATTTTTCATATACAGATTTCTTTTCTAAAATTCCAAGAAATCTGTGAGCCCACTTATTTTCCACTCCCATTGGTTCTACCTACTATTACTTTCATTCCTAACCTTAGGTAAAGGGAATAAGGAAAACATTCTTCTTCAGCCATTGGAACAGAAGGGGAAAGAATTTGGTGATGGGGATACAGTCATGCTCCTCTTGTGTAAAGCATAGAATTGGTCTGGTGACTAGAGATTTCTATTGAAGGAAAATAATCACTTGAGAGCTGTATTTTAAGTATTTTAGCTTTTTAATGGAATTTAGTGGTTTATATGGGTTAAAAAAAACAGAATAATATAGATTAAATTACATCAGAATTTTTTGTTTGCTCTTTACTTGAATAGAAACTGACAGTAAATTTCAAAATGTGAATTGTAAGGAATATCAACATTCTGCATTAGCAAGCAGATATTAGAAAAGATATTATACAGGATAATGTAATTCATATCAGAAAATTTTCTTTTTTTATTCAATAAGATTATTTATTAAGAGCAGTTCTTAACCATCGTTTTGTGTAACACTGTCACACAAAGCAAGTGTCAGCAAACTTTTTCTACAGACCTTTTCTATAAAGGTATTCTTTGATAGTAAATATTTTAGCCCCATATCAGAAAATGTTCAAATGAAAAGTCATTAATGGAAGTATATAAGGAGGAAAGACAGCTGGTACACATGGAAGAGTGAGATGCTACGGAGCCTCTGGGGCATTAGGTCCTAGCCTGTGGTGCATATTCTATATATATGCCCACACTGGCTCCCATATGAATACATTTCATGATTTGAAGAGAGGAGCATCCAGTAGCTCTACCAAAGCAAGCCTGCTGGTTGTTATTCTTATACCAACAGGGCTATCCTAGAATAATTTCCTTTTCCACATTAAACAAACAAAAAACATGTTCATAAAACCAGAGAGAACAAGAGTCTATAAATGGAGACACTGCAGTCTAAGAACTTCTGCACATTTATTTGCAACTTTCCATTTTATTCCTATACCAACACTTACAGAAGAGAAAATAGGGTTAAATACATAAACTATTTTATTTTCATGTTATACATTTTCTCATTCAAGAATCATTTTTCATTTAGTTCCACAACCACCTTAGATTTAAATTGAAATTAATTGGATATTTATGATGTTCCACAGAGTATGCTAAGGGTTTTATATATCATATCTTATTGAATCCTCCCAGTAACCTAGGGGAGTAGGTATGCACCTACTTACTGACGGGAAAACTGAGGCTCAGAGTGGTTAGTTACATAAATATACAAGATCATGTAGCAAGTGGGAAAGCTAGATTCAATCTATTTATTCAACAAATGTATATTGATAGACTACTTGTCAGACACTGGACTCACGCTTACTGCAATGGGAAGCAAAAGACAATTTCCTTCTCTGCATGAAGGTTATGTTCACAGAGCCAGCTACGTGAAAAGAGAGAGTCATCAGAAGGACCAAAGCCCCGTCTGACTTCACAGCCCACAGTAGGGACAAAACACTGTCCTTCCTCCAAGAACAGACCTCTGAGTTTCTTCACCTTCCAAAGGCATAATTTTACCTATCCTGAGTTTGATACTCTCAGACTCATTTGCCTTCAAGCTGTACACTTTTTTACAAAAACCAATGGAAATAAAGGGCATTTCTAAGTATCTAGAAATGTGAGACTCTCCTTATGATTTTTACAGATTGGCTTTTACAGCTATTGTTTAGTAGCTCCTAATCAATATTACCTACTAGCAAGACTGTAGGTTAAAAAGGAAGAAAGGTCTCAAATCACATATATGGTACTTCTGGATAAGAAGCCAAGCTACTCTTCTAATTACCCTGGCTATGTAACAAATCACCCCAAAACTTCGTGTCATAAAATAACCATTTTATCTTGCCCACCAATTCTATGGTTCAGAATTTAACATTTCACAGTACAGATGACTTCTCTCTGTTCCATAATTTCTGGGACCTCAGATGAGAAAACTCAAAGGCTGAGGTCCAGATTCATCTGAAGGCATGTCTGGCAGTTCATGCTAACTGTCACCTCAGTCTGGAACTTTCAGCTGATGCTCTAAACTGGAATACCCATGTATTGCCTCTCCTTGTGGTCTGGAGTTCCTCATGGCATGGATGCCGTGGATAAGTCAAACTTCTAACATGGGGCCTCAGAGTTCCAAGGCAAATGTCCTGGTTAACAAGACAGAAGTTACGTCACCTCCCAAACCCTGGCCTCAGAACTCACACAGCACCGCTTTCCCTCCATTCAAGGGGAAATATTGATGTAGGTATGTTAGAAAATAAAATCTGCCACAAGTGTTAATTTCTTGAGATGTTTTTCTGTTCATTGGCATAACACCTTTGTATTTGAGCCATATGAACAATTTATTATTTGTAAAATGGGAGGATCACATCCTTTTCCACTAAAATAACTCAAAACTTGCCTTGCTGTCTTCTGGAATTCAGTGTTAAAGGGAAGCATCTTCAGGCCAGTCTTTATTTCTCTTTACAAAACCTCTTATTCATGTCTCATACAAACAGAATTCTTGTTCTATTTAGAATTTTGAATTCAAACGCCTATAAGCCACAGGGAAGACTTGCCTTATAAAAATTGTCCCAGTTCAAGTTCAAGGATTATGGCCAAAAGCTCCTAGTCTCATTCCTTAAAAGCTGTTGGCTTTTCCTAACTGCATTTTCTTGTTAGTATCAACAGACAAGAAACTCTGCCCTGAAAGCAACTGGATTTTATGGACTTTTAGAGGGGCCACATGACCCTTCATGTCACTCTTGGAGACCCCTGATTTAAAGAGATTAAAGCCAAAGTGACACAGAGAAGAGGGAAAACTGTCTCACTCTGACAAGTAGGTCTTAGGCTTTAATTTTGAAAGCATGCTGTATTCAGTATTCATTTGCCACGGCCGCCTTAACAAAACTACAAACTGGGTATTTTAAACAACAGAAGTGTATTATCTCATAGTTCTGGAGTCTATAAATACAAAATCAAGATCTTGCCAAAGTTGGTTCCTCTGAGGGCTCTGAAGGATAACCTATTCCAGGGCTCCCTCCTGGGTTCTTGTGGGTTGCTGACAAATTTTTGACATCTTTAGCTTCTGATTCATCACCCCCATCTCTACCTTCATCTTTACATGATGTTCTGTGAGCATGTGTGTCTCCAAATTTTTCCTTTTCATTAGGACACAGTCATGTTGGATTAGAAGCCTACCCTACTGTAGGATGACCTCATCCTAACTTAAATAATGGTGCTTACAATGAGCCTGTTTCATATTCCAAGGTAGTAGGGGTTGGGATTTCAATATATGAATTTGTGGGAGGACACAATTCAACCCATAGCACATGCCTAATTGGCTTTATTCTTTACAGGGAGTATCTTTATAAAATAGAGCTGATCTTGCAGTGGTATTTTTTTTTTTTTTTTGTGGAAGCTTTCTTATCTTGAATTTGCTAATCGTTTCACCATGACTTCAGAAGCTCACACATTATTTTCAATTTTATGTGAACTATGCATGCACATTTCATTTTCCATGAAGTTTTTAATTATCTGCTAATAGAGGAGGACAGTGTTGCACATTAAACCTGAAATCACAACAATTGAAACTCACAATTTCTTTTTATAGTATGTTATATGTGTTTCCCCCTAACTGAATATCTGCATAATTCTATCTTGCTTGGATAAGCAATAAAATTTAGCTTGGATTCCCTAAGACAATATCAACTGGTATCAGAATTTCAGGCTAACAATTGTGGAAATTAGAGATTTAACAGGGACTAGAAAATGCATTTAGGTAATTATGCTTTGATTCTATCCATCAGCTAGAGAATTATAGCACTATGCTAAATTAAAAAAAAAACTCATAATAGCCTTTCATGCAACTTGGAAGATTAACAAAATTGAGACTTTTCAAGAGCTCACAATCCAAATACCCAAATAAATTCTTCATTTATGTAGCTTTAACATATGAATGATTTGTTATTATTTGAAGGACTTAGAAATTTCTCCTTTATTGGCCTTGTACAATTTTTAAAATCTCCCACAAATTTACCCGCTTTATAATGTGTTCTAAAACACACATTGCTTTGGAAAAAATAAAAAACCAAATGGATGCTGGTAGACCAGGATTGACAGTGCATTCTCTCATTAGTGTTATGTGGAAAGGATGCAACCGGCAAGGAAGTTTCAATGAAAATGAATCACCTTTAAAATAATTCCTCTTAATGTGGGGCATTACTTTTTTTTTCTTTTTTGTGGGGCATTACTTAAAAGATGTATCTCCTCTTCATAAACAGTCTTTTTGAGATTAGACACTTCCAAGATACCTAAGAGGCTGAGTTGTGGACACTCAGTGAGAGATGACAAACAAGATTTAGTAGTTAGTTACCCATGCTGTTGACTTAGCTATTTACTCTGTTAATGCCAGGTAGTGTTCAGAAGAACTAACTAGAATGAGCTTGTTTTTCTCCATTTATACTACAAATAAAGTTTGGGAATTGATGGCTAAAGCATTATCTGTCTTTTTTTGTCTTTTGACTTTTGCTGGTATTTCAGAATTGATGTGGGGGTTCAACAGTGGCTCTGTCATTGCCACTTTCTAGAACAGAAGGGATACCAACTGAGAAAGGAGTATATAAGTGAAGTGAGTTAAATACTCTTTTTAAAAATATAATCTTAGGGATCCCTGGGTAGCTCAGCAGTTTAGTGCCTGCCTCCGGCCCAGGGCATGATCCCGGGGTGCTGGGATGGAGTCCCACATCAGGCTCCCTGCATGGAGCCTGCTTCTCCCTCTGCCTGTGTCTCTGCCTGTGTGTGTGTGTGTATGTGTGTCTTGTGAATAAATAAATAAAATTTTAAAAAATAAATAAATAAAATAAAATAAAATAAATAAAATAAAATAAAAATCCAATCTTAGGGGCAACCAGGTGGCTCAGTGGTTGAACATTTGCCTTTGGTTCAGGTCGTGATCTTGGGGTCCTGGAATCAAGTCCCACATTGGGCTCACTGCAGAGAGCCTGCTTCTCCCTCTACCTGTGTCTCTGCCTCTCTCTGTGTGTCTCATGAACAAATAAAATCTTTAAAAAAATTAAAATCCAATCTTAAGTTACATATCCCTTTATTCTCTCATCTCTATATGTTCCTTTTGAATGTCAGTCCATTTCATATGCTGTTTGCACAGTATTTGACAGACTGGAATCAGAATCCATTTTGTGGCTCTCTGAATGTCCCCATAAGCTCTCAGACAAGGAAATTCCACTCTCCAAAAATTAAAAGCAAAACAACTTTTCATGGAATCTTTGTGAGGGCTTATACTACACTACATTTTATTGACCCCATAATAAGGAAATTCTCTCTGGTAACCCATCCTGCAGAGCGAACATCTGCTGGTGTGAGAAGCTGGGTTTGGGAAAAGAGAATTTGACTTCATTACAAAGAGGTGAGTGTAATAACCAGTCATGTTACAAATATGCTTAAACGGGATTGTAACACTTCAAACAGGGCATCCAAATTAATCACCCACGAGGAGAAATAAAAACATAAGTAATTTATGTGGCTTAGTAACTCTGTCGTTGAATTGAAGTGTATTGCTTTTCCAGTACTTTTCCTGTTATATTAGCCCTGCCAATCTATAATTATGCATGTCTCTTGACTGGAAAAGGGCATTTCTTTTTATGCTAATGAAAAATTGCACCAAATGTGCTATGCAATAGTAGGTGGAACTCACACCACCCCAAACAGTCAGGTATGTTTTACTCCTATGATGGAAAGAAAGTCATTTTTGCTATCAATAAGGAGTCCAAGCAATTCAAGTTTTATCACTGAGATAAAACTTTTAAAATCTTCCAGATATTGACCATAAAGATTTCCCTCTCTCTCTCTCTCTCTCTCTCTCTCTCTTTCAATCTCTCTGTCTCTCTGTCATACTTATTGAATCCCTTTTATGTCCAGGTTTGGGGGTACTACATAGACCCATCTGAAGACTTCCGCATATCACAAGGAAGAGGTGGTAGTCATTTACCAAGTGAAAAGGAATATTTTTTTAAATACACCTGGCATTTGCTTAGTTACGACAGTCAAAAGAATCAAAATCACTTTGGGACGCCTAGGTGGCTCAGTGGTTGAACGTCTGCCTTTGGCTCAGTGTGTGATCCCGGAGTCCAGGGATCAAGTCCCACATCAGGCTCCATGGGGAGCCTGCTTCTCCCTCTGCCTATGTCTTGTCTCTCATGGATGGATGGATCAATAAAATATTTAAAAAATGAAAAAGAATCAAAGTCACTTCATATCACTTCTTTGGGAATCAAGATCTAATACTAATATAACCAGAAGCAGAAGAATTACAGATTAGTTATTAGGTTCAATCCTTAATATATACCCAAATGAGTAATTGGAGTATTGCATTAATATATACTTCAAAATGCCTGACTATTGTCTAGAGTTCCCCAGCAAAAATTAAGTATATTTTAAGAACTGGTAATTTAAAGCAAAATTAAAAGAAAACTAAAAAAAAACCTTTAATTTTTCTTTTGCATGAATTCAAAGGCAATAACATAATCAGATTGCAGTTTTTCATATGGATATATCTTATTTTACCTTTCAGTAGAGAAGAAAGCATTGATTGCCACTTTTAGAAATGCTAAATAAAATCAGGTTCTATAACAACTATTGAGCTTGATTTAGTACCAGTTACCTTTTCTAAGAATTATAAAATATCATTTAGTAAATGAACTCATCGTTACAGAAATAGTATGAGGGCCCTTACTTTTTCTAATTATCTAACCCTAAGGATACTGGGACTCTTCCTACATGAAATACAGACAGCATTCATCTTTCAAAGAAGAAGGTAAGCTGGAAGTTCTGATTTCCTATGTTGGCCATTTACCATTCCTCTATAATTGAAATTTAAATCAAAATAGCACTGATGATATGAAAGATACCAATGAGATTGAGGTAACTTGTGTTTTCAGATTCCAGTTTGGTCTTAGATTACTGTGCTATACTAAAAAATGGATCAGTTTCCTATTTGAAAAATTTACATCTTAATGGGATCCAGTCCTGACGTATTTTTAAAAATACGCCTTGAAGTCCTCATTTTTTCTTAAGTTTGGATAACAATTCACTTAGTGATTCATTCTGTAAATTCACTGATTGTTCTTTCCTGCTGTCTAGCCTTTATACATGCTATTTCTTCTACCTGGAGTATGCTTTTTAATTCATCTTTGTCTGAAAAAATATTTTCAATTATTTAAAGGCAAGCCCAAAGACCACCACCTTTTAAACAAAAGTTCCTAAACTGGAATTAATTACTCACTATGCCAGGCTTTTATAAAAATGGGAGTTTTGGTGTTATTATTTGTTTTGTTGGTTTTTTTTTTTTTTTTTGGTGTTTAGTCCCTGTATCAAAACCTATCATCTTTTTTCCCTTTAAGTTATAATGACAGAATTTCTAAGTTAAGCAATAACAGTTTTCTTTTTTTTTTTTAAGATTTTACTTATGAGAGATAGAGAGAGGCAGAAGCATAGGCAGAGGGAGAAGCAGGCTCCTTGAGGGGAACCCAATTTGGGACTCGATCCCAGGACTTCAGGACCCTGAGCTGAAGGCAGACGTTCAACCACTGAGCCACCCAGGTGTCCCAAGATAGAGGAGTTTTATAGGAAGCCAACTATCTGTCTCCCATGGGATCTTCAGGATGGGGACATGATCACTTCTGATCCCCACCCCCACAGACTTAGAGACCTAATTTTACCAGCAAACCAAAACCAAGAATAAACACATTAGCATTGATTTACATTAAAATATGTATATTATATTTACTGTATTACTCTACCCAACATGTGGAATAAATACCTAGGAAAGCCAAATTGTAATTTGAAGCTTAATAAACTTGGCTATTTGAAACTTATTATACCAAAAGGGCCCAGTGGATTAATCTTCACAAGGATGGCCTTGTGTAGCTGTATCCTCAGCTCAGGGATCAAGATTCCCAGTGCCCCTGGGTGGTGTGAAATGGGCACCACCAATATTTATCTCTGTCACTTTGCTTTATCTATTTCCTTTGATGAACACGCTATCTTCTGATTGTCTTGAATTGTGTGACTTGATATTTTCTGTTTTAATCCATTAAGCATTGACTAAATCATTCACTGTTAAAGGTAATTTCCCTAATTGCCTATCCTGTCTTTTTAAGCTCTTGTAGAGTGCTATACATACAACAGACATCATCCATTCAATAATACCCAATCAGGACAGGAAAAAGAAACCACACTGGAAAAAAATGTGCATGTTGACTATACGACTCAGAGTTAAAATGCAGTTAAGAATTAAAAATGTGAACTTGCTTTAGAATGGGGAAAATAGGGGTCAATGAATAATTTCTAATCCTTATCTCAGTGGTATCTCAGTGGCATTTCACAGACTGTGTCCCATCTAACATTCTGGATATCCCTCTCTTTTAGTTTTTTTTTTTTTAAGTTTTTTTTTAAGTTTGTTTTTGTTGTTGTTTTGTTGTTGTTGTTGTTTTAGAGATTGTATTTATTTATTTGAAGGTGAGAGAGAGAGAGAGAGCGCCCAAGTAGGGGGAAGATGGATCCAACCTGGTCTTTGAACTTCTGGGTCCTGTGCTGGTCAAACAGGAGCTGGGAGAGGCTCGTGCCACAGTGAGGAAGAAGCTAGACTATATCACAACTGAAATTAAGCGATAGAAATCCCAGTTCCAGGACCTTGAGCGGCAGTCAGAGCAACAGAGGGAGACCCTGGCTCAGCTGCCCCAGGAGTTCCAGCGAGCCCAGGAAGCCAAGGCAGGGGCTTCTGGGAAGGCCTGACCCCATGGCTGGGGAGAAGGGGAGGGGAGGGAATGAGGCAGCTCAAGGGTCTATGCTGTAGCTAATAAAATGTGAAACATCCCCCCCAAAAAATGGGGCAAGCCAACTCCCTGTTGAACATGGAGCCAGACCCCCCTGCAGATCCAAGGACCCCGAGATCAAAGCCTGAGCCGAAGTCAAACACTTAACAGACTGAGCCACCCAGGCATCCCTCTCATCTAGTTTTTAATCGTTCAGTGCCTACTCCTATCCAGTCCCTTTTTGTTGCTTTAATGAATTTTTCGTCTATCCTTTCCCTAAAAATTGGCCTTTTGAACATTTCCCTTCTTGTCTCTTTTCTCTTCTCCCATGTTGGATTATCCTTGAATCTCATCTTTGTCCAAAATGTCAACTCTCCACGTATATGCTGATAACCTTCAAAACTACATTCTTACTTCAAAAATATATTCTCTCTTTGTGAACCATAGGCCCATATT
The DNA here is from genome assembly GCF_053574225.1 of Canis aureus. Taxonomy (NCBI): domain Eukaryota; kingdom Metazoa; phylum Chordata; class Mammalia; order Carnivora; family Canidae; genus Canis; species Canis aureus. Next base: position 66,628,890 of record NC_135624.1, read on the forward strand.
TACAAATGATTACTGAAAATGTGTGTGGAGAAAAGCAGAATTAGCTTAAAAAAGACCTTAGGGACACATCTTGGGTAGCTTCACAACAAGCTGTCTGCAACTAAAGAGTTTCATTTAACCCCAAATTCCCATGGGATTCAGGCCCCTAAAGCTGAGGCCCTGGACATCTGCTACTTGACAGCAGTCTCTTAAGTAGCCAGCACCTACACCCTGCCTGCCTGCCCACTGCCTCCAAAATGTTTATTGTTTCCATAAAGTTGCTCTCAGGTTTCCATAAATGAAAAAGGAGAGTCTCAGGAGGTGAGGGGCCCTGCACTGGAGCCCATTTCTATAGCATATTCAACTGCACCCCAGCCCAAGCATGTCTATATGGGATGCCGAGAGAAAGAGCGCCCAGGTACCTATTTCTGCCTGAAAGTTTGAGGCTATTCTGGGTGATGCTCGCTGGACTTCCCCTGGGCTTATTGCATGACCTGCTGCTCCATTTTGGGCCATCAGTCCCTTAAGACACCCAACTCCAGCAAAAATCTGCTCCTCATTCTAATTGTTTCATCTCTGAATGTATTACTATTCACCCAAGTTGGAAGCTCTGAAGTAATTTTACACCTTTTCTCTCTCCCTCCACTTCTGCTCCTTCAACTGATAACTTCTCACTTCTCATTGATAACTAAGCCTTTAGTATTCAACTCGTCACAGAGGTTTAACATTTTTCTTCTTCTCTGTGCTTCCATTGCCTCTATTTTACTTCAGACTATTTTAACTGTCATTATTTTACCATGTGAAATCCTGGCTCCCTGTCTTAACCTTGTCAAAACCACTGTCTGTATTGAATCAGAATCATCTTAATATGGTTCAAGTTTTATGATATTTTTCTGCTTGAAGACCCTCGTGACTCCCTGTTGCTGACAAAAGTCCTTTAGTCCTTTTCCAAGACTAGCAGAGCACATCCTTATGTGGCATCTGTCTATAATCTTGTGACCCTTCCACAGGAACCCTGCATTCCAGCCACACCAACCCATTTGAAGCTTCCTAAGCACATGTTATTTCAAACTTCTATGCTTCTTCCCTCTGCCAGGAATATCATTCTCCCTCCTTAAGCCAAATCATTAAAAAAAACCCATTCTCCATCAATGTGATGAAGTCATTGATGATGAAAACAGAGCTGAAATTTTGGCGAACACACATACACACTCCCAGCCCTCAACATGACACACAAACTTACAAAGCTGAGAAGCTAGACAAATTCTGCACCAATTGATACTGAATCTGTCATTAGACTTTTTAGTTAGGTAAGCCAATAAAAGTTTTATATTTAAATTATTTTGGATTCAATTTCTGTTAGTTGTGACATAAATTATGATTAATATATAAAAACTTTATAGAAATAATTTGTGTTGGATATGTGGAAATAATCGATTATTAATAATTATATGATAAAAACTGAGCAAAACTCAGGAATCATACATCTGCTGGCATCACTCAATTATAATATTATATTACCATAAAAGGTAAATAGTATAATTTTGGGGGGTATTACTAAGGTAAACTTTATCTTTTTTTGAAAATAATTTTTTTGAATTGATTCCACTGGGGGGCCTGGCCAGCTCAGTAGGAAGGGCATGTGACTCTCGATCTTGGGGTTGTGAATTTGGGCACCATGTCTGGTGTAGATATTTCTTAAATAAGTAAGTTGATTAATTGATTTAAAAAATAAATAAATCTTCTGAATTCTACCAATGTTATTTATTTAAAGAATTTTAACAGAAACAAATAAGATGTCTCCAGAGAATTTGAAAGATGTAGGCAAAGAGTTAATTGGTGGCTCAGCACTTGGTGCTGGCATTCTGAGCATGGAGAGTCCAGTTTACACAGGGTAGATGAGCAAAGAATATTGAGATCTTTAACTGTTGTTCTTCCCATTCAGTAATGTCCAGTGGAATTCAATGATTGTTGACCTCACTACATAAAGCACAGGATTTCTCGCCAATCTGGGAGATTATTAATCTCTACATCAAATCCTGAGATAGGAATCATTTAGATTAATGCCTCCACTGGTTACTGGCCAAGTGCTGTGTCCAACTCAAACGCGCTTCCTTGAGGATCAAAGACCAGTGGTATTTTTAGAAGAGAGAGAATAGAATTAAATTTGGCCATTGCTTTTGGGTTTGTCCCATTCCTCTTGATGAAACCACAACTTCTAACAGCCCCTTTGCTTATAGATTGTAATTCTTAGGAAGAAACTGAAGTAATTCTCCACAAAGAGAATTCTGCAGACTAGCGAGGGTGGATCATGGGAGAGTGAAGCAATCCAAACAAATGAAGGTGTGACATACCCTATCTCTGAGGCATCCCAGCTTATGAGAAATTTCAGTAGGAGTGAAAAGGTGCAGGCCTGCCACACCCCATGGCCTAAGCACTAAGCACCTACAGAATGCTAACTCACCTGATATTCCACTCACCAGTGGAATTCTTGGTCTGCTAGCACCTGCTACTATGCTTTGACAGGCCTGCTAGTTATTATAAACAAAGAGATGAACCATGAGCACAAAGCAAAAGAAAAAATCCAAGATGTTTCAAAATTCCTTGCATCTCTTCAACTCTGTTCTATTCTTCCTCAACTATTCAGCAAAAGTTCCAATAGAGGCATGATCTGATAGATCAACATGTGAGACATGGAAAGGGTGAAGAATATACAGAAGCACTTTGTGAAAAGGCCTTCACTGAAGTCATCGTTGGTAGCTACCCTCTTGCATCCTGCCCCATGACACTGCAAGCTCTAGTGATTCTGAGTACCCCACCATGTATCCACACTACTCCATCTCTGTCTGCAGCCACACCTTTGCTCCCTCAGAGACTGATTCTTAGACTTATTCTGAGACTGTGACTCTAGAAGTTCTTTCCACCTCTTTTCATCTATCTATTTTTATTCACCTTTAAGACTCAGCTGAGGTATCACACTGAATCTCTGTGCTGCCAAAGAATATTTCATTTGTGGTCCTAAAAACCACTGGGGGGGATCCGTGGGTGGTGCAGTGGTTTAGTGCCTGCCTTTGGCCCAGGGCGTGATCCTGGAGACCCGGGATCGAATCCCACGTCGGGCTCCCGGTGCGTGGAGCCTGCTTCTCCCTCTGCCTGTGTCTCTGCCTCTCTCCCTCTCTCTCTCTCTCTCTCTCTCTCTCTCTCTCTCTGTGACTATCATAAATAAATAAAAATTTAATAAAATAAAATAAAAACCAATGGGTACCAAGCCTTCATGTAAAGAAGAATCAGCTGTTAAATGCAGACTCCTTCATCAATCTGCATTTTTAACAAAGCCCTGCGATAATTCTTGAGCACAGTTTGAGACCTCTGATAAGATGCTCTGCTAAGGACCCTCTGAGAAACACAGATGAGAAACTTTATGCCTAGCTTTGTTAACAATCCTCATATTATAGTAGAACTATCTGGGTATGTGGTTCTCTCTCTCATAAGACCGCAGTGTTTTTTGAAGATAGAGATCACGTATTACTCCTTTGTACCATTAGTACCTAACTCAGGGACTCACATAGACTAGGTATCCAATACATATTTGTTGATCAGAACTGAATTCTAAAATGTGCTAATTAGTCTTTCTTTTATGTGAATAATTATTGGTATTTTTGAAAGTGAAAACAATTTCAATTTACAGACTCAATCTGAGTGCATGCAAAAAGGCAACTTTATTCTCTGAAGAATCGACTACGTTTCAGATCCTCTGATCAATATTTTCCATATATTTACTTGATTAATGTGGACAAGAACTATTTGACAGCAATATCATTACCTACATTTTAAGGCTGAGTAATTGAGGCTTAAAGAGGTTAAGTTGCTGGCCAACAATATATAGCTATAAAGTCACTTTTATTGTTCCCAAAGGCCATATTCTTAAACACTAAATATGCTAATACTGATAAAATCCCTAAAAGGTCACCCCAAAGGTCTGAACTCTACATGAGATATGGTAGACAGGTTCTAGTGTCTTTGAAATTATGCCGATAAAATAATAGTACTACTTATTCCCATCAGACTAACCTACTGACTCAAGTTGAAGCCAAAAAGACTTGACACTAGCATAGGCAGTCCTTGGTGCCTGCTTATACTTGGAAATGCCATGATGATTTCAGTGCAAGTAGCCAATTTACTGAGAACAAATGAACCTAATGTAGCACTTAGGCCTTCATGTAATGCTCATTTATTTTTTGTTTCTCCAAAATTGCAGCCAGTAAAGTAAATATTGCTGTATAGAAATATATATCGCAGTCAAAACCACTAGATAAATAAAAATAAATATATAAATTTATAACACATAATGTAAAAAAATACTATGTAGTAATGTATAATATAGATTATACATTATAAAATATCAAAAACAAATATAAAAATTAAGTGAAAACGAGATTAGTGAATGCTGTATTTTCTAAGATCTTGCATGTTTGAGAATGTATGTGGCCTATATGCTTTTACACTTATCTGATTGTAAATCCTTTGGTTCACACTTTCTTTTCCTCAGGACTTAGCTACGCTGTCTCTAGCAATAGATGTTACCATGAAAAAAATCTGAAGTCTACCTGATTTTTTCCTCTTTATGTGTGATGTGTTCTTTTGGATGGAGTGTATAAATGCCTGATTATCACTACAGTAGAGGAACGTCATGAGGTTATATTCTAGTGCTTGTGATTCTCTAGCAATGCTTTAATACAGACTGTCATTTCAATATCTAGACTCATTAATGTTTTCTTTTCCTGAAATGATTTCTCTCTGTGTTCTGATCATTTGTTCTCTTTTTTCCCCTCAGGAAATAATTTTATGAGTACTGTCTCTCTTTTGCCCATCGTTGCCATCTTTTCTATAATCATTTTTATTCCATTGTTCTTTTCCGTATCATTTTGTGTGATTTCTTCAAGCACTTGGGTCTTTTTCATGATTCTTCTTTGAGTCAACTCATTTAAATTGTTATTTTATTTAGTTTTTAACTCTATAATGGTTTATTCATCTTTCCCATCCATATTTTTCTTGATCTTTGAAACCTTGCTTTTCCATCTTTTTTGTCATCTTAAAATCACTTCTTTAAACTATCTATTCTTAGAATTCTTTGTTGGTCATAGTGACTATAATTTCTTGTAAAACTTTATAGAATTAACACATGTGATCTCTTTATATTTATATTAATTTTTGATATACTGACTTCATCTTCCCTTTGCTTATTTTCATCCTCATTTTTAAAAGAAACTGATTAATTACAATGTTATGCATGAATCCCCAGCAGATTTACTTCTGATTAATTCACCTTTGAATTATATTCACTTTGCTTGAGAATAAAGGGAAAATAATAGGGTAGAGAGTCTATGGTGATCTCTAAGTACAAAGCCTCCATGTTGCTTACTTATTTCCTTAAATACTGTCACATCAAATCTAGTATTTTCTTTATCCTAAGTGAATTTCTCTCCTCTATAGTCAATGTGGGTCTCAGCAAAGCTCTCCTTTATTCCATTTCTCCTAGAGGTGCTCTTAGATTAAAAGGTTAAGTCATATACCAGGGTTTTGGAACTCAAATGCTCATGGAGACAAAGTGGATGATATAAATGGGTGACACAGGCCAAGTAGAAGATAAGAGGGAATGGTGGGGTCTATAGTCAACTGCAGTGAACACTTCATCCTAGGGGAGGGTAGCTACTCTGTTTAACTGATTGTTGTCTGACAGTTAAGTGAGCCCACTATGGCCAGATTTCCTTTTTCAACAGACTCTAAGAAAATGTTGATGTTTTAAAAGTGAAACTTCTATATTTTAAAAACACTATGCAGGTAAAAAAAAAAAGTATCTGCAGGCTCTTATGTTTTAATCTATATCATAAAAAAACATAAATGGCTTATTGGTCCTGCCTTTTTATGATGACTCCTGGGTATCTGCAGAGACCAGCCTGACCTCTGCAGTTGTATTTGCTTAGCCTTTTTTGTTCTCCTCAAAGGATCCCTGGGAACCCTTTTGATAGCTGAATCCTACTGGATTCTGTGTGATACATGTAGGTTGGACCCCAGCACTCTCCCTCTTCTCATTAACAAGACACCATATTTCACCATATTTGCAAAGTATGCTTCATAATTTGTGATTTGAGTCTATTATAATTTCCTTGTGTCATTGAGAATGGTTATTCTTGAACATAAAGACTCCTAACTCTGGGAAATTAACTAGGGGTGGTGGAAGGGGAGGAGGGCAGGGGTGGGGGTGAATGGGTGACGGGCACTGAGGGGGGCACTTGACGGGATGAGCACTGGGTGTTATTCTGTATGTTGGCAAATTGAACACCAATAAAAAATAAATTTATTATAAAAAAAAGAAAAAAAGAGAATGGTTATTCTTTTCTATCATGATTTCATTTTGTTCTCATGGAATTTGAAAAAGAATATTAATGTCATTACACTTTTTTTGTTGTTATTTTTCTCCCTCTTTTTTCCAACTCCTCTTGATTGAATCTCTTTTCTACCCTTGCCTTTATGAAATTATATTCTCCCAGCAAGTCTAATTATATTTTCCTGTCTCTGGGCAAGCTACATGGTTTGCAAGGTTCAATACAAATAAAAATGCAAAAAAAAAAAAAAAAAAAAACAAATAAAAATGCAGGGCCACTTGCTCAAAAAATTATTGTGAGTTTCATGGTGACAACAGCAGATCATGAAGCCAAGCGGGGGCCTCTTTTAAGCCCAGGCCCTGTGACTGCACAGGTGGCAAGTCCATGAAGCTGGCTCTGCCCTGATTCTTTTTCTTTTTTAAAACCTTTTATTTAAATTCAATTTGCCAACATATAGTATAACACCCAGTTCTGCCCTGATTAGTGTCTCACTGTCTAATTTCTCTTTCAGAGGTCTCTTCTAGCTGCTGTTTATTCTCATATGCCAGACATTCCCTAAGTTATATCCTCAACCAACTTCTCTCTTTCCACATATCCTCCTTGGCAACCTCACCCAAACTCATAGCTTCAACTCTCACTAAGACAGCAGCAAACCTTTTGCGTTATACTTACTTGTGACCTTTCTCTGACAAAATAGAATTCCTGGAATGGACCCATGCTATTAAAGGTCATAACTCCAGCAATTATTTTTTAGGTCTCCTGAAACAGACTCTCATTTGAGCCTCCTTCTCTCACCCCCACATTGGTCTCCTGCTTCCACCAAATTCAGTGCTCCACTCCTCAACATAATTTTCTGTATCAGGGGGCAGCAAACTACAGCCTGCAGGTCAAATCCAGCTGTTTTTGTAAATAAAGTTTTATTGGAAAAAAACCCCACACATTCATTTATCTGAGCTGTTCTTGTACTATAACAGTACAGTTGAGTAGTTGCAAAGGGATCCTAAGGTCCACAAAGTGTGAAATAGTTATTATCTGGCCTTTCAGAGAAAAAAAGTTACCAACCCCACCCCCCCAATTTTTACTCCCCATCTCCAAATTTACTCAACTCCTCTCTCTTAAACCCACTCTGGTCAGACATTTTATCTCACCACTCCACCACAACCATCAGTTAAGGCCACTAATGGCCTGTTTCTCAATATCCTTTACTATTTCCTTCTCATTGACTCTATAACTAAATGTTTCAGCACCCTAACACTATCATTGAATATCTTCTCTCTTCTAGTGACATGTTCGCTCTGATAAAAACTCTGTTCCTTTGACTTTAAATTCATTGATAACTTTCTTACTGTTTATTTATTTGCTAATAACTGTCCTACTGTGATACTTCAAATTCTTTCTCTATATTCTATTCTCATCATAGAAGCCAGAGTGATTCTTTGAAGATCTAAGTCAGATCATGCCATGCATCAGTTCATGGTCCTCCAGTGGTTGTTTCCTGTCTCTGTAAGACTGAGAGCCAACATCCTCCATCTGGCCCCCCACAATCAGGTTCTCTGTAGAGCCATGCTTCCTTTCCCTGCTGCTGTCCTACACTCACTTCACTGCAGCCACACTGACCACATCACTCTTCCTCAAACACCCCCAGCACGCGGCTCCCTCAGAGCCCTTGCACTTGTCCCTCCTTTTAAATGAAATATTTCTTCCTAAGTTATTTGTTTGACTCACACTCACATCTTCTGCAATTTTTTGGTTGACATTACTTTCTCAGTGAGACCTCTGATGATCCTATATGAGTCCTATCCTTCTAGTCCCATTCTCTCCACTCTCTTAGTCAATTTTATTTTTCCCCATAGTACTTATCATCATCCTATCTGTTTATGTTGTATCTCCGGTAGTACATATAAAGTCTACTTAAGCATATATTTTTGTCTTTTTTATCCATTGAAGTATCCTTACTGCCTAAAACAGTGGTATAGAAGAGATGCTTGTAGACAGTTTTGAATATGTTACATTGAGAGACTGCTTCTTGGCAGGATCTTCAGTATTTAGAAGAGGGCACATATTATTAAATTTAAAAATATTAAGTTTTTAAGTGAATAGACAAATGAATGAGTGTTCCAATGATCCTTTCTGGATAATGAGTTTTATAATTATTCTCATCGTCTAATATCCATGCACAGTATAAAAACTTTCTAAGTAAACTTAATTCCTTCTTATTTAAAAAAATCATAACCTTACTACTACCCTTGCTATTCTCTGAAAGAAGTGTATGAATTTCTAAATAGCTGGGCAGCTGCTTCATCATAGTAATAGATGGTGGACCTCACACATTTCCCCATGAACCAATGTTGCTTGAATTTCTGAGTTTCTATGTTTCTCTGATGATCTTAACTCTGTCTTATTTGGAGTGAAATTACACACACACCAAAATGACTAAAACTTCAACAGCCTCTGCTTAAGCAACTAACTAATAACCATTGTTCAATAAACTAATGATCTCAGGGTGCCTGGGTGGCACAGTTGGTTAAGTGACCGACTCTTGGTTTAGGCTTGGGTTCTGATCTCTGGGTAGTGAGATGGAGCCCTGTGTCAGGTTCAGCAAGGAGTCTACTTCTCTCCTTCCCTCTCTGCTCCCTCTCTTGTGACTTCTAAGCTCTCTCTCTCTCAAATAAATAAATAAATCTTTAAAAAACATAAAAAATAAACCAATAATCTGTACTTACGTGTGGTGAAAAATCCTGAGTTTAAAGATGGATCAGAGTTGGTATTCTGGCTTTGCCACTCAAGACTAGCTCTCAGGCTACCCATTGAACATATTTCTCATTTGTAAAATGTGGATAATACACTACTTAATTAATATGCTTGTTGTAAGAATTGCACAAAATTATGTACATGACAAGCCTAATGTTCAATTGATTTTCCAAAATGTTCCTGCATTTTTATTTTTCTCCTTTTCACTTTTTGTTATCATTGTTTGTTTGTTTCATTTCTGTTCTTGGGAATGTAAGATCTTTTAATCTTTAGAATTAAAGACTAAATTGAAAGCCTTTACTAGGTAAGAAAAATCATCCTCAGAGAGCTTAAAGAGAGCTTGAATTGGGTCACTGTGATGATGTCAGCCAACCATCTACTCTTGCTGGGGTCCAACTTTCAAGTCTTAGAGGTCCTAAAGAAAATGTTGTCAAGTCATTTGTATTGCCCCAATGGCCTAGTGATATGGAATTGATATTCCTAAAAGTTTATTGGCTTTTTAAAAAATATTTGTTTATTTACTAATTTGAGAGAGAGAGTGAGTGAGCAAGAGAGAGAGCATGAGTTGGGAGGAGGAGAAGGAGAAAGAGAGAGGCCAACTCCCCACTGAGCTGAGTGAGCAGGGAACTTGATGCAGGGTCCCAGGACCCTGGGATCATGACCTGAGCTGAAGGCAGATGCTTACCCAACTGAGCCACCCAGTTGCCCTTCATTGGCTTTTTTTTTTTAAAGGGAACATTAAAAACATCATTATTTTTAGATAGTTGCTGTAGGGGAAAAACATATCAAGTAGCACATCAAGCTTTCTCTAAGAACTGACTTTGTCCCCAGGGAAAGCGTTTCTAGGTGGCTGGACTGTAAATATTTGCTGAATAAATGAATGAATAAATAAATGTATGAATTAATTAATTAATATTGCCTCTGATGCTGATGAGTGTCTCTGTGGTTTTCCTCTTTCAACAGCCACTTAAACAGGAAAGAAGGGATAGAAAGGCAGCCCTTTGAGCTGTGAAGGGTGTGAACATTTCCCTAATTTGGCACTCACACTGAAGACTATGTCATTGTTTTGCTACCTGTTGCCATAGTAATCATGGGTCCGGCCACAATAGCCAAGGACAAATGTCAACATTTTCTCTTTTTTTTCTGGTTGAAAATTTCCCCCTTAAACTCAAAACCACAGCAAAGCCACTCTTTTCTTTTCTTCTTATTATTCTGACATATACTTGTTTGTACATTTTTGCTAAAAACAGGTCTAGTGTAACTGAGATCATATTATGTATACAAAAAGGAAGAGTCCTAGAATTCATATCCTTTATGAAAACAGTATGTTTTATCTGTCTTTCTTCGAACATGATACTTCTTGCTTTAGACTACCACTTTCAAAAATTAAAACGAGTTGAATAGAAATTCTTCCACTGAACTCTAGTCAGTAATGACTTAATTGAAACACCATTCCTTAAAACTTGATGTCATGGGGCACCTGGCAGGCTTAGTCGGATAAGCATCATGCCTTGAGCTCATGATCTCAGGGTCCTGGGATCAGGTCCCAAGTGTTGGGCTCCCTGCTCAGCAGGGAGTCGGCTTCTCCCTCTCCCTCTGCCCCTTTCTTGCTTGCTCTATCTCTTATTCTCCCTCACAAATAAATAAAATCTTTAAAACAAACAAACAAGAACCCTCAATATCTTCCTGCTAAATACTTCAGGTAATTTCATAAGTTGCCAGTAATAAAGCAAATATAAGAAATCTTCAATACTATTTAGGGATCCCTGGGTGGCTCAGTGGTTTAGCGCCTGCCTTTGGCCCAGGGAGTGATCCTGGAGTCCTGGGATCACGTGGAGCCTGCTTCTCCCTCTGCCTGTGTCTCTGCCTCTCTCTGAGTGTGTCTCATGAATAAATAAACAAAATCTTTTTTAAAAATGTTATAAAAAATACTATTCAGTATAATTTGAATTTCCTTCTATTTTTTCTAAAGGTCTTAGTTACTAAAGATCCAGAAAAAGACTATTAACTGGTAGGTCTACTGTTAAGGCACTTTTCCACACTGGCTCCAAAACAAAAGAACAATCATGAAACTTTTTTTCAATCCCTCTTGCTAATTTCCAATTTTTATCAAACATGCTTGTTTCCTTCTTCATTTATAAATTATTGGCAACAATATCCACCTCATGGTCTGTTACTAGGAAGAAATAAATTAATATAAAGTCATGTAAGCAAAATACATAATCTTAAAAATAAAATAGCCAGTTACTGTACTAGTAAAATTAGTTCATCCAGAAATAGTAGAGAAACTGCAATTTGGAAGAAGAAATGGCAAAGCATAGGCAAGTTCAAAGAGACAAAAGGAAGGTCAGCATTTATTAGATCTTGGAAATTGGGGAAGATTGTTTTCAGCAAAAGTTCACTGGAGAAAAACAAGAATTCAAAGTTGTGATGGTTTCTCATTGGCTGCAAGAGGTGGTTAGAGTGTTGCTGCTGGGGCAGGGAGGGATCTTCCTTCTTTTTCCTAAGAGTAGAAGATAAAATTCCTATGTAAAAATGTCCTCATCAAAATAATTCTTATCTTCCTTCTTTCTGCTGGTTTCACAAGCCACCAGAAGTGGTACATGTATGAGAGAGCCCCTTTCAGGGCTCCCTGACTCCATTTAAATGAGGTTTCCTTTATTAATTTTCACAAATGATTGAGTATGTTGTTATTATGATTTTTATCATTATTAAGCCAAGTTATGATATTTTAATTCTTAATACACTTCCCTATTCCATGGAGAAAAAAGCAATTTATTATCATTTCTGCCTTTAACCCTCAATCTGAAATCATAAGCACACTCTTTGTTCCTGAATTATGTACTTTTTATTGGGCTAGAATTAGCTGCTTTTGAAAGGTTCAAAGAAACAGGTGAGAAAAGAAAGAGGATAATATAAGTAAAAGGACTGAAACTATAATGAAGATCTAAATGAGCTAATATACCATTTAAGCTCACAGAGGATGAGGGCTGTATCATCCATATGTTTAGCTATTCAGGGCATCTAGAGCATTGTCTTATGAAAAAAAAATCAATAAATCAATGAGAAAGATAATAAATAAATGAATGAGAGCTGTCAAATGACCTTAAGGCCTTGTAAAATATTTGTTCATTAGAGAGTTAGAATATTAGAGTAAGTAGGACCTGATGGTTATCTATAAATTAAATTTATTTAGATTTCTTTGTCTTCTAGCAGTTATAATGTCTAACAGAAACTGTTACATTCATATCTCAGACTCATCAAAATGAAGTCATAGATGTGGGCTAGGGTATGTGAGAATCAAAGACTTCTCTAGTAAATTCTAGGACATATTATAATTGAAATTGTAAAAGTAATCATACTTTTAAATTTTAAATTTCAGAACTCTTGAAATAAAATGATCATTTTATTGAAAAGTAAATTGTTGACCTAGCATATTTGAATTAGTGTAAATTTTTCGCATGAGCATATTTCTTTTCCATTTTCTGTCCACTGACATGTCTATCCTCCAGACTTGTACAATGTAGAAGGAAATTAATACAGGAAGTGCTTAGCCTGTAGGCACACATGTTGCAGAATGAAATGGCCCATTCTAGGGAATCACCTATTTTACCTAGTGGTACCTAATTAGAAATAAACCTGATTTTTTAAATATCAAATTTGAGAGTATTATAGGTGCTTGATTGATTTTGGAATAGAGTTTAAATAGAATGCAAATTTTGTATAGGTAACATTATACTTTAGAAGCCCAAGGTTTTTTCCCACTTTCACTTTAGATCTAGAATCCGCAGAAGCCCCTAGCCCCAGCTCCCTGCACAGATAATGCTCTTCTTCCTGAGCACTACTCAAGAGCAGCATTTCTCAAACTTTTTTGGCCAGTCCTCACCTACTTCACTGATTCTACCGTGAAAAAAGCATTGGGATAGAAAAACTAGAGAAGAACAAAAGAACAACAAAAGTAGCAGGATTTCAGCATTTCCACAACAAAGCCATCTAGGCCCAATTCTACAAGTAAGTAATACAATAACAGGAGCAATTGACAACTGAAACTAGCTGAAAATAACCCCAATACTGTAATAAGATCAATAGATCTTTCTTAAAGTTTGAGAAATTCCAATAACCTGAGTGTGCACGGGACGGTCTTGCAAAGCATGGCTTGACGGTGAGGCTTCCTAGTAGAAGATTAAATTCAGATCCTCTTAAATTTTCAAAGCATAATCATTTTAATTTAGAAGAAGACCACTCACCACTAGATACAATTTGTTTGAACATATCAATAAATGTCTTTGGAATTCCCAAACTGTTTTTACTCCTAAAAAATGGGAGCCAGATACTGTAAACTGCCCAGGAGCTTCAGGCTCTGCTGTGAGAGCTGGAGGCCTGTGGCTTTGTCATAGATAATATGCATTCTGATGCCACCTGCTGGCACGATGTGACATGACACGACAGAGGTTTTGAGGCCAAAACACTTCAGACAACAAATGGCTACCCAGTGCTATTTGCTGTCAAACACTGTGCTAGGCAGAAAAGCTACCATGGTCAATAAAACAGACTACTACCTCCTCTATCAGAGAGAGCTTGGTGGGACAAGATATCTTCACAACAATGGGCACTCGATGAAATTTTCTGAAAAAGCTATGACGGAATGAATTTGTGTTTTGTGGCCACAATGTGGGAAATAGATGGGAGTGGTAGGGAGGGGCTAGGTAGGAAACTATTAAACTCCAAGTCAGAATAGTACAATACTGGTTTGGACCAGATGGTGGCTGAGGGGAAGGAGAAAAATAGACAGATGTGGATTATGTTTAGAAACTAGGATGAACATGACCTGCTGGTAGATTAGTTATAGGGAGGAGGTGGAAAAAAGAGAAGGAGCATTCAAAGATGACTTGAGTTTTTAGATATAAACCTGGATGGTCCTTCACAGAAGAAGGGAACCAAAAAACAAGACCCTATCTTCAGTTGCTTCACTGCAACTCCCCCCAATTTAAGAACTTTTAGAAACTGAAAAAAAAAATACTTTTTCCTTGGAAAATAAGATAATATGGCTAGCACTACATTTTAGTTAGAGGATAGCATGCCCATTAAAAGTCCTTTGAGGGATCCCTGGGTGGCGCAGCGGTTTAGCGCCTGCCTTTGGCCCAGGGCGCCATCCTGGAGACCCGGGATCGAATCCCACGTCGGGCTCCCGGTGCATGGAGCCTGCTTCTCCCTCTGCCTGTGCCTCTGCCTCTCTCTCTCTCCCTGTGACTATCATAAATAAATAATTTTTAAAAAAATTAAAAAAAAAAAAAGTCCTTTGAAAAGCTGGGTATTGTCCCATCCAGGTCTGTGGCTCACTCTTCCATTTCATTCTTTCTACCAGAGTTCCCCACCTTGAATGTGCTGAAAGTGGCAACAAAATAGAAAGAAATTAGTCAAGACAAACATGCAGAGTAGGACAAAACCAGCACTATCAGAAAGCTTCTTTGGAGGGTGCCATAGAGCCTTTCTCATCAGAGCCACTCAAAAGAATAAGAGGCCTTCATTCTAGTTAGAGAGCAAATGTATAATGGCAGGACTGGATGGATATATAACAAATTGAATATAATTATTTCCAACAGGAACAAGATAATGATAAAATGAAATAATCATATATTCACACAGTGTAATACTGTAAAGCAATTAAAAATTATGTTTTAGGAAAATATGTAGTGAATATACATGACGGATTCTGAAGTGAAGGAAATAAGTGACAAAACAGTGTGTGCAATTATAATTCCATTTAAAATGTATATTCATGAAAACAGACTGACTAAAAGACATGTTTCAGAATGTTAGCATTGGCTATGTCTGGACAGAAGAATTACTAGTGACTTCTTTCTTATTTTGCCTGTACGTATTGAATATAATGCCCAGGCATTGATTTCAACCAGGGAGCTATGTAGGGGTTTTGTTTTGGTTTGTTTTTTTGTTTGTTTGTTTTTTAGGAACTATAAGAAAAAGATATTTAAGTGAATAGAATTCTCGCATGCCTTCATATGGCTCTAATGTGTCAATATTAAATTTAGTTGTATCAAGTAGCTGTAATGGACACATTCTACACCTACAATGTTCTTGTCCTCAAGGTCATTGAAAATACTGTCATCAAAACGAAGAGTGTAGCTAAGTAAATTGACAAATTCAAGACACAAAATTGTTTCTAACAACCAGGAATTGAGGGCTGAAACCAATAAGTTGAAAGTTAAAGGAAATAAAAATAAAATCTTGCATTTAAGACAAAACCAACGTTATACAAAAGAGCATGGGAGAAAGCCAGCTTATAAAAAGGATTTGGAGATTTTAGTTGACATCAGGTTCAATATATGACAAAAGTGTGAGAAGACACAAAATATTAACTTGCAATTTTTTGAAGTATCCTTTCAGGATCAGCCAAGATAAAAGCCAAAAAGAATTTTTTACAGTTCTTTGCCCTGTATTTTAAGAACTCTGACAAACTAGAAGAAGTGACCTGGGTAATGAGTTTAAACACATGTCAAATGAGATCCTTAGCTTGGAAAGGGAAGGAGCTATGGAAGACATGATCAATTTTTCAAATATTGGAAAACTTATGATGTAAAAAGAATGAATTCCTTCAATGTGAAAGACAGAATAAAGGCAAATTGGATGGATGCTACAGGGGGTGGAAATGACAAGGAAAGCTTCCTGAAAACAAGAGACTTACATACATAGAAGCTGTTTCAATGATGGCACAAGTAGTGGTGTGGTTTTGAAGCAAGGAAGCTGCAGACTGTAAAAGCCCCAACAGTAATAGAGAAACCTCCTACTTTTCTGCTCTAGATCAAGACACGTGGTATCAATAATGCCATTACTTTCCAATATCCCCAGGCTTCAAAGGGGATGTAGAGGGGCACCTAGGTAGTTCAGTTCAGTTAAGTGTCTGACTGTTAATCCCAGTTCAGGTCTTGACCTCAAGGCTGTGAATTCAAACCCCGAGTTGGGCTCTACACTGGATGTGGAGTCTACTTAAGAACAAAACAAAACTAAAGGGATGTAAAGAATAACACAGAGAGGAAGAACAAAACCTGACTGTATAAACCAAAGATAGAAAAAGGTAAAAGGATAAGAAAAAGGCAAACATTAGTAGGGCACAGATGAATAAGAGACAAAGGAAGAGAAATCCTTTCCCTTTGCTTTCTATTATTTAAGCTCTCCTGTGCCTCTTTATACCCACATTCTTGCTTTTCTTTTTCTAACTAGCATCTCCTTCTTAAAGAATGGGCACAGTCTGGTTTGGTGAATTCCAGAACACTTGGGAATTTAAGGAGGGAACTTTAAAGCCTGAATAACCACAAAGTTTGCATAGTAATAAACATTCCAAGATATTGCACAAAATGATAACAAAGTAGAGTTTAGATGTACTGATGGAATATGAATTTATAATGAGTCATTAATGGGACTTGGGGACACATCCTGTCAAGATGACATCACTGAACCCACTCATCTCTGTTCTATAAAGAGGCCCTTGGTTCTTTTCCAACCATTAAAAAAAAAATTTAAATGCCTGGTTGGGCCAGACCTAGTTTTGTATTGCCAATATATCCCACTCCCCCTCCTTTCTGAGCAAGCATCTTAGGAAAAAAAAGTATTTCAGAGTAGACAAAGCCTAGTTCTGTGAGCTAGAGTTACCTGTCCTGATGAACAGAAAGTTGTATCCTTGGTTTGTTAATTGAAACATAATTAAACATAATGAGTAGATAAAATAAGGAGCTTCGATGGAAGATAAGGAGTGGAACTGTTGTGTCACAGGCACAAGGATATCTTAGCTGCTTTCAAAAGATAGAAACAATTGTCAGTTACTGAGAAGAAGTGAATGGTCAGTGGTCAGTACATCATCACTTCTTGATGGACACTGGATGGCATGTCAAATCCCAGATGCAGTCACAAAAATGGCTTTACCTTGGATCAATCTGATGGCTTTGGAGAAAAGGGAGGGGTACTCACATCTCACACTTCTCATTTGAAACCATTTCTGATATTATCTTGTCTTTGAGAGATGAAAAGACACTGTAAAATACTGTCTTCCAAATTATATTTTCCTTGGCTGTATGAATAAACAGGTATCATTCCTCACGGTCTTGGCTCATATCAGCTGTGACTTGATTAAAATTGTTAAGTTACTCTATACTGCTGACCTGTTCTGCCAAAGAGAAAAAAGTCATTGTTTCACAGTGGCAAATGGTTAAAGTAAGCAAGAGACAACTGTGGTCTAATGCAATTGGACCTGAAGAGTGAGGAGTATAAATCTTAACAACTGTAAAGTGGCTTGGCAATAGTGTCATGGTGTGATGTGCTTTCCTGTTTGGTGATGCTCTTGTTACTTTCTTGTTACTTACTTTCTAAATCTATAACATGTACTGAAGAAACTTCCCGGTACATTTTAAAATTTATTCCTGCAGATAATAAAAGAGGCAAAAATGAGCTGCTCCCCAAAACTTGGAAATAACATTGCCTTTCAAGAGCCAAAAGATCAGATCAATACATCATAGGGCAGAGAAGAAAGGTTCCCCATTACCCTAAAGAGACAGACGGCTCCCAGATTGTCAAAACTGACTGTTATACCACTGGCTGCATTAAAGTAATAAAAGAACGAATGTGACTATCAGTGAGAAACCCACTGTATTATCAGGATTCAGTGCTGAGCTCATAGTCATGGAAACTTCTTCCCAGCCATGGACCCTCTCCCCCAAGAACACTAAAGAACTGACTCTACCTCCATCAAGGGGATAAAGAAATTGAGAAATTGCTGCTGAAACTTTTAAATTCAAGAACATACCACTCATGATGCATGAAATGAGCTTAATCTGATTTCTTTCAATATTTATTTCAAAGAACTCTTTCTGATTGGATTCCATGTTCCTAAGCAACAATCTGATTATAATTTCACTTCTCATGTACCTTGTATACTGGGGAAAAAATGCACCTGCCAAAGGATTCTAGTCTTCTTGGGACTTATATTTTATATTTTAATTGCCATTATTTCCTCAGTGCTAAGATGCTGATTATATGTACGCCACTTATTTCAAAACTGTTGAAGTGTTTAAAAAAGAAGTTGAAACTTAACATCTAGGGAATACAGTAATAAATTTCCATCTTGATTTTACAACTTATTCTCTAAGGTTAACTAAATCTATTTTGAGAAGCAGAGACCGGTTTTGTTAGGAACCTTGAAGTGAACTGTCTCCTACATTTCAAATAATTATAATATCTCTCATGGATCAGCTATGGGAAGACCCAGAGTGGCTTTGGTCCTATTTAAACCTGTCTGGCAGGGGATGTCCACTGGCATTTGCATTTGGTTTATCTGCTTTTATTATTATTATTATTATTATTATTATTATTATTATTGCATTTGGCTTATAGTTTCAGACTGGGTGTGATGCAAATACCCCTTACCTTGAAGAATTTATACCAGTCTCACTTGCCTAGCTTATGTGTTTTTCCCTCCAATTCTGACACAAATTGTAAAACCAGTATTTTCATAAGTATAATTTTTCAATGACAGATTCATAGCAGGGTTTACAAATTCCTGCAAATGAACCAGAAACAGAGGATGGAGAAAAAGAAAAAAAAACACTGGCACAACAGCATAAAAATGGAAAAGCAATCAGAACGAGGGATCAATAGAGACTTGTATGTAAGAGGTTCCATCTCTTGAGCTCATCTGTTGTTCCTCAGTTCTCTATTGTGTGCTGATTGCTTCCCATGCCTTGGCTAGCTCCAGAAGGGGTAAAGTGCTGGGCTGGCTCTGAGCATAAGGGAAGTTGTCTCTTCCCTGATGAGTCAGAATTAGGAAGTATTATGGCCTGCAAGTCTGTGAGAACATTTCCATATCACCTCTTTCTTATTTTGTGCCTGGCCACAGCTATTGGTGCCATTGGATGATTCCTCATTCTATATTCTTCTCTCTGGTTCTCTGTCAGTACCTCAACCTAACAAGAGTGAGACAAAACAAAGTAACACCATTAGCCTTCCTCCACCCAAAATAATTTTTCATTATTTTATTCTTCTAATTTTACCATTTCTGTCCAAAAACCCACCATTCCTTCAGTTACACAGATTGACACCCTCCCAACCATTTTTTATTTTGATAGCCCTTGCCATTCACAATAAATCAGTATTCACCTAATCTTCCCCTTTGATGGCAAAATGCCTATTACATCTATATTTATTTGTTTCTACTTATGGGAATACTGGTTTTCCAATTTGTGTCAGAATTAGAGGGAAAAACACATAAAGTAGGCAAGTGAGACTAGTATAAATTCTTCAAGGTAAGGGGTATTTGCATCACACCCAGTCTGAGACTATAAGCCAAATGCAAAAATAAAAATAAAAATAGCTAAACCAATTCAAATGCCAGTGGACATCCCCTGGTTTCTGCCAGATAGGTTTAAATAGGTCTGGGTCCTATAAGACACTGGGTCTTCTGATAGTTGATTCATGCGAGATGTTACAATTATTTGAAATGTACGAGGCAGTTCACTTCAAGGTTCCTAACAAAACTGGTCTCTGCTCCTTGTCTTCCTTGAAAACTTTTAAAATGCTCACATGCCTCCCACCACAGCGTATCAGTAAACTACAACCTTCTTAGCCCAGAAGTCAAGACCCTCTGTTACCTGGCCTCTTATCTTTCTAAACATTTATCTTCCATGATTCCTATACTCCAAACTAAATTCCATTCAGACTGAACTATAAATATTATCTCCCTCACCCCTTGGACAGAACATCTCTGTAATGGGTATTTGACACTGGCTTCTAGAATTTTGCTAATGGATTAAGTTTGGTCTCCCACAGTGATAGCTACTTTGGTGGTAAACTCTTTATTGGCTACTTCCTTCCCTTTTCCCACTCCCCTCAATCCTCTGGAGGCGTTTCCTTTACCTCCTTTAGTAGACCAATTGTACTCATGGTCCCAAAGCATCACCCTTTCCTATATCCATACTCTTTGCCATGTCACTTGCCGTTCTTCTTACTAAAGAGTCAGAATATATTTTCCCACCTTCGGAATCTAAGCTTTGCTTATATGGCAGTCATGAGAATGTACATCACAGGCCTCCAAATACAGGAAACGTAATTGACCATGGGCCTAAGCCCCCAACTGCTATGCTCTAAAATTCATGGCTACATCTGTACTAGGAAATACCTCCTAGAGACTGCTCCTAGCCAATGACTGACCATTCTTGGGAGACAAAAGTTTCTTCTGATGGCTGATTTTGGCTTGAGGACTTCCCATTGGCCTTGGCAAACCATTTTTAAATTAGAGGACAGTCTAGGACACTTCCACCCAACTCTCCTTCCCTCTCTCATTCAGCAGGATGGATCTGAGTCATGGTCCCATGGGTATCCCAGTATTACTAGGCTCTTTCCCCTATTCTGTCACATAGCTGTTTGCTGTCACAAAATTCTAACATGGAGGGGAGGGCAAGATGACTGAGGAGTAGGGTCCTCAACTCACCTGGCCCCAACAACTTACCTACTTTCTAATCATCCTGAAAACTTATGAATTCGACCTGAGATTTAAAGAGAGAACAGCTGGAATGCTACAGAGAGAAGGGTTTTCGCTTCTAACAAGGTAGGAAGGCGGAAAAAAATGAAAAAGAATCCAGTGGGGGTGGGGGGGTGGGCCCACGGGGAGTGAGAGCCTCTGGGACAGGAAAGCCCAGCCCCGGAGAAGCAGGAACTTTAAAAAATCCGCACCGGATTCTTCCCAGTCAGAAATGTGCTTAGCAAGGAAATTGAGCAGAATCGCAGGAGGGGCAGTGGAGCCCCCAGTTCTCCGGAGTCACTAATAGAGGAAGGGCGACCTGGGGAGATCACACCCAACACCGTGGGCCAATCTTGGTAAAGGGCTGGAGCGCACCCGGGGCCTGGGGAGAAGCTGGTTGGTCACTGCTGCCTTCGGGGGCTGTGGTCCCGGGAGCGCGATTCCAGCAGCACAGGCCCTGGAAGCCAGGGCGCCAGAGGACGCGGCCCACAATCGTGCGCTCCCCCAGGACAGGTGGAGGCGGGGGGGGGGGGGGGGGGGGGGAGGCGGTGGTGGGCAAGACAGCGAGGACGTTCCTGCCACCAGGCACCCCGGAGCTGTGCAGGTCAGCGCCCCCCGACCCCAGCGTCCAGGCCAGTGCAGACTGGGAGACTACGGTGGTTACTGGGGAGCTGACTCCAGAGCTGGGGACCTGGCTGCCGCCAGTGGTGGTGTCCCTCCTCACCCTGTGCCGGGGCGCAGGGCCACTGGAGAACAGGGGCCTCACCGGGTAAACAGCTCCCACTGAGCCAGGACCCCAGCTCAGCTCCCCCAGGTGCACTCCCTGAAAATCAGGTGCTTCTGGGCCCGTCCCCAGAAGACCAGCTGGAAGGACAGAGGAAGACCAAGTTCTGGACCCAGCAGTGCTAGAAAGCTCCAGGGGAAGTCGAGGGATTTACAGTATATAGAACCAGAGGGTACCCCTCCTATTTTTTTTTCCTTCCTTTTTCCAGTCAACTCGTTTTTATATCAGACTGTAAATTTCCAATTTTTTTCTCTTTTCCCACCTTACCTACAATATTTTACCACCACTTCTTTTTTAAGATTCTTCCTTTTTCACTTTTATATTTCTACAATTACAGGTCCTAGATATATTTTCCACTTCTAGATTCCCTTCAACATACTCAACTTAATTTTGGGAGATATACAAAATATGTTTTTGTGTGTGTGTGTGTGTGTGTGTGTGTGTGTTTTGAATTCTCTCCCTCGTTTTGTTCCACAATGATGGAAGTTAGTACCTTCTAAAACATGACCAGCACATACCCAGAACCAAGTGGTATACCATGCTGGTTCATTCTGTGAGATTCCTCATTCCCATTCTGCCCCCCTC
This sequence comes from Canis aureus, assembly GCF_053574225.1. NCBI lineage: Eukaryota > Metazoa > Chordata > Mammalia > Carnivora > Canidae > Canis > Canis aureus. Next base: position 66,650,899 of record NC_135624.1, read on the forward strand.
TTTTATCTCATTTATGTTTTGCTGGTCAACATTGGGGCCTTTTACAAGTATTTCAGGCTTATATAAATTTGAGGCTAAGAATCTTCTAACATACAGAACTTAATAAACCCAGAAACAAGAGGATCACCCTCTAGAACCCCTCAGGTAGACTACATTCTCCCTCCCCTATAACTTCGACAACCACCACCATCTTCCTATCCCCCCTTTTTTTAGTCTTCTCCTTTGTTTTTTACTCTCTTCTTTAGGATTCTTGGCCATTTATTCTTTACTACTTTGTTTTAAAATCTGTTTTTAACTTTAGTGATCCTTTTGTTTTATTTCGTTATGATCTTTGCTTTCAATTTCTGGTCTCTGACCTCAGCAGAATCATCTAGGGTGAAATTTACTTAGGTCTTGGTTGATATTCTTGACTCAGCCTGCTCATACAGCCACTCTGCACTGAGCAAAATGACTAGAAAGAAGAACTCACCACAAAAGAATACAAAACAGTACTCTCTGCCACAGAGTTACAGAATTTGGATTACAATTCAATGGCAGAAAGCCAATTCAGAAGCACAATTATAAAGCTACTGATGGCTCTGGAAAAAAAAAAAGCATAAAAGAATCAAGAGACTTCATAACTACAGAATTTAGATCTAATCAGGCCAACATTAAAAATAAATTAAATGAGATGCATTCCAAGTTGCAGGTCCTAACGACAAAGGTTAATGAGATAAAAGAAAGAGTGAGTGACATAGAAGATAAGTTGATGGCAAGGAAGAAAGCTGAGGAAAAAACAAAAACAATTAAAAGACGATGAGGAAAGGTTAATGGAAATAAATGACAGCCTCAGAAGGAAAAATCTACGTATAATTGAGGTTCCAGAGAATGCCGAGAGGAAGAGAGGGCCAAAAAGCATATTGGAACAAATCAGAGCTGAGAACTTCCCTAATTTGGGAAGACAAACAGGCATTCAGATCCAAGAGATAGAGAGATCCCCCCCACCACCACCAAATGAATAAAAACCATTCAACACCTCGACATTTAATAGTGAAACTTGCAAATTCCAAAGATAAAGAGAAAACCCTTAAAGTAGCAAGAGACAAGAGATCCCTAATTTGTATGGGGAGAATATTAGATTAACAGCAGTCCTTTCCACAGAGACCTGGCAGGCCAGAAAGGGCTAGCAGGATATATTAGGGTACTAAATGAGAAGAAAATGCAGCCAAGAATACTTTATCCAGCAAGGCTCTCAGTTCAGAATAGAAGGAGAAAAAAAGAGCTTCCAAGATAGGCAGAAACTGAAAGAATATGTGACCACCAGATCAGCTCTGCAAGAAATATTAAGGAGGACTCTGTAAAAGAGAGAGGAAGTCCAAGGAAACAATCCACAAAGACAGGGACTGAATAGGTATTATGAGGACACTAAATTCATATATTTCTTTTTTTTAAGGTGATAAGGAATATTTACTTAAATATTGAGAGAATAAATGTGAAATAACCACATACTGAAACAAGCTCCAGGCGAGTTTAAGAAGTGAAATATCAACCGTACCTACAAAACTATCAGGAATCAAACAATGTTTATCAAATATTTAGAGAAATAATTTTTACTTTTCAGGCTATAGAAGCCATAAAATAGGAAAGACTGGCAACATAATGAACTAAAATTAAAGAAATAACATTTGACTGAGAAAATATATTTGCATCTAATATGGTTATCAATACTTTATAGAGAACGTATTCAAATATATGTGAAATATAAAGGATTAAGACCTCAAGAAATAAAAAAAAAAAAAATAAAAAAATAAAAAAAAAAAAAAAAGACCTCAAGAAATATATGAGCAAAAATATAAAATAAAAATGCTGCAATGGACCAATATTAAACCAACTTGTGGGAATATACCCATTCTTTTTTTTCTTCCCATATATATATGGAATAATATATATAATATAATATAAATAAATATATATATATTTATTTATTTACTTTTATTGGAGTTCAATTTGCCAAATATAGCATATCACCCAGTGCTCATATGCTATCTGTTTCTGCTTTATGTTTCTTTCTTTATTCATTTGTTTTGTCTAAAACTTCCCCATTTTTAAGTAAAAAAAAAAAAAAAAAAAAAACAGCTCTTAATGATCAGTCTATAACCTATGCAATAAAATACTTTACTGAAACTGGTTTCCAGCAATATAGCTGAATAAATAAAACGACTAAAGGATTGAAAAATACTAAAATATTAGGATTATCTTAAATTTATATATTGAGATATATTTTATGTCTCACTTTTTTCTTAAACATTTTGGATACACTTAGTCTTTTCTCCAGTGATAGGCTCAAAAGTACTAGTCAGACTCACTCACCAGGAAGAGCTGATTGTCGGTCATTGGGCACATTTGCCTTTTGCTCAAGAGCTCCTAACCTCTTTCTGCCTGGGAGAATAGTTTCCTGTCTGTATTTGGTTTGAACTTGTTCCAGGGCTTGTGGTTTTTGGCCAGGCCCATACTTTGTGTTATCATCCTGCTGCATATTGAATGATAATGTTGATTTTACAATTGGGCATATGACTCCTGCATTTCTCAGAGAGACTTATGGGAATCTGTCATGTTCAGGTTTGCATGTTCTTTTCTTTCTTCATTCCTACACCCTGCAAGCTCCATCAAGCCTAATCTTCAAGCTTAAAAATTTTCCTTCATTTCAAGAGGAGAAACACATTTTGAATACTGGAATCATAAGATAAAAGATAGGAAATTCAATTAAGCTAAAGCAATTAGGAAATGATTTCTTTATTAGAAAATAAAATTTTTTGCCTTATCAAGATAAAGAGCAAGGCAATAATTACAAAATGTGAATTTGTCATGTGACTTGAGCAGAAGCAGAATAGGAAGTCATGAATGCAAAGTTATTACAGAGGCATGGAAGATACCCCTTTTATCCTGTGCCCTCCTTCCTTACTGAAAAAAAGATGTCTTGCTCTCTAGTTTTGTCAGAAATGTTTCTTTTGTCAGAAATCCTATTGTCATGGATGTATTTCTTAAATTTATCATTCTATTCTCTCCTACTAGATCTTTGGAAAGAAATAACCTGTTAGGCTATTCCACATCATCTACACCTTAGTATCAATGTCTCTCTTGTAAATTGATCTCTATCTCCCTCTTTGTCTGTCTCTCTGTCTCTTCATTTGACAGCTAGATCAAAGTACCATTTGATGAGAAAATGGGTAGAAGTCTGAAATCTCCAAGAGCCATTTCATCATTCATTAAGAATATTGAAAAAAAAGAATATTGCAAACTCATTTCCTATTAGTTGCCATTCTAGACACTTAGGAGTGCAAATTCTAACAAGATAGACATACCAAAACTTCTGACAAGTTGTCTGAGGAGAAGGATAGATGTTTAAGGAAAACATTGTGACCTTAGTCCTCAAGACTTTTCACAGCCAAATTTTGGTACCATGGTAAATGTTGGCTGGGTCTCCTTTCAAGACCTGTGCCTACTAAACAGAGCAACATTACTCTAACTTCATCCATGGTCTCTGCCATGGCAGCATAACCTTTGTATAGACTCTGACTTCATGAGCCTTCTGCAAGAACATCAAACAATGCACAACCTTTATTCTCTTCACATTTCTCCATTTGTCAGAGGAAATTCCAAGTTCTTAGAACTACCTAAACCTACTTAGCATGTAAGTGGCCACGGATACTATTGACAGGGCTATGTAGGTGAAATAGGAGATGGGCAACCAGTGTAAGGCATTTTAAATAGAGTACCAGCATTAGGATTTTTCTAGTTCAATGCCTCGTCCATTTTGGGACATCTCTATGTCTTATCTATTTGGCATTCATTTCTCTGTTATGTGGGAAGTCATATGACTAATATCACCAAGATTTTGAACTCTCTTAAGAAGTAGTAAAAGAGTGTCATGAGATTCCAGATGAGTGTCTACAGTCGGTCCAGTTGGTTGGCCATAGACATTATTTTTCTGACCATTCCACATGGGAAATCTTCTCACTAAGCAAAACATAGACACTATTGCCTATATAGGATTTAGTTGCTTAAATGCCTCAAATTGCTGTGTAGTCATCATGGGCTCAGAGAATTCCTACTGAATTGATTTTACAAAGATAATTTCTCTGATATTAATGATTTAAAATCATCACTTTGCCCCCAGTTTGACAGTGCTTACATTAGTAGGGTTGACAAAATCACCATTTACACACACATGCACACACACAATGATAGCTTAGGTAGTAACCCCATGTTTGTATAAAACACTCCTATTTACAGAGCCTTTGAACATTCATAATCCATTTCACATAACCCTTACTACAAGCCTTTGATTTTGGTAATATATCTCCATTTTTCTGATAAGAAGACTGAAGCTCAGGAAAATCATGTAATGTGTACACTTACTTTACAGTTAAAGTAAATGTAGACTGTGAGTATCTGAGCAGCAAAAGTCACAAGTGAAAGTTGGCAAAAATCCTTTATATCAGGATAAATATGGAAGTTCATGTTTAAGAAAACCTAAAATATAAAAATCTGAACTCAAGGTAAACAAATTAGTAGGGTAATTATTCACTTTATATAGGGAAGAATTATTTTTTTATATAAATAATTATACACAGTTCTTTAAGTAAGAAGTATCAGGCATGTTAAGTATTGTCCTACTATCCAAATTTTATGTACCCACAGTAACATTGATAATATGTCAACTGGGTACAGTGAGTCATAATTCTCTCAAAAGAGGTAGCTTATTCATTGGATTCACTACTTGGAAGGTCACTTAGTGAAATACAGCTTTTAACATTTAAAATAATCAGTTCCCACATTTAAAAAATAAAACCCTGAGATTAAAAGCTATCCTGAGATATTAAATAAACAAAACTGATCATTAGTACAAGACTAATTACACACTCCACAGGGGTGAAAATATCAAAGATGAGATATTATTGAGAACTCATATTTTAAATAAGTTTATCTTAAATAGACAAGATAAAGTAGCATAATTTACAAGGAGAGTGTGCTTAATAAGGCAAGAAAGGGAGGGATCCCTGGGTGGCGCAGCGGTTTGGCGCCTGCCTTTGGCCCAGGGCGCGATCCTGGAGACCCGGGATCGAATCCCACATCGGGCTCCCGGTGCATGGAGCCTGCTTCTCCCTCTGCCTGTTGTGTCTCTGCCTCTCTCTCTCTGTATGACTATCATAAATAAATTAAAAAAAAAAATGTTTAAAAAAAATAATAAGGCAAGAAAGGGATTAAGGAAAAAATAAAATAAAATAAAATAAAATAAAATAAAATAAAAATAAATAAATAAATAAATAATTTAAAAAAAGAAAGGGATTAAGGTGGAAATCACCTCCCAATTCCAAATGTTAAAGCCTCTGATTCATCAATGGCAAATGTACCCATCTGTGGGCTCTGAGCCCCATGGTGGAACCCTGAGGACAGAGTGAGGTTAGGGTGTGGATTTTGTTAGCTCACCGTCCCATTTTTCCAAGAGGGCCTCAGCTAATGTCTGGTCACTAACTCTTATAAGCTTTGGCAAATCACCAAGACTATATGGTTTGGTCATGCAGACCTATGACCTCATCGCCAAACCATTGTCTGGGTATTAAGACACCCCATTGACATTGATGCATAGCCTTCATCTGTGTGATCTGCCTCACTATTCATCAACTAATTCCAGGGGCAATTGTAAGACATGCCCTTGCCCCTTGAATGCTACAGGCTTCATGAGAGACCTTTCTTCTGATTTCACAGTCTCAAGCAACTCTCCTACCCTTTTTGTAAACAAGTTCCATGAAAAAGAAAAGAGAGAGAGAAAGATGATAAATTGTATAGCACATATTCCATTAGAATAATGAGACTATAAGAAATCCAAGGCCATCTCCAAAGGTGCCTATCATTACAGGTGAGAGCAACAGAGGCAGGACTCAAGATCTGACATCATAAAGCAGCAAATGAAAAATTAGAAAAAATTTGCAGCAGCAAAATTAGAAAAAACTTCTAGTTAATTCTTTATACAGTTTTCAGATTTCCATTAAATGCTTCCTACTAACTTAGCTAAGATATGAAACCCATAAGATATGCGTTCCATTCTCTACTTATATGATCAATCTTTACTTATATACATGTTATTAGTTAACCTAGAGGTAGCGAGTTATGTCTCAATTCAATATCAAGTCTGATCAGTTAGAAGGGAGGCTTCAAATGCCATATTGAAGATTCTGAGGCTGCATCCAGACTTCAAGGAGCCTTCAAGTTCCTTGCACCCATCATGAATAAGGGAGAAAGAAGTGGTGGCAACTTGCCTCCATTTTTTAAAAAAAACTTATTTATTTGTTTATTTGAGAGAGAGAGACAGACAGAGACAGAGACAGAGAGCTGGGGGGAGGGGCAGAAGGAAAGGTAAAAAGAAACTCAGACTCCACCTTAAGTGTGGAGCCAGACATGGGGCTCAATCTCACAACCCTGAGATCACAATCCGAGCCCAAACAAGAAGTCGGATGCTTAACCAACTGCACCACCCAGGAGCCCCATTGCCTCTTTTTATTTTTTTTCTTTTAAATCTCAGAGCCACACAATTACCTCCCATTTCAGCAATCACCTAGAACACTAAATAGTTTGTCTCTCTACATTGTGATTTATAATACAAATGAAGAATAAGAAAAACAACCAATCTATGCATTTTACTCTCCTTATCATTCAGAAATAACTTGAAGTGAAAATGAACCACCTCTTAGATTAAAACTACCACCCCCTCAAAAAAAACCATGGTATCCTTCTTCCATGGAATGTCATAGAAATGAAAAAGAACTTTGCAGTTATTAAATTCTGCTTTCAGACAGTACAATCATAAATAATAGCTAGCCTCTAGGCTAGCCATGTGAAAGTCCAAGGGAAAAAAAAAAGAAAGAAAGCAAAGAAAAACATTTATTTTCCTCATCACCCTCCACTACCACACCAAGGAATCTGTGAGTTTGTTTTTGGCTATGATTTTCTTGAGTATAAAGTCTCCAGAGTAAAAGTAGCTAATATTGATTGACTGTTCACTGTGTGCCAGGAACATTCTAAATATTTGTACATGTATTTAATTTAATTTCCAAAACCAGTCTGTGAGGGGAGTACTATTATCTCCACTTTACAGATGATTCAAGCAATTTGTGCATAGCCACAAAGCTGGAGTTTGGATGCCGGCAATCTGGATTCCCTCTCTACCACCCCATGGCTTCTCAGGATGATACCCCATCTGAGGAGAGACAACACAACAGTAGTCTCAAATTGGAAGGCAAGATGCAATGATGTCTTCTAAAGGATTCAGCAGCTTTAGTTGGTTTAAGTAGAAAAAGATAATTCTGCATCATTCTTTTTCTGTGTTTGACTTGCTTTCCATTTCTTTATCATCAAATACATTTTTAAATACCTATTATGTATAGGGCATGATTCAGGGATTGAAGGACCTATGAAATAAAAGAGAGGTATAAATACAAGCTTCACACTTACTGGTGATCAATAAACATGCTCTTTCCTCTGACAAGACCTCAAAGACCAAAAAGGGGGGAAAAGAAGAAAATTTATTTGTGGTCATAATGATTTGGAAATAATGGCAATATTACTCTGTCTTGGCCTGGAATGAAGCACAGAAAGGTTGAAAGTAAACAAGTAGGGAGATGGAATATGACCCCTATATTTTTGAAAAGAAGTTTCATGTGACAACAGTGTTTATTAACCATTTTAAAAATTTTTATCCTTTTTCTTAACCTTAGCACTTTTTCTAAAAATATATGTGCTGTATCAACGTAATAGTAAAGATGGCATTAATTTTAAGCTTATTTCTTTCCTTAACTGTGTCTTTAAATAATATGTTTCATGGACAAGGCTTTGCCTCTTTTTCAGTGAAAAGAATGAAGAGATGCTCAGGTTTTCCAGGTTCAAAAGGTCATGGCTCTAAAAATAAAAGTTAAACATATATAAAGATAAATTCAATAAGCAAATTAACCATCACATCATCAATTATACATTTAAATTTATTACAAAGAAGCACCTTAAAACAATAAAAGGTAAATGATCCTAACTTGGCACCAATGGAAAACTTCTCTCACCAGAAGAGCACATTGAATCTCATGGCTCTGGCTCTTAAATTAATAGGCATCTTCTCCATAATTTTCTCCTTGGGAAAATCACACTAACTAACAGGATTTATTCATCTGCTTCTATCATCTGGCATAAGCATCGGTACCTGCTTTGCACTTAATAAGTCATAGCAGAGCTAAGACACAACCAGTAGGGACCTTTCAAAACTTCACCCTCTGATCCAGACAAGAGAGGGCACAAGCTCCTCCAGCAAGAATTTCTCTGATTAAAGGTGACTCTTACCACGTTAGCGTCACCAATTGACCATGGACTTTAAAGGGTTTCATTTCCAAGCCTGTCTCTCGGCCTTCTCACCTGTCTGAATCCCTGATCCCACTTCACAACATCCACCCACCCCGGATGAAAACTATTCCTTGTACATCCTACATCCTGAGCATTATAAAGGCTCCTGAGGAGACACCAACAAGAGAGAAATCAAGCAAGTCATGTGACTTGGAAAGCTGGACAGACATCAGGATGGTCGAAAGCATTGACTGAACATCAGAAACTTGAAAAGAAGGGTTTTTTCAAGGGAATCCTTCCTGAGTTGGCTAAACTATGTGCATTCCCGGTATTTCCTCCACTCACTGCTCAGAGGGCATCTGAGCAGAAGGCCACACAGCAGGAGAGAGGTCATGGGTGAAGACCTCATTTTGGTTTTTCAAGGACATGTATTTCAGGGCACCTGGCTGTGGCTCAGTCGGAGGAGCCTGTGCCTCCACGCAGAATTGGTGTGTGTCCCGAGGGCCAGCACTGCACCAGATAGGGCTTGAACTCACAACCCTGCCTGAGATCAAGAGTTGAGTGCTCTTCTGACTGAGCTGGCCAGGTGCTCCTGCCATTTCATTTTTTCAAGAAACCTGGGATCATAGCTCAGAGTCACCATTTGTCTGGTGAGTCCGTCCCCACCCCCCCACCCCCCCACGCGGAGGTGTCACATGTCTGGCTGGTTCATGTTTGTCCATGTTCCTCCTTTTAGTAGGCAGAAGGTGGCTTGTGAAACAGCCAGTGACTATGTCCAATGAAACTGAGGATTTCCCTTGGAAAGTGGGTGCAAGAGGGAGGACAGGGCAATGGAAAACCAGTAAGCTGTTGGCGTTGCCTTAGACGAAAGAGTGTGCTTGCTGGGCCCTCACCCAGGGTGGATGAGTCAGAACTGTCCCCTGTCAGGCCTCCCTTAGTCCTTTGCCCTTATCATTCCATGCCTGTGTTTGGCCTCTGAACCCTAAGACACCACTGTCACGTGTTTAAGTCCCCCTCAGACTCAGAAGGCCACCCCATGCCACACCCTCCCAGATACACCCCCACCCCAGGAAGGCATTAGAGTGAGATATCATCCTCATGATTCTCAAAGGGTTTATTGGAGTTTCCTGAGTTAGGAAACCAGGAGGGAACTCATTTGGCCCCCAGACAAGGTGAGTCTTCAGACCTCCTCTTTCCTTTTCCCTATCCCCTTCCCTTTCCCTCTCTCTCCCTCTCTCTCCTCCCTTCTCCTCCCCTTCCCCCCCCCCCCCCCCTCCACACACACACAGTTTGAAAGCTGCAGCCTGAGGGTTGGGGGAGTTGAAGAAAGCCATTCAATGGAGGGAAGTCCCAGGCTCTGACTTTAACAACAACCTTCTGCATTTGAATGAAATGATTGAATGGGGCCCTTCGGGATGGATCACCCTGAACCTCCCTTCAGCCGCCCCAATCCCTTCCAACCCTGAGTCCTCAGGTGGATTTGGGAATGGAAGGCTGGATGTGAGTGTGTGTGTGTGTTCATCTGTATGCACCCGCTGAGGGTGGTGGGGCATGTTCACACTGGCTCCTGCAACTCCATTCAATCTGGGAATATTCTGTTGTTTCTGCTGAGTTGTCAGTTGCTGTGATGAGCAAAGCTAAACTCCCATTGTCTAGTTCTTAAAAACCCCGATTCTCCTGTTTTCTTGGTGAATGGACTGACCCATACCCTCCCATCCCGCCAGACCCCTTGTACAAATACTTCCACTTGAAGAATTCTTTCACCTGGTCCAGAAAACAAACAACAGCCACCCACACCCACCCCATTGCCACAGATACACAACCAACAAAACAAGAATCCAGCTGGCCTCCTTCTGCCTCAATATACTGTAGAAGGTCACTCTCTTAGATATGCCTTAAGCTCAATGACTTAATGCTGTCTCCCTTTCCCTGGCACAATTCCATCCCCCATTAGGCCCATATGATAACTGCATGACCACACTGCTCATGTGAGATGGAAACAATATGCTAAAGTGACCGGATGGAACACTGTCCATTTGAAAGGACCTACTTGCCAAGGCATCCATAAACATTCACGTGCTCCGATGAAATCATTGCTCTGGAAACTCCAGCATCTATAGCCGATCTTGTCCATGTTCTTTTAACCTTTACTCGCCCCCTGTTCACCTGATATTTTGCCTGATTGCTCACGGAGAAATTAGATCCCATGCCGCAAGAGCTGAATCTGAATCCTCTGCTCACCCAGAAGACAGAAAAGAATATGCAAGGCCTGCACCCGTCTTATCCTTCTCCACCATAACAGAAGAAAATATGGTCTGCCCTCCCTCCTCCTGACAAAGTCAAATCTGAGATAAGACTTGGATATAAAGGAAACCAGAATACTTTTTTGAACTATAGACACTTTTAAAAAGCCTCAGCAGCAAAGAAATACACACAAAACACCCCCCTCCCATGCCCCTGGAAGGTGCCTTGGAGGGGAGTGAATGGCATTCTTTTCTTCAAGGACAGGAAGTTGAGCATGAGAATGAGAAATCTGGACAAATGGACCCTGTTATTAAAAAAGAAAGAAAAGAAAGAAGAAAAGAAAGAAAGAAAGAAAGAAAGAAAGAAAGAAAGAAAGAAAGAAAGAAAGAAAGAAGAAAGAAAGAAAGAAAGAAAAAGAAAAATCCTTATGTTCTTTTAGTCTCCCCACATAGTTGAATTACTCTTTCACAATCTCTTCTCCTTGTTCAGCCCAATAGACAAGCACTAAGGGTTTGCCACTCCTTGGGGTCTTTGTTTGCTCAGGAAGGCTCTGCCACGTGAAGCTTGGGGGGGTGGGGACTCCTCTGCTCCTTTTCCCCATTCCTCTGATGATGTCAAGGTCATCCTCGGGGTGGGGGGTGGGGGGCAGCCGCTGACAGGGTGGAGGTCAAGGTGGTGCCCCAGGGATGCTGTCCTTCCAGCATCTTTGGAATCGACCTCCTTCGTGGCCTTGCTCCCTTCAGAATGCTGCCCCACTGGCTCTCAACCACCATCTCAAGAAATGCCCTGGATAGGGGTGATGCCTTTGCAAGTGGCACATCCTCTTACCAGAGGACCCAGCGATCCCACTCCCAGGGGTTAGTCCTGGGGGACCCAGAGAGGCAAAAGCAGAGGGCTGTAGTGTCTCTGAATCCTCTGCCTGTCTAGCTTGTTGAGGTCATATGTACACCCATCTGACACAGTGGTTATAGAGTTGTCACCAAAATGTAGCTCCTTTAATATTGAGAAGTTTTCACTCTTTTATGTAGATAAAGACTGGATAAAAATGAATATAAAAACCTTGCTGTTCTGGGCAGGTAAAGAAAAAAAAAAAAAACATTGTCTTTTCTTCTCTGTTCATAATCTCTTATCAAGAGTAGACTACCAGTGCAAGAAAACCTTGGCATTTTAACAGAGAGAAGAGCCAAATCTCAATGTTAAACCAGTATACTTGTAAAACTCTCTTCTCCCAATCTCAGTCCACCCTGACCACGCATAGAATTCCTTTTCAAAAAGTCTCCTTCAGAAACCCCCTTCTACAACGTTCTTTTTCATTCAGAGTCAGTCTTAAGTTTTCTTTCTCTAAATAGACAGGTTCTGGGATACCTGGGTGGCTCAGTGGTTGAGCCTCTGCCTTCAGCTCAGGGCGTGATCCCGGAGTCCCTGGATGGAGTCCCATATCAGGCTCCTTGCATGGAGCCTGCTTCTCCTGTCTCTGCCTCTCTCTGTGTCTCTCATGAATAAGTAAATAAAATCTTTAAAACAAAAATAGGGACACCTGGGTGACTCCCCAGTTGGGCCTCTGCCTTAGGCTCAGGGTGTGATGCTGGGGTCCTAGGATCAAGTCCCACATCAGGATCCCTGCTGGGAGTCTGCTTCTCCCTTTGCCTATATCTCTGCCTTCTTTCTGTGTCTCCCATGAATAAATAAAATCTTAAAAAAAAAAATAGCCAGGCTCATTTCAGGACAAAATATTTTCTTTTCCCTCGACAGAAAATGTATTCTCATGCCTTGTACCTCTTCTACACATCTCCTACCTTCTCACGCACAGAGTTGTTTTCTAGCAGTCTTGATTCCATGTGACAGACTTTTTAAAAATTGTATTTATTTACATTTTTAGAAAGAGAGAGCACTTGTGTGAAGGGGGAGATGGAGGGAGAGAGAAAGAGAATCTTTTTTTTAAAGATTTTTAAAAATTTATTCATGAGAGAGAGGAAGAAAGAGAGAGGCAGAGACATAGGCAGAGGGAGAAGCAGGCTCCCTGCAGGGAGCCAGATGTGGGAATGGACCCACGTGATCAGGAGATGGGGAGGGGAAGGGGGAGGCAGAGGGGGCAGGGGAGCCGCCAGCAAGTCCTGAAGAAGATTTAAAGGTTTTATTTTTTATTTTTAAAGATTTCTTTGTTATTCATGAGAGACACAGGGGCCTGACGCAGGACAAGACCCCAGGACCCAGGCATCATGCCCGGAGCCGAAGGCAGACGCTCAACCACTGAGCAACCCAGGCATCCTCTTTTCCTTTTTCTTATCTGTCACCTTCCACCCTTCAACCTCCACCACCACCTCCTTTATCTCGCTCTCCTGTCTTTTCCTCCTGCAATCCAGGCTTTGACTCTGGTTGCCTTTAGCCCTCTGGAAGAGGTGGAGAAGCAGGCAGTGGGTTGGGCATCGGTTCAGGTGCTTGTGGATTTTGGATTTCTGGTGTCCAGCTGGCCTGCTTTCCCCCTCTTCTTCATGATTTTGACTATTGAGAAGTGTAGGATCGGGTCAGGTGTGTAAAATTTTGGTCTATCCTTCTCTCTGGACCAACTCTTGGGTCCCGTCCCACAAGGCATCTTTCTGATGGTATGACGTAGAAGTCCGAATGTAGGGAATTTCTTTTTTTCTTTTGTCTTTTTTTTTCTGTAAGATTTTATTTATTTAAAAAAAATATTTTATTTATTTGTGTATTCATGAGAGAGAGAGAGGCAGAGATCTAGGCAGAGGAAGAAGCAGGCTCAATGCAGGGAGCCCGATTGGGGCTCGATCCTGGATCCCGGGATCATGCCCTGAACCAAAGGCAGACGCTCAACCACTGAGCCACCCAGGCATCACGTATATAAGGAATTTCATCCTAGATCATGGGAACTTGTAAAACGTTGGGGATCGTCTTTAACTTTCTGAGCCCAATTTTTACCCACGCCTGCCTTTCAACTCATGAGCTAGAGTTTCTTTACAAACAGGCATCAGCAATAGCATCCAGAGGCAGAGGAAACCTGTCCTGCATAGAACACATAGGGATTTCTAGCAGTCTTGCTAGACTGCTAGACACAAACAAGATGCCAACAAACTCTAGCTTTTGTCTCACTCCTATTTGTGGAGAGGTCATGAAAGACCCCGATGTTCCAATCTCCCCCTTTGATGAAAACAACTCCCATTGCCAGGTAGCATGACCTGGTCTGGATCCCAGCCATCAGTTGTTTTCCATTTCCAGTCAGAACAGGGCCGGATTGATGCAAAGATACCAAAAGTTGCAGCAACCAACCAACTCAAGGAACACCAGAGTATCTGAGCATTGGTTCCTCCCCAAAAGTCGGGGCTTTCATGATGGAACCATATGTTGAAAGTTGCATTCAAGGAATGCTTGTGTCTGAGACTTAAGCACAGTGAAGCAGTTTTGAGAGGCTTGCATAAAGGAAGGGTTGATGCTCAGAGGTAAGACAAGACCTTTCCATTGCGTGTCCTGTTGAGATAGTTTCTAACTCCCTTACCTGAGAACCTACTTCTAGTGCACCTGTGCCACCTCCTGTCGAGATAGAGTCAGGCTCCCTTTCCTTAGAGGCAAATTGACAGTTACATTCAAGGAATGCTTATTTCAATCAAAATAAGATTCTAAATGGTTGGTGTTACACACACACACACGAGAAGGCACACCATTATTATTTTCAAGCATGATCATCTATGAAAGTTTTTTTTAAAAAATCAATGGAAAACTTATATGGAAATATACACCCATTCAATAAGGTGGCAGTTTTCCAAACAAACCTACAAAAACAGATAGCTTTGCTATAGATTTCTGATACCCAGCTAGAAAATTCAGTAGACATTTAGGGATAAACTTGAGATCAAAAGCCCTCCAAAAACTGTGAATTATAGGATCATAAAACAAAAAGTGGATAGAAACACAAATGGCATGCATTTGAGTGGAAAGAATTTATACTGTAGAGAAGCTATCTTTTCCCAGGCTGAAAGCAATTCAAATCAGAATCTCAGTTGTCTTAACCCACTAAGCTTACTTTAAATCTCTTTGGAAGGAAAACAATGCATGAGAATAACCAAGAAAAATGAAATATATAGTAATGAAGAAGGGCTTGTCCATTCATATTATAAAATATATCGTAAACCCATTGAATGATAGCAATCTGGGACTAGCACAGCAATAGATCAATAAAATAGAAATAAAGGATTCAAAAACAGATCCAACTTACACACAAGAACTTTCCTCCAGTGCTTTGTAAATATTAGTCATGGACTTATCTTCAGCGGGGGCTGTTTTCCCTCAGAGACCTTAGAGTTTCTTAATTGTCTATGATGGAACTGATATTTAAATTAAGGCCATTTAACTCTAAATGATCAACCACCACAAAACATAGCCTACCAATAGATAAATGAGACTACCTAGAAATATTTTAGAAAAGAAAGATTTGTCTGCCAGATATTAAAATACAATATGTAACTATGATAAGTAAAATAATGTCATTCGTGTGTTAGAATGCCTACACCAGAACCTGATGTGTTTTAAGTACTCAATAAACATATATGGAAGGGGTGCATTTACCAGACTCCCCTTCTAGAATTCATTTATCTCCAAGGACCTGAACCAGTATGTTATTTCAGTATGATTAGAATTCAGTTAGGATGGTTGTTAAAAATGCAGATCTCTTCCTTTCCCCTCTTCTTCCCATCCCCAGAAGGCTCATCTGAGTATTGAGATAAGAAATTTTAATTTTCGACAAGCTCCGGGTGATTTCTGATACGGATGGTCTCCAGAACACACCCTAAAGTATATTGCGCTAGAAGCAAAGACTGGGCACTCCAGAGAAAGTGAGCATCTGGCTGATCGAGAATTTCATTCCCCATTGTAAATACGTGTGTTGGCATTATGGTCTACAGGACAATCTCTTATATGTTTGTGTGAGTATCCTCACGTAATTGATAAACTTTTAGGGATCCAAAAAAATTAAATCTCCAGATCGAGCACTAGATCTTGAGTCTTTTTTGTAGATGGCCAGTTTAGCTTATTCTGGTGACGCCTCACCTTGCCACATACTTCTTTCAAACTTCAATGGCTAGTAGGTGCTCCATCTGTTTACTTCCTTTTCCCTTTCACTTAGAGTAGGATTTTGTAACAAAGTCCATTAATCACTTCCTCCCTCTGTCTACACTGGTTTAAACGTAAGGGTGGATTTCCCCCTCAGTTGGCTGCTTCTTTTCATTTGTAAATAACTAGTTTCAGAGAAAAAACGGTAAAGCATCTTTTTTTCTCCCCCTCTACTATTTGAACTTTCCTTTTCTAGAGTCGAAATTCTACAGATTGAAAAATAATGACATCATTTCTCCTAATGCCCTACTAACCAAAGACATAGACTCTCATCTTGTAGAAAATGGCATGATTATCTAAATGATGTGGTTCTTACTCAACACCATTTATCCTAACTCATTCTCACTTTCCTTCTTTCCAAATGAAAATTTTATCACATTGTATTTATACTAGATTTTGACCCATTAATGGATCATGAAACTCCTTAGGTATCTTGACCAACATTTTTTTTCAAATGAAATAAAAAAGATGAAAATAGAAAATATATAGCACCGCAAGAGACTAGAATAAATTTTTGTTTCAATTACACACGTGTGAATGTTTACGAGGTTGAGACAAGAAAGCCATCTCTTGGGATCCCTGGGTGGCGCAGCGGTTTGGTGCCTGCCTTTGGCCCAGGGCGCGATCCTGGAGACCCGGGATCTAATCCCACGTCGGGCTCCCGGTTCGTGGAGCCTGCTTCTCCCTCTGCCTATGTCTCTACCTCTCTCTCTATCTCTCACTGTGTGCCTATCATGAATAAATAAATAAAATAAAATAAAATAAAATAAAATAAAATAAAATAAAATAAAATAAAAGAAAGCCATCTCTTATTTTGAGTCCCTGTTAGAAAATGCATGAAATGTTCTGATTTGGTAAAATTGGGTAAATTTTATGAACTGTTAACAGTCTTTTCTTCATTGTCCTCTAAGTAAATTTATGTTGGATTACAAGGCCTATTTCTACTGGTGGCTGACAACTTTGTCTTGCTAAGTCATGGTAACTTGATCATCTCCATTCAAAGCCCATGCTTTCTGTAAGCAGCTATCCAGTCAAATTCTAGGACCTCTTATTCCTTTGAGGCTTCCCTCCTTTTCTCTTTTCCAAGGTGATCCAAGCTTAAGGGACTTTGGATATTGTCCTGGCATTCTAAGAGGGATGCTTGATCTGCCTGATGTTCTCTGTCCTTGCTGACAACTTCCGGGGGGGGTCCATGGATCTTCAGGAGTCTCTGGGTTATTTTTTGGGAGGGGGGCGGCTAGTGCTTTTCTCTTAAAAGTTGTGACATCCTCCATAATGCATTCTTATAATCTTCACGTGCTATCCAGTATGACTCGAAGCTCACAGCTCACTATTAGATGCTTGAATACCTTGAGGGTGGGGGTGGGGGCAAGAAAGGAAATTCTCTCTTGCAACACAGGTTGACTTCTGCAAATCAGAGGGCTTTCAGATTCCTGTTTGTGCAGTTTGCTTATAAAATTTACTGAGAACTGTGTTCTTCCAGCCTTCACTGTCCAGTTTTTACAGCAATGGAAGTTTGTAATTGTACTAGTCACATATGGCTATCAGCTCTTGAACTGTGGCTAGTGTGATTCAGGAACTGAATTTTATATCTTGTTTAGTCTTAATTAATTGAAATACAAATAGCCACATGCAGGGGCATCTGGATGGCTCAGTCAGTTAAGCATCTGCCTTCAGCTCAGGTCATGATCTCAGGGTCCTAAGATGGAGCCCCCAAATGGGGCTCCCTGCTCAGAGAGGAGTCTGCTTATCCTTCTCTCTTTTCCCTTCCCCCAGCTCATACTCTCTCTCTCAGAAAAATAAATTAAACCTTTAAAAACAACAACAACAGCAACAACAAAAGTCTCAAATAACCACATGTGGCTAGTGGCTCCTGCATTAGATAACACAGTTCTGGGCTGCATCTATCTATGCCTTCCCTTCCCTGATGACAGCCATTTAAAAAAAAAAAAAAGCTATCACTGCTGCGAAAATCATAGTGTAAGTGTAATGCACACAAGAAAAGAAGAAGGAAAGCAATTTTTAAATATCTCTTCATATAACCCTGCCCCATTTACTTCGTTTTTCTCCTTCAGTTTTACTGAGGCATAATTTACATATAATAAAAAGGTACCCATTTTAGGTGTAGAGTTCAATGAGTTTTGACAAATGTATCCAGTCAAGTAACCACCACCACAATGAAGATGAAGATTGCATTACTCCCAAATTCTTCTGCCCCTACTACTACTGTTTTGCCTTTTTCAGAATTTCATGTAAGTACAGTCCGACATACACAGTCTTCTGTGCTTGGTTTCTTTCAATCAGTGTAATGATATGAAATTTGTTCAACTGTTGCTTGTAGAGGAATCAGCTCCTTTTCATTGTTAGGTTACGTTCCACCCTATGGCTATAATACAATCTCTTTATCCATTCAGAAGTTAATTTTGGTTGTATTTGGTTTGGGGCTACTCTTTTTAAAAGCTACTCTTATGAATAAAGCACATGTCTTTTTGTGGACATATGTTTTCATTCCTCTTTGGAAAATACCTAGAATTGAGAATGCCAGGTCATGTGGTAGGTGTATGTTTATATAAGAAATTACCAAACTGTTTTCTAAAATGACTATATCATTTTGTATTCCCACACTAATATATGAGAGTTATAATTGATCCACAGCCTGACCATCTCTTGGCATTGTCACTCTTTAGGATTTTAGTCATTCTTGTGGGTGTGTCATGGTACCTGTCACAGTTTTAATTTGCATTTCCCAGATGATTAAATGTTGGTGTCTTTTTATGTACTTTCATGCCATTCGTATATCTTTTTTAGAGAAATGTCTGTTCAAAATATTTTTAAGTCAGGTTACTCTCTTCTGACTCAGCCGTAAGAATTATTTATTAGATATCATTTGTAAATATTTTTTCCCAATTTGTGGCTTGCCTTCTTAGTTTCTTAACAACGTCTTTCAAAATATGAGGATTTTTTTGTTTGTGGGTTAGTTTAGGTTTTTTGTTGTGTTTTGTTTTGTTTTGTTTTTGTGGGGTTTTTTTTTTTTTTAGTTTTAGTTTTAGTTTTTGGCTGAATGTTCAATATTGAGCAAATAAAAACTTATTTTTAATCAGTACTCTAAGTTGCTTTAATATTTATTAACATTTATTCCAAACTACAGATCAACATGGAATCTATCTCATAGAGTTGTCACAAGCCTTTCACGCAATAACTATTGAATGATCATTAGCCATGGACATATATGTTTATCCCCTCAACATATCCCCTTATTAAACAGAAGGGAGTCCTGAATATTATCAATTAAAGTAAGGTGACAAGAGGTAGGGAGATGTAAGAAGGGGAAAATTTTAAAGACTTCAAAGGAAACCTAAATAAAAGTTAAAAATAAAGCTTATTCACTCTCAGGGGCTATTTTAAAATTTTGAATAAAACCAACAATTCTCAATTTCTTCTGTGCTATTCCACAAATTCTTCTTTCTTATACACTGACTTGTCCAAATTTAGGACTGAATATTCATGGAAGACTAAAAATGGTCTGATAACTGTTTGGTTGCTGTGATCATACTCTCTATAGAATGTCTAGAAACTGACACAAAACAATGAGAGGAAAGTCACAGATTACAGTAAGAATAACTTTTCCTACTGCATTTCCTCAGAGACAAATCTACCTAATCCCTTACATCTTTAGAAATCATTAGATTTCAGGTATGAAGGTTAGCTGTGCTTTCATTACACAGTGGAAGAGTACAGCAGGTATCTAGAAAGATGTTTGTGTTGTGCTTCCTCTGGGACCACTTGTTGGCTTAGTGGTTTCTATTTGTGCAAAGACTTGGGGCTACAAGTGGAAGAAGGGCTAATTCCCGTAGGAAATTAATATCGACTACTTATGTGATTTTTTTTTCCTTTTGTCCTTCTCGGGTGAGAGTGGGATTTTTGAGTCTAGTCAAAGGTCATTTGACTGATGGATCCTCTGATGGATGTGCGATGGTATGAGGCACCAGGGGGATTGACCCCAGCTCACCCTACATAACTCATGATTGTCTTACAATACCTGAAATGCAGCAAAAATTCCAGAACATGTCTCTTGTTCTCTGCACTCACCTAGCCATTGCATGCAAGGAAAACCTCAACTCTTTGGGTAAATTATTTTCTTGAAAGATGCAATGGGTAGAAGGCTTATCTAATGGGTTGTCTGTTCACCTGGTTGAGTGAGTTATCTGTTCACTAGTTGACAAGAGCTTCCAAGGATGTATAGTTAGGCATTCTGTTCCTCAAACTGTTAAGTGTTTGTAAGTAACAAATGATGAGTGTCACACAGATCAGAGATGATGAGGGTGTTTCCCTTTTTGCCCCAAGACCTGAGAACTGAGGAAGACAGTTGCTTTTATAGAGCCAAATGAACGCTCAGACTCCAACAATTAGACAGAGCATAAAATCTTCACCAATCTGCACTGATTCAATTTTCCAACAAATATTCTTTGATCTTTCCAGACAATGGTAAATAAGCCAAAATCCCTGTCACTGAGTAGGCTTCTGATGATTCTAAACCAAAGATGATAATAAATGTTTCATGCTTTTCTTCATGGTATGAGACATAAAACCGAAGTCAACAATTTCATCTTAATTTATTTCCACAAACCTTATTTCTTTACTTGCCAATCTTTGGCAAAGAGGATAGAATTTTAAATTGGGAGAGATTTATAGGACCTGGGCCCATAGCCCATGAGCTGTCTCTGTGCAGGGGAATTTAAAAGGGATTGGCTCTGAGATGAGTAGAGAGGTCATGTCCAAAGGCAGACTGCTCTTCAAAGGAGATGGAACTTAATGGATCCTGCTTGCTGCCTTCAACTCAAGGGGAGGCTATTCAGGTACCTCCGTCAGATAGTGTTCTGAGTTAAAAGCTGCATTTAGCTTATCACGTATATGGATTTTGCTTCTTTATTTTATTTTATTTTATTTTATTTTATTTTATTTTATTTTAGGCACCTGCAGTTAGAGGTATTTGGGCTGGGGCCAGAATGAAACTTTGGCATATCTCCCATGTGACACTATCTTGTCCATGCCTGAACTACTCCACATGAACATGAGGCACCTTAATCCTTGAGCTAAGTCCAGGAGTTCAGTACAGATCCCAGAATCCACAAGACAGTGTCTAAATGAATCCGTGTTCCTGGATTGCAGGCACATGAAGTGGAGAATACGAAACTAGGACTCAACAAAGATTATCCATGAAAAAGCAATTTATGCTAAAAAGAAAAAAAAAACTGAAGAGGTGCTAATGAGTTAAAGATATATAGATAAATATACATTAAGTATAATTAAATATAATTGTATAATGTAAAATTATGAGAAAGAAGAAGAAAATATTTAATTACTCCCTTCGCAGCTTCATGCCCGTGACCTGAAGCCTCTGTATACCCACCTGAGGGTTGCCCCAGCTCTTAGAGGAGGTACCACCTTCTAGATTTTCTTATCACATTGATGGAAATTAAATAAATTCTTTGGGATGAAGGAGGAGAGGAAAAGTATCATATTTGTCTAGAACCCTATGTATTAGTCCATATTTGTCTATAACACCAGGTTTCCTTGAAGGAGGGAAAGCACAAGAGTGAAATATCCAAATGTAACTCGCACACGCTGCTGCACACTTTGCATGCTTCCATTGGGGACACTGAAATGCACAGCAGGCAAAACCTTCAAAACTGAAATTCAGTTTCAAATAACATTCAATCCTTTTATTAGAATTACCTTTGAAATACTCAGCTTTTCCACCCTTGGTCCATTAGGGTTAAGCATAGAGCGAAGGCCAAGCCACAGGCCCAAAGATAAGATACCATGTCATTTCTCTAAAAGCCAGTCCTGAGAGGTAGCCCAAATCTAAGACCTAAGAATTGATTATCTATATACTGGGCCATTATTCCCAAACAATAGCGCACCTGGTCTTTGAAATCTACATAATGCTTATGTAGACCATGTTTGAGATCCAAACTAAAGCTGTGGGCTCTGTTTCCATGTCAGTCTTTTCCATACGGTTTTGATAAAGCAAGAAATGTTGAATGAGAATTGCTTTTGACCCTGGAGACTCTGCCCAGCCATTGAAATCTAACCAGTACAATCTCTTAAAATTTTCCCAACTATGGGAATTGTTCCCAACTTTGTCAACGTGTGTCGGTTGACATACTGTATTCCTTTTTGTTAGCTAGCAACAGACTGGTTAGGAAATGAATCCTCACTTTCATCTAAATCCAAAACTGACATTATCCTTTGGCGTGGCCTTTGAACTAATTGCTGTGTATACAAGGTGGTGTTTTTGCTCTGCAGTAGTGTGACGAGGGGAACTATTCACTCATTCACCAAGTACTGATAAGCTCCTGCTGAACGCATGATTGGGATGTACAAAGACAAACAGATGGATAGACCCACTGGTTTAATGGAGCTTTCAGTCTCTTTATGGGAAACACAAAATAAATGATAAACAGCAAACAAGACCATCTGAATGCAGTAAGGGCTATGCACAGAGTAGGATGACTGAGTGGCTGGGTCACTACTTTTGACTAGATGGCCTAGGAAGACATTCCAGGGAAAATGACATTTGAGCAAAAACTTAAATAACAAGAGGGACTCAAATATGCAAAGATTGCAGGCAAAAGGAACAGTAAGTACACTTTAAGTAGAAATGAACTTTGTATAGCTAATTAAAAAAAAGTGAATATGACCAAATGCCACTGTTTCTGGGGCAGCGTGACCACGGGAAAATGGGAGGTAAGAGTAGGCAAAGGCCAACTTGCAGAGGCTTCTTAGGCCTTGTGGCCATCATGAGGAGTATGGATTATATCTAAGTGGGAAGCCATTGGACCATTTAAACAAGAAGGGAAGTGATGGGATTACAATGTGAATGCTTACAGAAACCTATA
The DNA here is from genome assembly GCF_053574225.1 of Canis aureus. NCBI lineage: Eukaryota > Metazoa > Chordata > Mammalia > Carnivora > Canidae > Canis > Canis aureus. Next base: position 66,673,527 of record NC_135624.1, read on the forward strand.
TTTGGAAGGCCAAGGAATAGTCACACCCTATAACAAAACAAACTAGCCCTTCTATTATTCTCATTTCCTTAAAGCATCTCCAGCATGAAGCATCCTCTAGCATGCGTAATATGTACGAACAGAAACATATGATGTGCCCACGAATGGCCATTCATACTCATCAAGGGCAAACATAAGTGGAGAACAGTTCTTTCTAAAGCCTGGTATTTCCTTCCTATGAAAGGACTCCAAATTAGAGAACTCTGCGTCTCTCTTAACACCTTTTCTCATTCCATATTTAGGTAGGTGACTGACTTATCTGGTTGGTAAATGTGGAGGAATAACAGTTTGTTTGTTTGACTCAGCTCCCAGATATTCCTCAAGAGAACGAATCTGCCCATAGAGGGCAGAAGCTCTCCACAGCAAGAGTACTACTTAGACAAGCCCCATCCTGTGGCCCAGCTCCACCATCATTGCTGTGACTGGATCAGCGAAGGTACCTAAATCTGAGTTCAACATTGGCGTCTCTGCCTGGTTAACAAACCTAAAGCTCCGTTCTCCAACCTCACCTCTACTAGGACTAAAAATGATATTTGGACCTCTGTGTCTCTTATTTTCCAACTTAAGAGCAAGATGGGAAAAACAAGATACCATTTTTTGGCGGGGAGGAGTCCTTAGAGACCCCAGTGTTAGTTACATACTGAGAACATAGTCGTGTCTTAGGTTCTCTCAAAGATGTAAAGGAGAAAGTAAATATACCATCTATCCAGAGGAAATTTACAATCCTCTGTGTTAAAATATTGCCATGCTGACAAAGAAAAGCATCTTCTCAGACAGAATAGAAAACCTAAACACCGGAATTAAAAAACAAAACAAAAAAAACATCAAAAACCAACTGACCAGTTTGGAATCCCTCAAGACTCTGCCACAGGCTTTATTTACACAGAACTGGTCAACCATACAACATAGAAATAGAGGGAAGGACCAATGGCAAGAATGCTCACCTGCAGTCGGCATTCTTCTTATCCGTTCATTGACTTTTTGTTGTCTTCTGGGTATTGATCTGTAAGCTTTGGCTCTCAACACTGCTTTCATCTCAGTTCTTTTCTTTTCTTTTCTTCTCTTTTCTTTTCTTTTCTTTCTTTTTTCATATCACTTATTTTCAACCCTGTGTCCTCCAGTTTCTCCCTCTCCCACACCAGGCAGCGGGAGAGGGATGCTATTCTTGGCACCTTTTCTCAAACTTCTCATTTGTCCATTTGAGCATAATACATCGCTGTAGTTCTATTGCTTCACATGTGAAGGATGGTCATGTGGCATTTTAAAGCCTACTCAAACTCTCAACTGGAAGTGTAGGGGCTGACCTATGTAACTTCCTGCCTAATTCTCACGTGGAAAAGGTGAGAGGTAAACAGGTGAGTTTGAACTCATGTCTGAGAAAATGACCCCGGACATAACGGAGCCATATGTGGTAGAGACAGACAGTTTTGTCAGCCTTACAAGGAAACCAAATACAGATCTATTAATCTTTGCTATAGGAAACAAAGCTCTGAACCACTGGATATGATATCTGAATGAACCGAGGATCAAACTATGCTCTCTTTGCCTCCAAGTACTTTTAACATTTTTAAAACGTTTTTTTCAGATGAAATGAAGACCCATCTATCTTATTGAGCTTTAGAATTAGAATAATGCAAATGTGTATATTAAAGGTTTTTTTATTAATAATAAATTTATTTTTTATTGGTGTCCAATTTGCCAACATACAGAATAACACCCAGTGCTCATCCCGTCAAGTGCCCCCCTCAGTGCCCGTCACCCATTCACCCCCACCCCCCGCCCTCCTCCCCTTCCACCACCCCTAGTTCGTTTCCCAGAGTTAGGAGTCTTTATGTTCTGTCTCTCTTTCTGATATTTCCTACCCATTTCTTCTCCCTTCCCTTCTATTCCCTTTCACTATTATTTATATCCCCCAAATGAATGAGAACATATAATGTTTGTCCTTCTCTGATTGACTTATTTCACTCAGCAGTATATTAAAGTTTTATATAAGAGCTCTGTGTACCCAATTTTTTACGTATTTGCTTGAGTTTTTATTATTATTTCTTATATACTTCAAGTTTCATAATGATGCATTTCTTAGCCCAACTATATGAGGCAATTAAAATACTTCATAGTACACATCTAAGTGTACTTGATCCAGATTTTCTGGGCTTACTCTAGAACCCTGACCCAAGGAATTTGGTTGCCCTGTTGGGTCTGTTCCAATAAAAATGAGATGGAAGAGATCCTAAGTATAAGTTGCTGACCTTTTTTTTTTTTTTTCTATTTTAAAACTTGTCCAAAAAATCATAGCTTTTTTACCTGATAGGTACCCATACCAAACAGGTTAAGACAGGAGTAGCGTAGGTGTTTCAGTGAAAATTATGGTGAATTTCCTGTGGTGTCACAGGTAGTAAGTATGCTTGCATAAATCACTGTGTAAGCCATTATGGCCGCAACTGAAGTTACGACCTTTAATTCTCTAATTGTCCTCCTCCAAGTTCTGGGGAGTGAATCAGCCTTTTGGCATCCTGCCTCACTTCTGACTGACTCAGAAATGCTTCCATCGCAGCTGCCACATATTTTTTTTTTAAAGAAGGGGCGGAATTGCTGCTATGAGTCATAAGAGAATGGGAAATAGCAATAAGGTGAAAGGTGAGGTAGGTGTCCCAATTGCAGTTTTCAAGAAATTATCAAAGGATAAATAGACCAAGAGTCCAATTTCCATTAGAAACTTTTGAAAGAGTTAGGAATTAAACCAGTTTTTAAACACTTCTCTTTATATCTGAAAATTGTCCTTTCTTCACTTTCCCATAAACAGGCACCCACACTCCCAAACAGTAGAATAAAGCGAGAGAGAACTTAACTTTCATTTCAAATCCGTCTGCTGCAAATACACTTTCCACTCTGGTTTAGCATACAGCTAAACTTAACATTCTGAGTGAATTAACCTTTTCAACCCCATGCTTGGCTATCAAACAATGCATGGTCTTAGAAGAACTATTTTTTTTTTCAAAGATTTACTTATTTATTTTAGAGACAGAAAGAGAATGCATGGCTAGCCCATGAGCAGGGAAGTGGGTCAGAGGGAGAGAGAGGAGGAGAGACGTAGATTCCCCACTGAGCTGGAGCTGCCCCTGGCTCATTCCACAACTCTGAGATCATGACCTGAGTCGAAATCAAGAGTCAGATGCCCAACCAGCTAAGCCACCCAGGTGCCCCTTAGAAGAACTAATTTAAACATCAAGAACATAGTTTGGTTGTTGATAAGAAAAGGATTTCTTTAAAGTTCAACTAGAACTCAATTTTCAGGAGAGCACATACAAATTGATTCTTTTAAGTGAATTTACAATTGGTAATTAAAAATTCCCCAAATAATGTCATAGTATGTGGTCTAAGGGTTTTTAACTCAGTTAAAACCTGAGGAAGTATAAAAATCACTGATCAGAGGCAGTAAGGCTTCAAGAACATTAGCTCAGCACTGGCCAAAGCCACAAGCTTAGAATTCAGTCCATAAGTCTCCTCAATATTTTGGAAGATTATCACGGGCCTATTGGAGAACCCAGGTTAAATGAAAACTTTGTCGGAGTACCTGGTGGCTCACTCGTTTAAGGGGTCAGCTCTTGATTTTAGCTCAGGTCATGATCCCAGGATCCTAGAATCGAGCCCAGAGTCCAGCTTTGTGCTCAGCAGGGAGTCTGCTTGAGATTCTCTCACCCCCTCCCTGTCTCTCTTTCTCTCCACTTGTGTGCACTCTCTCTCTCAAACTAATAAATAAATCTTTAAAAAATTGAAACTTTGTTTAGAAGTCGGTAATCTTGTTACAGATTTAGCTCTCAAGAAAAGCCTTGGAAATCACTTTCTTGCCCTTAATTATTTTTGAAGTAGATAAATCTTAAGTTTTTATGGATTGAAGGCCTGACTAGACACCAAGCATAAGAGAAAGAAAGAAATGGTCTCTTCACAGGGATTTCTTCTATTGTGTGTATGGATAAAAGAGAGTAGTTGACACAGTACATCACACAGTGGTCAGTAGCATTGGTCAGTAGCATGCCAGCTTGGGTCAGAATCCTGGTTCTGCCTCCTCCTCCAGCCCGTCAGATAACTTTCCACCTCTCTTTGCTTCATCTTCCCCATTCTTAAAGTGAAGATAGAGATATTACTCGCCTGATGGCATCATAGAAATCAAGTTATAAAGTGCTTAGAATAGTACCACATACGTTAAAAGCTCTTCAAAAATGTACACTACAAAAAAACATAGAGGCCTAGATAGGTTAGTGACATTTTCCAGGTGGCAAAGCAGCAGAGCTAAAATCTGATCCCAGGTCTCTGAGCCCACTGATCTTCGAGCTCAGATTTGATTTGTCCATTGCCATTTCTCCAGAATTGTGGGAATAATTGCCATACTGAGTAATTGGTGAAAATGATTTTAGCACCTCTGCCAAATTGGAAAGTTTTACTTAAAACTTTCAGTCTTTTTGTTGTTTGGTTGTTTGTTTATACAGGGGCTGATGAGGTAAGTGAACTGAAATGTTTAAATGTGCTAAAATAGAAAAGGCTGCAAATGAGTAGAGGCCTAGAGTACTGACTTTAAAACTTTGACTAATGGGTTGTTCTTTCAGGGACATGTTTTACCTCCAGACCTCCAAGCCTCTGAAGGGCTGCTCTGAGGGCCACGGCACTATTTCTAATAACTATATTTTTTGTCCCAGCAAATTGAGGGAGCCAGAGGTAATAGAACAATGTCATTATGTTTAGTTCACTGTCACAATCCTTTGGATCTCAGCAAAACATCTGCTGATATATGACTGACAATTGAAGACCTCACTTGTCTCCTCACAGAGTCATCACAATCCTTACAGATTACTAGAGTCTTTCTCCTTAAAGGAATGTGCTTTTGACTGTAAAGGAGGAAGTTGGCTGCGACACAAACTTCTAGTCAAACAAGACTGCATTTTCACTTGCTACAGGATAAGACAAGTAAGCAATAGAGGTGATGACAAGTCCCAGGAGTGATGGCACGGTGGAAAATTTCAGTCACTGAAGATCCCTCCTTCACATGCCTCACTCAGGTTAAGGCAAAGGCCGTTAGTTTTCACATACTGGTGGTCTGGGGGCACAACCCATCAGAACTCCTTGCAGCAAACTCTGCATGGTTCTAGAAATTCTCTGCTGAGAATGAGAGCCATTTGAGGAACCTAATCTGAATGTGACTCATTCTCCCACATGTAGTTTTTGTGTAAAGGGAATAAATTAATGCATAATAAACGTGTTTGATTTCCACTGATACCACTCCATCCTAAATTCCCAGAAATTCTAGTCCAGCCTTGAGTTCTCCTGATGTATAACGGGTTCCCCAGATATGATGATTGTCATGACAAAACGTAAGAGTTTATACCACAACCCCTCTACCCCAAGGGTATTTACTTGATATAGAAAACTTAAATAACTGATTATTCCAATGGTTTTAGGACACAACTTCCCACTAGACAAATGATGAGTTGTCTTGGAAAGCACTTTTTAAAAGAAATCTTCCCTTCAGCAAAGGTAACCCAACTTAATAATAATTATCTTCATTGGAGATCCAATGACCAGATTCTGCACACTTACTTGTCTCTTAAATTACATGTATAACTGTTTGCTAAGGGTTATGTCCACAGTCACAAAGTGTAAAGTTCAAAATTATTGCTGTTTACAGAATCCAAGTAAAAAGAAATAAACCCATCTCCTTGGAAATATAAGTACTGGAAGAAATACAAGCAGCCTTAAAGGATTATAAAATTTGAATACTTCAGTTATTTAAAATGAACCAAAGTTGTTTTTTGTTTTTGTTTTTTTAGACGGGACTGTGTTCACATAAAGACATGTGCATAAAGTCAGATTAAATAAAACAACATAATAGTATCACTGCAAAGATGTACAGTGCATGAATAATGACAAGGGAGTGCATTGAGAGTTACAGAGAGACATAATTAAACATGTTTTATGGAATTTCTTATAATATATATGATTGAAAATAATATATATGATGGAATATATATCATTGAAAAATTATATATTGTAGGAAAATTCTGTAAAGTATTAATTATGAAAACATCTAACGCAAGAGATATAACCAAACAATTCTCTTAACCAAACAATTTTGCAATAAATTGCAAAGATTTATTGCTATATAGTTTACATTCATTCCATATACCAGGAGTGAAGGTATAATGCTCAAAAAGACAAGTTTGCTCCCTGGCCTCCTACAGTTTACAATCTAGTAGAGATTTAGCCAAGTTGATAAGCCATAACATGATCACCCGGTAAGTGCTATGAGGCAGGACATTCACACAGGGCTCAGAGAACTTACTGGATGCACACCTGTGGGTTCTAGGCAACAGACTGGGAGAAGAAAAGGATACTCTGATGATGATGTAGAGGTAATCTGGCAAAGAAACACGAGTTGAGAAAAAGAAAGGAGGTATTCCCAGCAGATGGAAAGGCAAATATCCTAGAAGGAGGAGAACATTAGCTTTGGAGATAATCAAAGATGCCTATATGGAATCTCAAGTCAAGCCCCAGAGTATTCTGACATGATCTATAAGATCACAATCATAGGAGAAGCAATTGGTGGTTGTCTTTATTTAAATGTGGCCCTCGTGAGCCAAAAGATATCAGCAGACACACCAAGAGTACAGTTAGAAATATTCTGATACCAAGGTCTAAAGATATGGTTAGAAGTTAAACACCTCATCCGAGTACCATTAAAAACACAAAAACAAACGTGGTTGACCCCAAGAGCACCCCAATCTCTAGATTAGATGTCACATACAAAGGAAATGACAAAGTTCTTTAAAAGGGTATTACACAAATTCTCTTTGTTGGGTTAAATCTTCTCTCCTCCCCAGTCACTCAAGCAAAAGGAATTGTTAGGCACTTCGTTCACTAACAGGAAACACCAGAGGATTACATGGCATAGTTTTCAGCCACAAAAGGAATTATATTTTTTCCTCAGGAAAGAAGGGCAATTGACATAGAAAAACAAGTTGAAGAGAGTGAGTGGTTAATATCTAGTGTAATAGGTATAGTTAGAAACCACGGTATTTGCTATAGAGACTATCAGTGTCTGATTAGCAATGACTAAGTTAGATATGTTTTCTTGAAAAGGAAAATTTTGTAAAATGGGAGGGATTTGGCTTTAGCGGGAGAAGGAAAACAGGAACTGAAGAGGACATTCTAGACAAAGAAAATAGAGTGAAGCTTCAGAGACAGGCGTGGTCACAATGTATGTGTGGGTCAATGAGCCTGTCTGAAGTCAAGGAAATATTTGAACAGTTAGAAATCACTTTGAGTTGGTTGGTTGGGATAAGAAAGTGGAAAAATTGGAAAAATAGAGGCCATGCAAGTTGATACTTTAAGGCAAAAGGTGTTGATAAGTGTTGAGTTGGATAATGTGAAAACAGTCTTTACTAGTTATTCTAGCAATGCTATCAAAGAAAAAGATAAGAGAAAAAATTCCACAGCCACTGGGGTCGACAGAGAAAAGCTTTTAGTCATATATGGCAAAGTGCTGAGATCTTGAATTAAAAACCAGGAGTCAACGTCAAAGGCATTTCAAAAGAGAAAATGAAAAATAAAAAAAGCATTTGGGACTACTATCTGGATGAAGTCAAGAACACGAGAGGCAGGGAGGAACTAAGAATGATTAAGTGGCTATGTAAATAGTGGCTTCAGTTGGCGCAAGTGGGAAAGAAAGATGGAGTGAGTTTTGTCGCTATTGAGCTTAACAATGAGGTACTCAAGTAGAAATGTCCACTTAAATGGTTTAAAAGAAAAAGAAGACTTACAGATTAAGTGAGAGGACAAGTTTGGAGTCATAAGAGATAACTTTACATAGATTCTTTTCTAAAAAAGGGTAGCATGGTAATTATCTTAGCTTTTTTGTTTACAGCAGAATTCTTACTTCAAACAAAACCTAAACCATGTGCCAAGTCTTCCCTGTTTTTTTTTTTTTTTTTGTAAACAGAAGAGAGAGGTACTTTTTAAAAGTGAAGGTCCTAGAGCTTCTTTCTTCACCTAATCCCTCACTCCATTGCCGTGAAGTGGAAATGGGACTAGGAAATATGAGGAGGGGGACATTCATGGAAAGAAGCTGAACCAGCCCAGGAGAATTTCTTAATTGGAGGTAGGCATGGCTGGCAGTAATGGGAGCAAGGTGGGAGACACCCTGAGACAGCCAGTCCAGGCTGAGTAAGCAGTGCACACAGTCAGCACAGGGATGGGTTGGGCTATCTTCAAATGGAGCTGGCACTCAAGAGCCCAGTCAACAGTTGGTGTGAGTCACAGCACGCAGATAATCAGACAAGGCAGTGGGTCTGAACCAGGTGGGCTGCTTGGAAACAAGAAGCTCAACCTTGGCCAAATGGCAGAGAGGCAGTATGGAATCAGGAAACCCAGGCTTGGCCAGCTGGGTATTGTTGGCATGGAGGATTAGTCTCCAGGTCACTGGGCCACTTACTTATTCACTCAGACAAAAAATATTTCCACTCTGAGCCAGGCATTCTGTTAGACCCTGGGATACCACGGGAAGGAAAGAAAAGGACACAGTGCCTTGTCTTTACACACTGTGTGCAAGGATGTCGCCCATATTCCAGAAAATTCTGCTCTCTCCTCCCTTTTACAAGACACTTCCTGTGACCAGTGTCTATTGAACTTCACTTTGTGAATTACTACTTTAAATGAGTGAATTTTGTGACGTGTGCAGTCACATCTCCAAAACAAAAACCCTAGCCCCTCCACTTTCTAGCTGTGTGACATGGGCCTAGTTACTGAATCTCAGTATGCCTCAGTCTCCTCATCTGTAAAGTGGGAATAGTAGTAGCACTTCCCTTTCCAGGTTGTTGTAAGAATTAAATAACTCAACTCATGGAAAAGGTCTAGAAGAGCACCTGACACATACCAAGTGCTAGATACATTCTGGCTTTTGTTAGTAATGTTAGAAGGAGGAGGACTCTTTACCCAGCTGACAGCATACAGTAAATAAAATTATGTTAGTAATGTTTCCCATAACAACAACAACAAAATCTTTGTAAATGTCATTTTTTTATTTTTATTTTTTTAAAGATTAATTTATTTATTTATGATAGACATAGAGAGAGAGAGAGAGAGAGGCAGAGACACAGGAGGAGGGAGAAGCAGGCTCCATGCCAGGAGCCCGACGCGGGACTCGATCCCAGGACTCCAGGATCGGGCCCTGGGCTGAAGGCAGCGCTAAACCTCTGAGCCACCCAGGGATCCCCTGTAAATGTCATTTTAAATCATGCATCCTCCTTTACTGCTGGATCTTTAGCTTGTTTCAAGTTAAGAGGTATTTAAGTTATACCGCAATAAGCATGTTTGTGTGCAAAGGTTTGTTTTTTTAATCATTCCCTTGAAATCAATTCTCAGAACTGGCATTATGTTTTCCAAGGGTATGACGTCTTAGAGATTCAGTACAAGGACTGCCAAAGCCTTGTTGAAAAATCTGCTTCGAATGTCCTGTCTCATGTCAACCACGTGTGAGACTGGCTGTTTCATGGCACTGTGGTCACACTAACTGGTCTCCCTTCTTATAATCTTTGCTAATTGTATCCCACCATTTTTTACATTGCACTCAACTCATTGTTACTGAGGTGGAACATTTTTTTCAAACATTCTTTTGGGTATTTTTTAAAACCATTTTTCCATCTAGTTCTTAGGAAAACCAGAAACTTAGGTTTTTTTCTTCGAATGCCAGGAACTCTTTATACACGGACTATTTATCTTGCTGTTTCACAAAATACAATATGAATAGAGAAAAAAAAAAACCTTGGTATAAAGGCGAGTACAGTGCAGCTACTTTTCATTCATGACATATGTAGGTTAGGTTCTCAGATAACTACAAGTAACTTTTTCCTGTTAAAAATCAAGTTCCAATGTCTGTTTTTCTGTCACTGTTCTTTGTGAGGAGGTGGTTCTTGAACGATTAGACAATGCCTTGTTGGTGAGAATTTCCCACCAACGAGAAGTAAATTTTGAGATCGTAGATGGTCTCTTATTTTAATGAAAGGGCTTCCTGAGGAAATGAAAGTGTTATGTTTTAATGTGCTACCTCTTTGATTATAGGAGATACCTAACTTCTTTCTGAAGGCATTCAGCCTGCACCCCACATGCCCAAGGCAAGATTCAAGAGCTGCATCCCTCAAAGTCCATGTCCCCATGACTCTGACCTTTATCTCTCTTTTTCATTTTTATAGCTGCGTTCCCAGGAATTGTTCTAGAATGTGAGATGAATACCCTCGCATTTAATCACTCTTCAGATAAAGCTCATCTGACCTGGCAACTGTAATTTTAAAGAGCTTGCATGTTTTAACGACTGTTTTATCACCACCAAACTGAGATGTGTAAAGAGCAAACCTCCCTGGTACAGCTGCACCCATTTGTTTGAAACATTTGCTGTGTTTTATTCTGCAAGGATTGTTTCTTTAGCAAGTCACATGAGCTATGATACACAGTTCAATACCATGTAACATTTCCGTGGACTTCTAAGACACCAAGCCATCTTCAAAGAAGCAGTGGAACCCAGGTTTGTTTGTAGAGAAAGCCCAAGGCAGCATTTAACAGGGGACAGGCTTTGGGAACAGAGTGTGTTTCCTACAATTGGTGGTCCCTTCTATAAAAAGCAAAACCACTTTTTTTGTTGAAGAGGAAATTCTGCTAGTGGATTTTTCCCCAGAGTTGCATCTTGGTTTTATTTTGTGTGTTTCATACCTAGTCTATCCTTGTTGAGGATATAGTGTAGAAGTGGGTATGGATGATGTGTGGGGGGAGGCGATGGATGTTCTAATGACAAAAGTAGGATTGTCAGAGTAGTTGTATAGACTAAATGAAATCCAGTATACTCCCTCTTTCAGTTATTGGGGAGGGTGGTTTGACTGAATTTGAAATTCTTTAGATATTGATTATAGCCCTTGATGTGAAAGAATAGATGTTATTCATTTTTTTTAAATGTGGCATCTAGAAACAAAGAAGTCATACATCCATTTACTCATTTGACCTATATATTGTAACCACTATACATCCAGCATTGCACTGCATTAGGAGAATACAGTGATGAAGTCTATGTTCCTTCTTGCATGCCTTCAAACCTACTATTTATTCCTTCCCTCCTTCTCTTTCTTCCTTCTTCCCTCCCTTTCTTCCCTTCCTTCCCTTCCTTCCCTTCCCATACTAAAAAAAAAAGCAGCTATAAGAGAATGAACAAGGGGTCTGGGAGGTAACGGGAGGTGTTCCTATAAAATCTTGAACTCCTGGAGCCTCAGGTTCCTTTATGGTGAAATGGGAGTAACAGTACGTAACACATTAAGGGGATCTGAGAAACAAATGAAATGTCTTCAGAGTGGCCCAGACTAAGCACCTGATAATGATAGATTAAACATTTTGTCTTTCATTAGACAGAATAGAGAAGAAGGGTTTCCTAGGCTGAGGGAATGTCCTGGGTAAAAGGTACCAAGACAGAAGGTTTTGTTCAGAATGATTAATGTTTCATTATACAGTGCTTGCCCAACTGGGAGATGGTGCAAGATAAAGATGAAGAAGTAAGTTACTCTTAAGGGCTTTGTTTTCCCTGCTAAGCAGCTTGGGTGGGATCGGACGAGAAGGAGTAAAACAGGGAAAGAGTGTGATTGTGTAGACTGGAGGTGAGAGAAAAAAACCAGGCTGATCAGTTAGGGGCCTGTGAGAACAGAGAGAGCCAGCGAAGACTAGGTTATGAAATATAGGGATAGAGGTTTAAGGATATTTAAGAAAAAAAAAATAAACCTCATCCAAAACAGGTGTTCCTCAAATCTTATTTCAAAACATGCATGCCCACCAATAGGTGCTCAGTGTCAGAGTCCCTGCTGACCTCTCACCTTTGAGGTGTCGAGGATGATTTCTCAGCTTCTCAGGAGGAGCTGAGAAATATGAAAGGTTATCAGTGTTTTGATCGTTTCACTAGCTCAGCTAAGACAGGATGGTTCTAAATTCCATTCATACTACAAGCCTGGTGGACAATGAATCCATTTCACAGATGAGGAGTCTGAAGCTCAGAGTGGTTTGGTAACTTGGCCGAGGTCACATGGTTAAAATTCAGAGTCAAGACTGTGTGACTCCAAATGGTAAAACCCTTCCATCACAAGATACTACTTGATTATTGGTCAAACTCTTGTTCTCAACACTGGCTCAACATCAAAATCATTAGGGGATTGTTGTTGTTGTTGTTGTTGTTGTTGTTGTTTTTAAGTAGAGAGGTCTAGGTACCATCATAGATTTACCAAATCAGAAATTTCTGGGGGGAATGGCAGGGCCATCTATGCTTTTGTAGACCTCTTGAAAAATTCAGATGTGTAAGCTGAGTGGAGAAGTTACTTCATGAAGGTAAGAATAAAGTGTTGCCCACAGCAGAAAGTTAAGTGAAATGAAGGAATTCATACCTCTGTTTATTGATGAGGAGAATTATGGATTAAGCTTCTGTCTGGGCCTTATCCTTTCAAGCAGATCATACAGTATCAGAAACAATGAATGACAGTAGGGTGGAAAAAATGAAGTCTCACATCTCTCATCCCAGATTAACTGAGAAGTAAATGTGTTGCACAGTGATCCAATAATTCCCAACTCAGATAGGAATTGATTGGGACACCTGGGTGGCTCAGTGATTCAGCACCTGTCTTTGGCCCAGGGTGTGATCCTGGAGTCCCAGGATCAACTCCCACGTCGGGCTCCCTGCATGGAGCCTGCTGCTCCCTCTGCCTGTGTCTCTGCCTCTGTGTGTGTGTGTGTGTGTGTGTGTGTGTGCATGATGAATAAATAAATAAAATATTTAATTTAAAAAAATTAAATTAAAAAAGATAGGAATTGATAGATGAAAGTCAGCATTTAAAAGGGAAAAGCAGAAAAAAATGTATTCTTTTCTGGTCCCTTTCAGTAGATGCTACAGTAAGCTTACTGTAATTCTTTGATTAATTTCCTCTATATCAAGGATCTAAACTGAAATCTCTAAGTTCGGACTGATAAGCTTTCCCTTCTCTCTATCTAGCTTCCTTCACGTGTTCAATTTCTGCTCAACCTGTATGAGTCAACTCAAAGGAAGCTTTACCTGATCCCCATGCTGTTCTAAGCTCTGTTCTGCCATAGTGTCCTGTGTCTACTGCCAGCAGAGCCTTAAACACACTGGAGCACAGCCATTGCTTGTATTGCCAGTCTCTGTCTGGACTGTAAGGTCTCTGAGGGCAAAGGCTGTTTCTTATTCCACCTTATATCCTCAGACTCTAACATGGAGCATAGCACAGAGTGACTATAAATATTTGTGGAATGAATAAAGGATGAGAGGGAGAAAAGCAGTGGAAGGAGGGAGAGAGAGGGGAGAGACAGAAAGAGGAAGAGAAGAAGGAGGAAAAATGGGAAGAAGGAAACTAGAAACTTCCTTTGGAGATTATCAACACAACTTCTCTTGAACCTCAATGGCTTGAAAGGTAAAAAGTAAGATGCACAGGGAAATACAAATCAACACCACAATGAGATCCCACCTCACACCAGTGAGAATGGTGAAAATTAACAAGACAGGAAACAACCAATGTTGGAGAGGATGTGGAGAAAGGGGAGCCCTCTTGCACTGTTGGTGGGAATGTGAACTGGTGCAGCCACTCTGGAAAACTGTGTGGAGGTTCCTCAAAGAGTTAAAAATAGACCTGCCCTACGACCCAGCAATTGCACTACTGGGATTTACCCCAAAGATACAGATGCAGGGAAACGTCGGGACACCTGCACCCCGATGTTTCTAGCAGCAATGGCCACAATAGCCAAACCGTGGAAGGAGCCTCGGTGTCCATCGAAAGATGAATGGATAAAGAAGATGTGGTCGATGTATACAATGGAATATTACTCAGCCATTAGAAGTGACAAATACCCGCCATTTGCTTCAACGTGGGTAGAACTGGAGGGTATTATGCTGAGTGAAGTAAGTCAGTCGGAGAAGGACAAACATTATATGGTCTCATTCATTTGGGGAATATAAAAAATAGTGAAAGGGATTAAAGGGGAAAGGAGAGAAAATGAGTGGGAAATACAGAGAGAAAAACAGAGAGGGTGACAAAACAAGACAGACTCCTAACTCTGGGAAAGGAACAAGGGGTAGTGGAAGGGGAGGTGGGTGGGCGGATGGGGTGACTGGGTGACGGGCACTGAGGGGGGCACTTGATGGGATGAGCACTGGATGTTATACTATATGTTGGCAAATCGAACTCCAATAAATAAAATAAAGAAAAAAAGTGCACAAAACACCGCATGCATGCAAAAAAGTACGATGCGAAATAACTATTGTGCTAATTAAAGATAAAGAAGCAATAAGCAAATATATGGCCTCAGATCCCTAGGAACGTGATAAAATTTAAGTTTCTTACAAAGTTTCTTTTATTATTGCATATGAATAACCTAATTTATTTCAGCTAGTTTATAGACACCAATGGGTGAGAAAGGGCAACAATGCCCCCCAAGGCCAAAGGCAAGCAGCTCAGGAAGCAACCAAGATTTCTTTCCTATTGGCAGAGTGCTCAGGGAGATCCATCAGGGAATGACTAAGATAAATGGCAGGCTTGGTCACAATGGTAATTTGAAGGCTGAAGGCAGAGGGTACAGAATAAAGCACCATACAAGAGGCTTTTTTTTTTCACATTTCTTGTTCACTTGGAGGCGGCTAAAGGCAGTTTAGTAACTTGTTAAATGTAGCCTCAGTGATTGCAATTGAACACCAGCACACAACATACCACAAAAACCTAAACAAAATAAAACAGAAATATTCCATTTGGGTTCCATTATACAATTGTAATATTTAATTTTATTTATTTTTTTAATATTTAATTTTAATATTAGAATCAATACATGTAGATTGGATAAATCTCTGAGTCCACCTCCACCTAAGTGTGAGGGCTGGGCTTTTGTATTGCTGAATCCTCTTTGACTGTCAGAGCAGCTGACATAGAGTAGTTGATGAATGAATGAGTGAATGAATGAATGAATGAATGTGCATGCCTGTATAGTTCATTAAGATGAAACTAAGCAATATAGGTAAGTGCACTTGTTTACCAACAAGTAAAATCTTCAGCTGACTAAATGCACCCATGATTTCTTGACTTGAAGACTTTGTGCTGAGCCTTCTGTTCTCACATCGTTGTTTATTATGCTTTCTTATTAAGAAGTTAAAACAGCAAAATAGTATTAACAGTAATTAGCCTTGGGGATAAAAGTAAACCCAAGCACAATTTAGTGCTTACTAACAGCCCATGAAGACAGGAATCATCAAAAATAAGTAACCCATTAAGTTGACAGTGTAATTGCAAACTGCCAGGCATTAGTCAGCCAATACACTTTGGCCATACCATTCCTGTTTAGAGAATATTCCCATGTTTCACTGCCTCAAGTCTCCTACACAATCTTTGCTCCCTTCGGCTCAGCACGTGACCTTAAGATTTACTTTGCTAAGGAAACACAGGTTGTCAAGAATGCCCTTGCCTTCTAACTGTGCTCTCCAAATGCCCCTGAGTCTGATAATCATCTTTCCCTCTTCCCCTTTGCCCCAAGAGGAAGATGAGTTCCCTCCCTTGACCCAGCTGCAGTCTGTGTGTCTCATTCCTTTGCAACTTCCTCATGAAGAGGCAAAAGCTCTCACGCAGCCTCATGACCATAATGAATTCCAACTCTTTGGGTTCTAATGGCTCATTCTTCAATGTTGCTGAGGTTTTCTGCATCCTTAAGTCTCTCTCTGTCTCTCTTTCCTTACCTAGTTATTTCCTCTCCTCAAGTTTTCCAAACGAGAAGCTAACGCAACAGATCTCCTCTTCCATCCTGGTCTTGTACCCACCATTCCACCCAAAATACAATGACAAACATTGTCAGAAACTTCAAAGTCAATAGGCCAGAGGACTGATTACTCAGTGTTGATCTTGACTAACCTCACCCTTCACATGTACCACTGTGGCCTTTCCTCCAGGAGTGCAGTGTTCTGAAAAGGTACATCACACAATCTTTCTCTCTCACAGCACTCTTCTAGATAGGGCGACTGGCCCTTATATATTGAACAAATTCCTGCTTATGCATTTCAAACTAAATTTCCATTAATTTGTTTATATTTTTGCCTTCTTTTTTAGTTTATGAGATTCTGGCCAGCAAGGGAAATGTCTGATTTAGCTTTGTCTCACAAGTGCCTGACACATCGATGGTGACTTCTAAAATTTTAATGAAAGAAGACAGAGATGGAGGGAGAGAAAGAAAGTCTATGGTTATCTAATGATACCCAGAAGACGCATGTAAATGTATTGATTTATAATGTCTGCATATAAATACAAAAAAATAGAAGTACTATCCTGTATCAGAGATGGCTCTGTGTTTTAGACATCATGGAATTTCAGGGCATGGGGTTACCTTAAAGATTACCTTTAAGTGAAGAAAGAGAAGGACAGGAACTAAAAATCATTTGTCAAAATTCACACAACAAAAACAAATCAGGAATCCACAACTCCAAATCCAATTATTTACTACATACTAACCTTAGAAGTTAATTGGTTAGTTAACTAATTAACAGATATTTTTTAAAACGGTCGAATACTTACTAAGCATCAGGATTGTTCCAAGTGTTCAAAGAATAAAACACTTATGACAGGGACAGACGATATACCAACACAAGTAATAAGATGTCAGGTAATAATAACTGTTAAAGAAAAATAAAGCAATGTAAAAGGATAACTAGTGACTGGGGAGGTAGTATATACATTTTTTTAGATGGGCTGGCAATCAAAAGCTTCTCTGAGGAGATGACATTTGAACACAAAATTGAGTTATGTTTTGAATGATTTAAAAAGCATGTTGTGCAAAGGGATTGGGGAAATGTAGGTATAAAAGCCCTAAATACAAATGATCTTGGTGTGAGTATAAGAGACTCATGACACACAGAAGTGAAACATGAAGTCAGTGATTCTGGCAGGGCTCAGAGCACAGAAAATCTTGAAAGCCACAGTAGAAATTTGGATGATACACTGATATTACAGGTTTGGTGTTAGGGATAGTACAATAAGATTTCTATTTTAAAACCAGTCTAAAAAGGTTAAAAAAAAATAAAATTAGTCTAGCAGGACACCTGGGTAGTTCAGTTGAGCTTCTGCCTTTGGGTCAGGTGGTGGTTCTGGGATCCTGGGATTGAGTCCTGCATCAGGCTCCCCACAGGGAGTCTACGTCTCCCTCTGCCTATGTGTCTGCCCCCCACCCCGTGTCTCTCATGAATAAATAAATAGTATCTTTTAAAATATTAAATAAATAAATAAAACAAGTCTAGCTGTTGGGGGAATAGATTATAAACACACAAGAGGCATACAGAGATCAGGAAGGAGTCCATGTGAAGGATTAGGGGATGGATGCAGAGCCCAACAGGCTGGAGAGTGGTTGGATGTGGATGCATTTAGAAGGCAGAGCTAACTGACTACTCTCTTAGATCTTCTGGGTGGTGGATGGAGTAAAATAGGGACTCAAGAAGGATTTCTGGGGGCTTATCTAGAGAAACTAAACATACGGTGGTGCCATCCACTGAGATGAGGGAGAGCAGACGAGCAACAAGTTTGGTAGGCATGGAAGGAAATTGGGAATTCTGTTTGGGACATGGACAGGTTGAGGTGAATTCATGACTTTTCCAGTTACTCGTAGATAAGATTTCAGCTCAATTTTATTCATAAAAACAGTCTTGATTCAGAACATAAAATATTCAAATCCACACATTAGTCAACATTCTGAACCTAACTTTAAATTTTCTACCATTCCCCAATACAGACCTGGTTCTAGCTACTCTTTTGCTTGACACCAGGGACCAAACAGGGAAAGGTGGGAGATGATAAGGAGATAGAGGAGTCTCACTTGGCTGAGAGACTTCAGATTCTGGGTGGTAGGAAGCTAAAGGTGCTCTCTTTCAAGGGACAGTTTTATTTTATTTATTTCAAAATCTTCTTGAACTTCCCTTGACTAAGGCAGATGAATGCTTCTCTAGGTGGGCTGGTCACTTGTACCTCCTTCCTCAGCCCTGGGGCATCCATTGGCCCACCTCTTTCTCCTTGTGGATTTCCTAGCAGGAGAGAGTCAAGTTCTGTCCAGAGTCCCTTTCAGCTTTCTGGATATAAGTTGGACACCTGTCCTCTGCGCCTCCCAACAAAGGATCCTTTTCATGGTTTTCTGAGTGGCCCCCTGAAGAACATTAAGAGAAGAAGGTTTGGATGACAAAAACTCCGTCATCCTACTACTAACGTGAAAGTGAAGGAGGATGGGGACTAACACCAGGGCCACACACTCTGAAAAGAGAATGATCTTTATCAATCTCATAGCCACAATCCTTTGCCAACACCCCCTCTCATCTCTGACCTTTTTTTACACCCTTGGTTTAACTTTGGCCAAAGGTTTTGGATAGATTCTCTTTAAGATAATTTTGTTTGCAAACATACCCATAAAGCACAGGAAGTCAACCTTATACCCAGTTAGATAGCTGATACCTGTTTGTGTCAATGTGCTTCCAAGTACCTGTGTATGTGTGAGCTGCTGTGGGAGAAGCATCTCCACAGGAAGCAGGGGACAGAGCCTCTGTGGGGTCCTTCAGAGAGCAAGTGCCAATCAGAACCATCTTCTCTTATTCACCTTTTATGATCTGCTTCCCTTTCCTTAACTTGCCCAGTAATTACCAACTTTCACCGACTGATTTTAGCACAAATATCCCCCCTCCCCATAAGCATTCAGTTACAAAGGCAAGTTATAAAATAGCATTGTTTCCATTGATCTCTATTTTTTGTTTCAGGTCCTCTCTGTACCTGGTCCCTTTTGCCCATGGAATAGCTGGAATAATCATGCCCTCTTGTGGTGAAGTCCGAGTTCTGCAGGGTAGGAGACCTGCTGTTTACTTTGGGGACAATTTCCCATGATCTATATATACTTTACTCTCTAGAGGGTGCTTAGATCTGCCTTATTTATGAGTCTGAAGTTGAGTGATATGAATGTTCTCATGACTTTTAAATCTATATACGTCAACTAGGTTTTACCTTGTGAAACATTTTGTCTGAAATTAATGTGAACATTCTATCTCGACATCAAAGCCATTAGGCCCGTTTGCAGTTTATCTTCTTATTGCTGGCAACTTAAGACTAAAAAATAAGCCATCCTTGGGTGCCTGGGTGGCTCAATCAGTTAAGCACTGGACTCTTGATTCTGGCTCAGGGATGATCTCAGGGTGGTAAGAGTCCCATGCTGGGCTCTATGCTCAGCGAGGAGTTTGCTTGGGATTCTCTCCCTCTCCCTCTGCCCCTCTCTTCTCTCATTCTCTCTCAAATAAATTGATAACTCTTCTTTTCTAAATAAGCCATCCTCCATTTTCACTAACTGATTTAATTTTTTAATTAAATTTTTTATTTTGAGATCATTACAAATTGACATGCAGTTAGAAGAAATAATACAGAGAAATTCTCTGTACCTGTTACTCAGTTTCCATCAATAGTAACATCTTAGGAAACTATAGGATATATCACAACTAGATTATTAAAATTGCTGCAGTAATAATACAGAAAAGCTTCACCACAGAGATACCTCATTTTGCCCTTTTATTTTTATTTATTTTGTATATATTTTTTATTGGAGTTTGATTTGCCAACATATAGCATAACACCCAGTGCTCATCCCATCAAGTGCCCCCCTCAGTGCCCGTCACCCAGTCACCCTATCCCCTCACCCACCTCCCTTCCACTACCCCTTGTTCAGTTCCCAGAGGTAGGAGCCTCTCATGTTCTGTCTCCCTCACTGATATTTCCCACTCACTTTCTCTCCTTTCCCCTTTAATCCCTTTCACTATTTCCTATATTCCCCAAATGAATGAGACCATATAATGTTTGTCCTTCTCCAATTGAGTTACTTCATTCGGCATAATACCCTCCAGGTCCATCCAAGTTGAAGCAAATGGTGGGTATTTGTCGCTTCTAATGGCTGAGTAATATTCCATTGTATACATCGACCACATCTTCTTTATCCATTCATCTTTCAGTGGACACCGGGGCTCCTTCCAGGGCTTGGCTATTGTGGACATTGCTGCTATAAACATTGGGGTGCAGGTGTCCCAGGGTTTCCCTGCATCTGAATCTGTGGGGTAAATCCCCAGCAGTGCAATTGCTGGGTCGTAGGGCAGGTCTATTTTTAACTCTTTGAGGAACCTCCACACAGTTTTCCAGAGTGGTTGTACCAGTTCACATTCCCACAATTCTGTTTGTCTTTTTTTAAATTTTAAATCTTCTGCAACCAGTTCACATCCCCACCAACAGTTCATTTTGCCCTTTTAAAGCCAAAAGCATTACTGTCCATGGAAGCCACCAGTTTCCTGGAAGCCACTAGTCTTTCTACATTTCTAGAATTTTGCTGGTTCAAGAATATGATTATATAAATGGAATCATACAGTATGTAGCCTTTTGGAATTGACTTTCTTTGTCACTCATCATAATCATCTGGAGAATCATCCAGATTGTTATGCACATCAATTTGTTCCTTTTTATTGCTGAGTAGTATTCCTTGATATGGGTAACCATCATTTCCTTAACCATTTATCTCGTGAAGGACACCTGGATTGTTTCTAGTTCAAGGGCTGTTAAAAATAAGGCTGGTATAAACATCTCTGTGCAGATTTTTGTGTGAACAGAAGTTTTCATCTCTTTAGGATAAGTGCCCAGGAGTGCAACTGCTGAGTTGTATGGTAGGTTCATGTTTAGCTTTTTAAATTTTTTTTTTAAATTTTATTTATCTATGATAGTCACATAGAGAGAGAGAGAGAGAGAGAGAGAGAGGCAGAGACACAGGCAGAGGGAGAAGCAGGCTCCATGCACCGGGAGCCCGACGTGGGATTCGATCCGGGGTTTCCAGGATCGCGCCCTGGGCCAAAGGCAGGCACCAAACCGCTGCGCCACCCAGGGATCCCTGTTTAGCTTTTTAAAAAACTACTAAAATGTTTTCTCAAGTGGCTGTACCAACTTACATTCCCACTAGAAATGTATGAGAGGTCCACTTTCTATGCATCTTTGCCAGCACTTGATACTGTCACTTTTTTTTTAGTTTTAGCCATTCTGATAGGTGGATAATACACTGCATTGCGGTTTAAACATGCAATTAACTGATGGCAAATGGTGTTGAACATTTTTTACTGTGATTGTCTGCTCTTATCCACTTCCGTAAAATGTCTCTTCATATCTTCAACCCACTTCCTAATCAGATTTTTTTTTAAATTATTGAGTTTGAGAGTTGTATATCCTAGACACTAGTCTTTTGTCAGATATGTGGCTTGGAAATCTTTTCTCTCAGTCTATAGCTTGTTTTTCATTCTCTTAGGTAGGATCTTTGCAGAGAAAACGTTTTAAATTTTTGTGAAGCCAAATTTATCAATTTTACCTTTGATGAACCATGCTTTTGGCATCCAGTCCAAGAATTCATTGCCTAGCCCTAGACCCCAAAGATTTTTCTCCGGTTTTTGCCTCCTAAACATTTTATAGTTTTATGTGTAACATTTAAGCCTGTGATTCACTTTGAGTTAATTTTTTGTCTAAAATCTAAAACTTAGGCAGAGGTTTGTGGGTTTTTTTTTTATTTGTTTGCTTTACATATAAATATTGAATTTTTTCTGGCATCATTTGTTGAAAAGGCTATCCTTCCTCCATGGAATTTTGTACCTTTGTCAAGAATCAGTTGGACAGGGATATAATCAGCAAGTGAAAAGACAACTCTCAGAATGGAAGAAAATATTTGCAAATCATATATTTGATAAGGGGCTAATATCCAGAAAATAAACTCTTACAATTCAATTACAATTGTAATTACAATTACAATTTTACTGAAAGTTTTTTCTCATTTTAAAAAATTACAGAAAAACAGTCTGATTTGGGTGAAGAATTTGGATAGACATTTCCCCAAAGAAGAAACACAAATGACCAAAAAGCACATGAAAAGATGTTCAACATCACTAATTATTAGGAAAATACAAAACAAAATCACAATCCATTAGCATGGCTGTTATAGACAGAAAGACAGACAGACAGACAGATAAAGAAAGAAAGAAAGAAAGAAAGAGAGAGAGAGAGAAAGAAAGAAAGAAAGAAAGAAAGAAAGAAAGAAGAAAGAAAGAAAGAAAGAAAGAAAGAAAGAAAGAAAGAAAGAAAGAAAGAAAGAAAAGAAAGAAAGAAGAAAGAAAGAGAGAGAGAAAAGAAAGAAGAAAGAAAGAGAGAGAGAAAAGAAAGAAGAAAGAAAGAGAGAGAGAAAGAAAGAAAGAAAGAAAGAGAGAGAGAGAGAGAGAGAAAGAAAGAAAGAAAGAAAGAAAGAAAGAAAGAAAGAAAGAAAGAAAGAAAGAAAGAAAGAAAGAAAGAAAGAAAGAAAGAAAGAAAGAAAGAAAGAAAGAAAGAAAGAAAGAAAGAAAGAAAGAAAGAAAGAAAGAAAGAAAGAAAGAAAGAAAGAGAGAAAAGAAAGAAGAAAGAAAGAGAGAGAGAAAAGAAAGAAGAAAGAAAGAGAGAGAGAAAGAAAGAAAGAAGAAAGAAAGAAAGAAGAAAGAAAGAAAGAAAGAAACAAAGAAAGAAAGAAAGAAACAAAGAAAGAAAGAAAGAAAGAAACAGAGAAAGAAAGAAAGAAAGAAAGAAAGAGTGTTGGCAAGGATGTGGAAAAATAGGAAGCCTTGTGCATTTGTTGGCACAAGATGAGATTGTAAAATGGTGCAGCCGTTATGGAAGACAATATGGAAGTTACTCAGAAACTTAAAAATTGAATTATCAAATGATCCTGAAATTCCTTATCTCAACATATGGACCTAGGAGGAATGAAAGCAAGAGTTCAAACAAGTATTTGTGTACCTACATGTACAGCATCATTATGTGCAATAACCAAAAGACAGAAGCTACCTAAGTGTCCCTTTATAAAAGAAGGGCATTCATCTCAAATCTTTGAGGATTTCCACCACTATCTTTTCTCCCAGCTGCTTGTGTTCTCATATGTTGTTATCTTTTGTTTCTAGCCTTCTGGACAAATTCAACAATCCCTGTCACTGCTAATTAGTAACTTTATTTATTTTTTTAAAAAAATTGTTAAAGATTTTATTTATTCACCCATGAGAGACACACACACACACACACAGAGACAGAGACACAGGCAGAGGGAGAAGCAGGCTCCATGCAGGGAGCCCGATGTGGGACTCGATCCCGGGTCTCCAGGATCAGGCCTTGGGCTGAAGGCGGCACTAAACCGCTGAGCCACCTTGGCTGCCCTAATTAGTAACTTTAAAAACAAAAATCTTCTGCAACCAATTAGTAAATAAGCTCCTAAAATATATTTGTGTTAAAAAAGAATAGAGGGGAACCCATATCTTAATTTTATTTCTAAAATTCTGCCGTCTATGTACACAGAGCTCTAGACAGGAGACTTCCTTAGCCAAGAGGTCAGGCTCCTGAGTCAAGCTGTCCCTGTCTGCAATGCAAATCCTCCACACACCAGTTTTGTGGTGTTTCCTCTCCTTTCTGTTCAAAATCAAGGAACTCTTAGTACCTACCTCACAAAGTATTGGGCAAACTAAATGCCACTTGCTAATCACAGACCCTTCCCTCTCTTCAAAAGCCACCACTGTCCTGAATTTTACTGAAAGTTTTTTCTCATTTTAAAAATAACTGTATCACTAAATGTGCATTCATACACTGCAGTTTCATTTTGCCCATTTAAAAATTATTTTTCGCTTGTCTTTTTTTAAATAAGTGTCTTATTTTATAGTTTTAGATACACAGGAAATTTGCAAAGAGTAGGGAGATTTCCCAGACATCTTGCGCTCTCTTCCCCTATTGTTAACATCTTGCGTTCCTCTGATAGTTTATCACAACTCAACTCAGGAGCCAACATTAGTGTGTTACTATTAACTAGAGTCCATAGGTCATTCAGATTTCCTTCATTCTTACCTAATGTCCTTTTTCTCTTCTAAGATCCCATCCACAAGGCACATTACACTGTGTCATCATGTGTTCTTAGGCTCCTCCTGATTGTTACAGTTTCTCCGACATTCCCTAGCTTTGGGTAACACGACAGTCTTAAAGATTACTGGTCAAGTATTTTGTAGAACATCCTTCCACTGGCATTTATCTTATGTTTTTCTCATGATTAGCCTGGGGTTGTGGTTTGGGGAGAAGAAGACCACAAGGTAAAATACCATTCTTATCACATTACATCTAGTGTATATACTATCAACATTACTTATCACTGATGATGATAACCTTGGTTACCTGGCTGAGATGATATTGTCAGGTTTCTCCACTGTGCAGTTTCCTGCCCACCCCCCACCCCCCACTTTTCATACCGTACTCTTTGAAATGAAGTCACTATAGTAGCCCATACTTAAGGTGTGCACTCCATCTCTTTGAGGGCAGAGTATCTACATGATTTATTTGAAATTCTTCCCCATGGTATTTTTGCCTCATCTCTCTCATTCATTCATTCATTCATTCATTCATTCGTTTACTTCTATCAGCTTGGATTAATGAATATGTATTATATACTTTGAGTTCTAACCCAATACTACTTCATTTTTTTGGATCAAATTATTCCAGCTTTGTCCATGGGGAGCTCTTTCATTAGGCTCCTGTTTCCCTTTGTCAGATCCCCATCATCGTGGGTTTCCCTTGTTAATGTTGTTGGTTTAGCCCTTCCTTACTCTCTGGCACTACAATATGCAACAGAGCCATCTTACGTATTTCCTGCCCCAGTCCTAGAATCAATCATTTTTCCGAGATCCTCTAGATCATTTTATTGGAGAATGGTATTAAAAATCACTATTTAGGTACTGAGTATGCTCATTGATAGTGTGGTATTATCGCTTCAAGGCCCTCTCAGCTCATAGAATGAGACAATACATATGTGCATACAAATCCATGTACATGAGTTTATCTATAAATATTTCTATGACTATCCATCTGTGTCAATATTAATGTAAACTAATGTTCCAGCTTCAATTCTTTACTACATGGATCATCCTAGCCTTCTCTTTGCTTGTCTATAAATTTCCACTCCAAGAGTGAGAAACCCAGCTCTTCTGGGGATTTCTTTATTCATTGATTCCATAAATATTTTGATTGCCTACTATCGCCTACACTCTGCTCTAAATAGAAAAGATTTGGCAGTGAATAAAACAGACAAAACTTTTGCCCTTGTGAATCTTATGTTCTAGTATCCATTTGAAGTGAATATAAATCCACTTTAGAGGATACATCTTCAATCCAGGCCTTAGATTCTACATTTCTTACTTGTTTGCTAGTAAAATAACAGTGATATCTAGGTTAGTTTTTATTTTATCCAGTGTTGTTTTCAGCAAGAGGGTTTTCAGAGAATCTAATCTGTCATATTATCAGAAATCAGTGTTTTGTTTTGTTTTTTTTTAGAAGCTCATTTCTTTCTAAGCTCATTTTATGAAATAGTCTCTGGATTTTAAGATCAACATATATGGAAATGTATTTACTACGTGGTATGATATGATAATTTTTGTGCTTTCTTTCCTCATTTTCATGTATGTGGCCTTTCCATTACATACATAAGTTATATGTGTGTGTGTGCATATACACACAAGAGCACACACATTCACATATACATGTATAACTTTTTCTTCATTTAGATACAGAGTAGACATGTGCACCATCTAAGTGTACCCATTTTTACTTTAAGTTAGGAAACTTTAAGCCGATTTTACAGCCATATGTTAGTTGGATGAGAGTGAGGATAGACTTAGAAGTTTGAAATTAGTGTTCTTTCTACACTGTGTTCTGAGCCGACCAGGAAGGTCCTGTAGCAGGCACTTCCTAAGATGGACAAAAATCTATATCCTTTAGAAATATGTTTAACTTGGGGATCCCTGGGTGGCTCAGCGGTTTAGCGCCTGCCTTTGGCCCAGGGCGCGATCCTGGAGTCTCGGGATTGAGTCCCGCGTCCGGCTCCCGGCATGGAGCTTGCTTCTCCCTCTGCCTGTGTCTCTGCCTCTCTCTCTCTCCCTCTCTCTCTCTCTCTCTGTGTCTATCATGAATAAATAAATAAATAAATCTTAAAAAAATATGTTTAACTGAATTATTTATAATAATAGTCTTTAAGGCCAATTCTTATGACAGACGCATCAAACCTTTTAAGGATTAGGGAAAATCCTGGTAACCTAGGCCCAACAGCAGGGCCAGGGACAGCGGGGGCAGCCAGTTAAAATGGATTTTTACTGGAGAATGGGACTTTCACAGGAAAATGTGACATTTCATATTCAGTGAAAGCCAACCTAGTGCTGTCTCTACTTTTGATAACCATGGACTAAAAATACCAAGTGAACACCAACACATCCACCGGCCTCATCCATCTCTGTCCTCAGAGGAATGCCAGCATAACTGCAGCTCCTCTAGGGAAATGTCTGACCAGAGAAGGCGGAACTCCAGGCAGCCAAGAGGAAGGGAAGGAGGTTTGGAAATCAGTCCAAAGATTTTTACAGAGAAAAGATTTCACTAACAATTTAAATAATGCCTTTTAGTCAGAAATCTGTGAATTGCCTATGAAGTATGAGCATTTTAAAAGGAATCTCTAGGGTGCCTGGGTGGCTCAGTCAGTTAAGGTCTGCCTTCAGCTCAGGTCATTATCCCAGGGTCCTGGGATCCAGCCCCACATTGAGCTCCCTGTTCAGCAGGGAACCTGCTTCTCCCTCTCCTTCTGCTACTCCCCCTGCTCTCTGGCTCTCTGTCAGATAAAAAAAAGAAATAAAATAAAATTTCTTTAAAAAGAAATAAAATAAAAGAAATAAAATAAAATTTCTTTAAAAAGAAATAAAATAAAAGGAATCTCTACAGCACCTCTTCATCAAAAATAGAGAAAAATTTAAAAAAATTAAAAAAAAGAAAAATAGAGAAAAATTTGTGGCCAATTTCATAAACATTTTACATCCAGAGGTCTCAGCTTACCAGGTGAAACAATTGCTTCTTTAGGCACCCACTAAACAAGAATAAGAAACATTAGAAAAGTTTCACTAGAGATAGAAGATGTAGGAGCTCCAAAGACATGCAGTTGACAAACCACTAGTCATTCATTCTTTTCATGTGTATCAAATGCTTACCATATGCAATGTACTCTTTCTGTAACTATCCATACTTTTCTTTCCTGCTGAAGAGCAAAAGATTTACATGTAAACAATTTGCAATAATTGGCATTTGTACCCAGTGTAATGGAAGAACAGAGGCATAATTAATTCTGCAGGGGATGGACTTGGATTGAGGGTGTCAAGGTGAATTCTAAAGCTTTCTTTGAAACATTGGTTTCTTTTTTAGATAACTTAGGGGATCTTTATTTCCTGCCTGAATTCTTCTCATTTTTCAAATCCAGGTTATCCTCCATTAATTCCCATCTCCCAGAGCTAAGTATCTCCACAATCTAGTGTTAAGAGACTAACACAGTTGATCATGGCTTAGCCAATCCAACCATAGTTTTTACCTTAGTCTCCCAGAACTACTCCTCTGACTAAACCAAATGTGGATCTTAATCATCACTCTTATATTGTGTTTAAAGATGTCTCTCCTTGGGATGCCTGGGTGGACCAGTGGTTGAGCATCTGCCTTTGGCTCAGGTCGTGATCACGGCATCCGGGGATCAAGTCCTACATTGGGTTCCCAATGGGAAGCCTGCTTCTCCCTCTGCCTATGTCTCTGGCTCTTTCTCTGTGTCTCTCATGAATAAGTAAATAAAATCCTTAAAAAAATTAAAATAAATAAAGATGTCTTCCAAATGTCAGGCATTCGGGTAGCTGCAAACTACTCCACCATGCAAGAGTAATCTTTAAGATATTTATAAAGTAAGATCCCTCATGCTACACATACAGTGGAACATTTGTTGTCTCCAATGTTCTGAGGAAGAAGGGGACTTAAAACTTTTTCTAGCCACTTTTTGTGCCCATCTATTGCTGAATTCTTGACACACCCCCCCACACACACACACATCCCATATTCTGTTCACATTGACACTTTGCCTTACCAAGTCAACCCACAAGTAGACACTTCCCTGCTTCTTGAAGTTCCTAGAGTGCCACCAAAAACGTGAGTACAAATGAATACATCTCAATGCAGCAAGGCAGTCAGCCTAAAATCCACATTATCCCCCTGGTGCTTAAAATTTTCTTCTGCATTTCTGCTGCTAGGAACAATAATTCTTCCCCCTTCCCACTCTCCCTGCCTTCTAACCCTTCCCTCCTCTCTCCCTCCTCCTCCATTCCTTTTGTTTCTTACTATTTCCTGGGGGAATAAATCAGCTATAGGAGAGCTGAAGTCTATACTATCCTGAGGGCCCCTTTTCAGGCAAACACTACAAAATTATGAATACAACATTCTATAGAGCGTCTCACAAAGTTCCTATGCAAATGAGGTGTCCTGAAACCTATGCTTCATTAGCTCCAGTCCCATTCCCTGCTGCTGCTGCTGACACTCTCCTCCTTTGGTGACTGCTAGCCCCCAGAAATTCAATTCATGCTGTTTTTCTTACAAAGAACCAAGAGGGATCAACTTTCACAACCTGAAAATGTTAGAATCTATTTTGCTAGGTCACATAGTTTCCTCTCCAAATATTTCAAAGCCTACTGCTTTTTTAGAATCAACAGATTAGGTCATGATACCTCACCAGAACTGATGTCTTTTCTATTCTATCTTCCACAAAATAGGGTTGGGCCTCTTTTCCATAAATGCACCACCCTCACGCTCAACCAGAGGCTGGAGAACACATCAGTTGTCACTCAGTTTATTCACCTATGAGCAAGAGCAGCCCATTCAATCTGGGGGAGCTCTGTTCTAGGTGAAACCTGGAACTGATATGTTCCGACTAGAGTGGTGGTGGTGGACACATGTTGGGAGGGAAGGGTAACTTATATGTAGACTGAGGTAGAGGGGATCTAGAACTTAAGATTTGTATGTTAGCTAAGCACAATAGAAGTTAAGCATGTTCATTTAAAAGCAGTAGGCTTTGAAATATTTGGAGAGGAAACTATGTGACTCCAATGTTTCAAAGAAAGCTTTAGAATTCACCTTGACACCCTCAATCCAAGTCCATCCCCTGCAGAATTAATTATGCCTCTGTTCTTCCATTACACTGGGTACAAATGCCAATTATTGCAAATTGTTTACATGTAAATCTTTTGCTCTTCAGCAGGAAAGAAAAGTATGGATAGTTACAGAAAGAGTACATTGCATATGGTAAGCATTTGATACACATGAAAAGAATGAATGACTAGTGGTTTGTCAACTGCATGTCTTTGGAGCTCCTACATCTTCTATCTCTAGTGAAACTTTTCTAATGTTTCTTATTCTTGTTTAGTGGGTGCCTAAAGAAGCAATTGTTTCACCTGGTAAGCTGAGACCTCTGGATGTAAAATGTTTATGAAATTGGCCACAAATTTTTCTCTATTTTTCTTTTTTTTAATTTTTTTAAATTTTTCTCTATTTTTGATGAAGAGGTGCTGTAGAGATTCCTTTTATTTTATTTCTTTTTAAAGAAATTTTATTTTATTTCTTTTATTTTATTTCTTTTTAAAGAAATTTTATTTTATTTCTTTTTTTTATCTGACAGAGAGCCAGAGAGCAGGGGGAGTAGCAGAAGGAGAGGGAGAAGCAGGTTCCCTGCTGAACAGGGAGCTCAATGTGGGGCTGGATCCCAGGACCCTGGGATAATGACCTGAGCTGAAGGCAGACCTTAACTGACTGAGCCACCCAGGCACCCTAGAGATTCCTTTTAAAATGCTCATACTTCATAGGCAATTCACAGATTTCTGACTAAAAGGCATTATTTAAATTGTTAGTGAAATCTTTTCTCTGTAAAAATCTTTGGACTGATTTCCAAACCTCCTTCCCTTCCTCTTGGCTGCCTGGAGTTCCGCCTTCTCTGGTCAGACATTTCCCTAGAGGAGCTGCAGTTATGCTGGCATTCCTCTGAGGACAGAGATGGATGAGGCCGGTGGATGTGTTGGTGTTCACTTGGTATTTTTAGTCCATGGTTATCAAAAGTAGAGACAGCACTAGGTTGGCTTTCACTGAATATGAAATGTCACATTTTCCTGTGAAAGTCCCATTCTCCAGTAAAAATCCATTTTAACTGGCTGCCCCCGCTGTCCCTGGCCCTGCTGTTGGGCCTAGGTTACCAGGATTTTCCCTACTCCTTAAAAGGTTTGATGCGTCTGTCATAAGAATTGGCCTTAAAGACTATTATTATAAATAATTCAGTTAAACATATTTTTTTAAGATTTATTTATTTATTTATTCATGATAGACACAGAGAGAGAGAGAGAGAGGGAGAGAGAGAGAGGCAGAGACACAGGCAGAGGGAGAAGCAAGCTCCATGCCGGGAGCCGGACGCGGGACTCAATCCCGAGACTCCAGGATCGCGCCCTGGGCCAAAGGCAGGCGCTAAACCGCTGAGCCACCCAGGGATCCCCAAGTTAAACATATTTCTAAAGGATATAGATTTTTGTCCATCTTAGGAAGTGCCTGCTACAGGACCTTCCTGGTCGGCTCAGAACACAGTGTAGAAAGAACACTAATTTCAAACTTCTAAGTCTATCCTCACTCTCATCCAACTAACATATGGCTGTAAAATCGGCTTA